>NC_090444.1:1270625398-1270928428 GCF_031143425.1 Pleurodeles waltl
ATGTGAGATGAGCATCATTGGATATAGGGAGACAACCAATGACCATGCTGAGACAGAATAGTACTTTGCATGGTAAAAGATGTGTATTCCTGCCATGAGTGACCAAATGGGTTGTTGTCTGGATTTTTGTCATAGGCAAACACAGACTGTGCATGTGTGCTATGACACAGGCCTGTCTCACGGATTACAGTCTTGTTGTACCAAGAGAGGATCAAAGTGCTATCTTCATAGTGGTGGAAAGGTACTGCCTTCACCAGGAGTTAAACAGCACAAACGGGGTGGTGGCAGCATACCATGTAGTGATCAGTAGTAGTGAACATGTCCTTTTAACCTGTGTCACTTGAGTGAGACCTACAGGCTCATTCAAGTTTTTGAAGGTTCCACTGCTGTGTGTTTAACTCATCCCTGGCCTGCATCAGGTTGATGTAGAAGTCAATTCATGATGAAAACATGCTGAGTCCATGTATGCTAGCAAGGAATACACTACACCGAGGGTGAAGTGAGGTACAGTGTGCAATTGGTAAATGTGTGTGCTGGCAGGATGTGCTTTTAAAATAACACACTCTGGTACAGTATAGAGAGAGTGCAGGACTAAACAGTGTACTGTATGTGAGTATGCTGGTGGTAGCATGGTATATGTGGATAACAGTACTAGGCGGTGCAGTGTGCTGTGAATGTACACTGAGTGCAGAAGTGGCTGCACTGGTGTATAACATGGAAGACCTTGGGTTCCATTTGGGGAAGCCCAGGCTTGCCTATTGAAAACATGAGGAGAAGATGAAACCCCACAGAGGGTTGTGTATTGCTGCATTCCTGTAGCTAAGTGGGACAAGCACTGGATGAGGGTAGAGCCTGGCTCTCCCTGTGCATTTCAAACAGCTATTTGATTCAGCGACAGAACACAAGAAAGGGGCCTGGACACATTTCAGGAAGAGGGAGATTTGTCTCATAAGGGAATTGAAAGGAGTAGGGCTGAAGGCCCAGGATTAGCCCATTGATGCACACATCACAGTGACTGACATCCAAGTCTGAACTTTGATTGTGTTCTGGTTGAACTCTGTTGTGGGTTAATCAGCTTCAGATTCTTGCCTCCTATTAGATACATCTTTCAAGAGGAAGAAGAAAGAGACAAGATGTCCATTCCAAAGAAGCAGAACCCAAACAGAAAACTTCAAAGACTTGGACACTAAAACACACTTTGACCCCCATCAAGAGTATGGTGGTCACTAGACCGCCAGACTCGTAGATGGTGGCCAGACCGCTGCCAATGCAGTAGTCCGAGCACCATATTTTAACTATGGTGGTTGTGCCAGGGTGGGACCACCAGCACCACAAGGATCAGAGATCCAGGCGGTCTGTCAGTTGCGGCGGTCCTAATCCGCTAGGTCCACCAGCCATTTCATGGGGGTATCACAGCCATGAAAAGGCTGGTGGGGAACGGGTGCAGGGGGCCTCAGGGGAGCCCCTGTACTGCCCATGCACTTGGCACGGGCAGTGCAGGGGTCCCTCTAGCCAACACCATCGCAATGTAGACAGTGAACATTGCAAGAGTGCTGGTGCACATTGCATCCTACAGCATTGCTGCCCACTTGATTATGAACCAGAGACAATGCTGTAGTCTGTTTCCCGCTAGGCCAGTGGACAGAAATTCAGGTTTCTGCCCGCTGACCTAGCGTGAAACTCCTAATGGGCCTGGCGGGTAGCCAGTATGGCTCCAACCTCCCTATCGGAAGTTCAGCAGATGGTCTAAACCATCCACCGAACTCGTAATGAGGCGCTTTGTGTCTGAAAAAGGACTATAATTTGGGGAGTTTGAGATGCCAAACATTATCATCTGCTGAGCAGCCAGATGGGCTGTGTGAGGAGGGGAAGCTCTACAAGATGTCTGTCTTTGACAAGGATTGGGTGCCCAGGCCTGCTAGTCTTTCTGCTGTGTAAGGGGACATCACCCACGGAAACCAAGACCACCTATCTTGCAGTATAAGTGTCTGCCTGCTCACCAAGACCAGTGTGCCCTGTGAGGAAAAGGAGCTTGTTGGAAACAGTAAGGTCCAGGAGGAGCCCTATTGTAAGGACTCCCTATGCGAGGTGTGAGGAATCCACTCCAGCACCGATTGGGCTGTATTGGGTGGGTACTGGTGACCCCGGGGTACACGGAGTGGCCACCTTGAACTGAGCCAAGGAGCAAAGGTTATGAGGAGGGCACCTGGCCTGCATGACCCTGTTCTGGGTGGACCCATGTGCCAGAGAGACGACCAGCATGGACATCAATTCCAGGTCACAGACACCGGACTTGAGAGTATAGTGGCTGCAACCCTATATGCCAGAAGGAGCCGCCAGAGAAGCTGAGGGCAAGGGTTTGAGCCATTGCCCAGGACCAAGAAACTGGTGCAGTGACCAGAAGTATGTCCAGCCTGCATAGTGCGAACTGCACCCAAGGAAGCCTGAGGATAAAAGGACATCGCCGGACACCCATCAGAGCAAGGAACTCAAACCCTCCCCTCTAGCTCCCTGCAATAGGAAGAATGACTTAACATAGCCCACCAAAGCAGGAACAACCCATGATCGCTAGAACCAGCCAGTAGCGTGGCTCAGACAAGAGAGCTGTGCCTTGATGCAGGCAGACAACCTTTGATGAGCCAGAGCAGGACTTTGCTGTACTGCTGAAGAGGTCTATATCAACGGAGAGGGTAAGCCATGATATCAGCCTTTGGAGCAACCCCGATATCTATTTTAAATTGCCATTAATTAAAAACTAGAAGGTGGCTATAACGGGGCAAGAATAAAACATATGTGTATGATCTGAATTTACATGCTAATATCTTGGACATCTGTGTGCCTTTTTGGAGTGTAATAAACATGATGTAGCATCATGAATAATTGGTTCTTTTTCCCTGGTGGCTGACACTGATTTATACATATAAACTACAGCTCTGGACCACAATTACTCACAGATATCGATCTTCAAACTTTTCTAGTGATCTGTCAAGTTAGTAGACTATCCTTTATCCTTGGCTTGCGAGTTATATTTACAAAAATAAGATATGAAATTAACTTGTTATTTTAATGAGTAAACTACATCTCAAAGATTGTGAAATATTATTTTGCCAAACTCCATCCATTTATTTTGCCTCAAGGTATGATTCAGTTGGGGGTATAGTAGAATATCAAGATTATGTGCAGTATCTTCTATTAACTTATGGCATGTTCACATTTTACCAGAGCTGTCGAGTGAATCACATTTTTATTTAAATTAGAGTTGGTGGTGTGTTTTTGAGCATTAGCTCATATATTTGTCAACTATTGGACAATCTATAATGTAATCTTTTAGAAAGCGTTTAGGTGGTTGAATTTTGTTATATAACCTCCAGGCCCATCTGAGTAGAATAAGTAAGCAAGCTAGAAACTGGAACTCTGTAAACAGAGATTGGAGCTAATCAAAATCAAAATCATACTGTTGTGCTGACAAAAGTATATCTTAAAATTCAGACGAGCTAGCCCTGCTTCTAATAGTCCTCTGTCTATTTTTTTTGTCTGGAAATTCTTGGGTTCTTATTTAACCACATAAACTACTAGACATGTCTCCAAAACTTTACAAACCACATATATGGAATGTACCTAGGAAACTGTTGAAAAATATAAAGACAATTAATTAAAACTACCAATTTATTTTGTTTACCATACCTCCATACTAAACAGCATTAAGTTGATTTTAATAACATCCTTTGATTTTGTTAGCACATTTAGTCCTATACATTTACATTTATCAGTTATTGATATTCACTCTGCATTGTGATAAATATCTCTCCGCTATGTTCCAGGTTATCACGTACCCTGAAAATATCTGAAAAGTCTGTAATTTTTTTCTCATTTATAGAAGGAGATCAACTTTATAGAATTCTACCTTATGTAATGTGTTCCCAAAATAATAACCTGGTATTCATTCATTAGCCCTTATTGGGAGGACCAATTGCAAAGATCTGAGGAGACAAGGGACAGATATGTCCCATGCTTTAATAGAATAGCACTTCTCTGCTCAACCCCCCATTGACTGCTACGGAGGCCATTGGTTCAGAATACAATGCCTTTGTAGGCCTGACTAAGGCGCGCACTCCAGAACCGGGATAATGTGAAAGGTTTTATTTAGCAATGCATTTCGATCTATACGATCTTTGTCACAGCCAAACACAAATTTGGTCCCCACCTCCTTTAAAAACAAGTTTACAACGTCATCACAGCAAAGAATGAAAACAAAAAACAGACCATCATAATAAATAACGTGAAAAAAAGACAGACTTGCCACACACATTTTGGTGTTTCTATGATGGCCATTTGGCCAAACACTTTACAAAGTAAATCATTGTAATATCGGTAACAACAAATCTGCCATTATATTCCAAATACCCATTACGTCACGTTAAAAACTTCCCCCTCCTTCCATAAAAATTCCACAATTCTTCTTTTTAGTCATTATTGTCTGTGTTTAATTATCATGCTTACTGACAAAGAAGATAACTTATGAACAGGTGCACAAATATTGAAAACTCCAGGGAACCAGAAACATATAATTTGACTCATACACAAACATTTCATTTTACCCTCTGTACTCCTTCATGATAGCAATAATTATATTCTAGCAGAAATCAACAAAAAGTTCCTCATCTGTATTCAATCCTCCAGGTTTAAAACTGTTCAACCAGATTATATACTCTGATTCCATGATCCTGAGTCTCTTTCCAGTGTCTATTCCTCGTTTGTTGAGTACAATCCTGTCAATACCATAAAAAGATAGATCACCAGCATTCTGCTTATACACCAACGACCAATGTCTTGCCAAAGGAAAATTGTGGTCAACATTCCTAATGGCCCTCATATGTTCCAGTATTCTCTTCCTAACTGGCAATATTGTACTGCCCATATATAGTAGAGCACATGGGCACACTAGTACGTAAACACAAAAATCACTGCTGCACATCACAAATGTGTTAATGTATCTTATCCTTCCAGTAGGCAGTGAGTACGTTTTCACATTTTTACTCGTTTTACAAGCCTTACAGTGGTCAGATTTCTAAAACCACCTTTGTTCAGCAAGCAGAAAGCAACAACAAAAAGAGTGATCAAGAAGAAGGGAGCTGTGGAAAGAACGACAATGTGACAAAGAGCAAAAAAGAGACAGATAAAAAATCAGTGGGATCTTAATCAAAAGGAAAGTCAGAACTTTGAAAAAGATTACCTTAAAGGGAGGTCAATGCTGTTGGAAGTCCATTTATCTAATACAAATAAAAAAAAATTCTGGAAAGGGGAATCGATGGATGTTTACAAATTATTACTAAGGGAATTACTATCAAAAGAGGAGTCCAGGGAGGAGGCTTGGGCATTGGCCTAGAGGCCACAGGTGCCTATTACAATTGATACCTGGACATTGGCATTTTTAATTTATGCCAGTGTTTATTATGCATGATTTACAGATAGGTCAGTGTCAATGTTGAAATATATGGACACAATTCACAAAGCACACATGGACTTTGGGGAATTTGCCCGGCTTAAGTATGGCAAGGAATTCAGGGCTAGAATTATGATAAAAACAGACAAGCCATGGGAAGAGGTTCACAATGAGTTATGGGTACAAAGGATGTACCCACAAAGATCACCTCCTACTTTACATACAGCAAGTGGTTTAGCAGCACAGTATTTGCTCTTTCAAGGATGACCAACCTGGGAAACTGAGGCAGAGGACAAAATGTGCATCCAGGGACCCATGCCCAAGCACAAGTGTGCAAAGTGTTGGGGCAGACATACGGCCTTTCAATGGAACAAGCAAATGTCAGTGGACCTGGCAAGGGATCATACCAACCTGGAAACAAGAGCTTTTACACCAGTTAAACAGAAAATCTTGAATGAGTGGCTGTTCTTCTATCCAGATAGAGAAGAAGCACTTTTGCTGAAATAGGGGTTAGAGAGAGGTTTTCATCCAGGATACCAAGGTCCCAGAGTTAGAAGGTTTGCTGAATAAACATCCCTCCAGTGGTAGAGCAGAAGCTAGAGTAGGAGGTCAATGAATAATTTACATCATGGCAATTGCCAGACTTGATGATTTCACCACTGGGGGTAGTGCCTAAGAAAAACCCAGGTGAATTCAGGTCAACTCATTGTTTGTCTTGGTCTGAAAAGTCATCTGTCAATGATTTCATTGCTCATGAGGATACAGCAGTGCAATTTGCATCCCTAGTTATAGTTCTAGCTTTGATATGGAAGGTAGGGCCTGATAATGACTTGGCAAAGTGCGATATAAAGTCTGTCTTTTGCCTTCTCTTGGTGCATCCAAATGATTTTTCTTTATTGGCCATTAAATTTGATAATCAGTTGGACGTAGACAAAGTGCTTCTCATGGGCTGTGCAATATCTTGCAAACTCTTTGAAACCTTGAGTACATTCCTACAGTGGTGCTTTACATTCAGGACATGTCCTGAGTTAGTCACTTATTATTTGGCTGATTTCTTGTTTGTTGGTGCAGGTGGTAATATTCCATGCAGTTCCGCACTGATGAATTTTCAGACATTGGCAGATGAGGTGGGGTTCCTTTAGCACCAGAAAAGACTGAGGGACCGAGTACTTGTTTAGTCTTTTTTAGGTATTGAACTCGATACTGTTAGAAATTGGGTCTTTGGTTGGCAGTCAGGTTACCCCTTGTCCAAGCAAGGACCCTCACTCTAGCCAGGGTGAAGGAGAATCACCCTCAGTTAACCCCCACTCGCCCCCTTGGTAGCTTGGCACAAGCAGACAGGCTTAACTTCAGAGATCTAGGTGTAAAGTATTTGTACTAACAGACACAGTAACTCAGTGTAAACACTACAAAATAACACACACAGATTTAGAACAATAGGGAATATTTATCTAAACAAAACAAGACCGAAACGAAAAAAAATCCAACATACACAAGTCAAGTTATTAATTTTAAAGAAAAAGAGTCTTAAATTCTTTTGTAAACAGGTAAAACACTGTTAGCATTCAAAAGTACCTGGGTAGTGTCAAAATAACATGCAAGGGCAAGTGTGTGTCAAAAAAAGGTTAGCGGTGCGTCGATTTCTCACCCGCAAGCGAGACGGTGTGTCGTTTCTCCTTCTTCGGTCGGGTCGGCATGCGTCCTTATTCCTCCCCGCAGGGGAGTGATGCATCGATCCAGGCAGCACGCAGGACCGGGCAGGCATTGCGTCATTTTTCCACATCCAGTAAGGTTTGCTTCAAAAATCATGCTGCATGGTATCAGCAAAGTTATCAGCCTCCATCAGCAGGTGTTGCATGCCGTTCTTCCAGCTACATGTGTCGATCTTCCAGCTGTGATACCGGTGGAGCATTGATTTCTGCTGCAAACCAGCGGTGTGTCGTTTTTCTGCCATGTCTCGGAAGGTGCGTTGATATTTGCCCTGCATGGCAGTCTGTGCGTGGATTTTCAATCTTGGTCTGCCAGCTTCACCTTCCAAGGCCCCAGGAACTGGATAGGGCACCGCTTGGCAGGGCAGGAGTCTCAGCAGAGAGTCCAGGTGCTGGCAGGAGCAGTCTTTGATGGCCCTGAGACTTCAAAAACAGGAGGCAAGCTCAGGAGAAGCCCTTGGAGATTTCTTCACAAGCAGGAATGCACACAAAGTCCAGTCTTTGTCCCCTTGCACAGGCAGAAGCAGCAACTGCAGGATAGCTCCCCAAAGCACAGTCTCAGGCAGGGCAGCACTTCTCCTCAGCTCTTCAGCTCTTCTCCAGGGAGAAGTTTCTCTTGATGTCCAGAAGTGATCTAATTTTCAGGGGTTTGGGTGCTCTTCTTATACCTAGTTCTGCCTTTGAAGTAGGCCTACTTCAAAGGAAAGTCTCTCTTGTTTGTACAATCCTGCCTTGCCCAGGCAAGGCCCCAGACACACACCAGGGGGTTGGAGACTGCATTATGTGAGGGCAGGCACAGCCCTTTCAGGTGTAAGTGACCACTCCTCCTCTCACTCCTAGCACAGAGGGCTCATCAGGATATGAAGGCTACACCCCAGCTCCCTTTGTGTCACTGTCCAGAGAGAGGTGCCAACCAGCCCAACTGTCAAACTGACCCATACAGGGAATCCACAAACAGGCAGAGTCACAAAATGGTTTAAGCAAGAAAATGCTCATTTTCTAAAAGTGGCATTTTTAAACACACAATCTCAGAACCAACCTTACTAAAAATATGTATTTTTAAATTGTGAGGTCAGAGACCCCAAGCTCCACATGTCTATCTGCTCCCAAAGGGAATCTACGCTTTAATCATTTTTAAAGGCAGACCCTGTGTTAACCTATGAGAGAGATAGGCCTTGCAACAGTGAAAACTGAATTTGGCAGTATTTCACTGTCAGGACATATAAAACACATTAGTATATGTCCTACCTTAAACATACACTGCACCCTGCCCATGGGGCTACCTAGGGCCTACCTTAGGGGTGTCTTACGTGGAAAAAAAGGAAAGGTTTAGGCTTGGCAAGTGGATACACTTGCAAAGTCGAATTGGCAGTTAAAATCTGCACACTCAGACACTGCAACTGCAGGTCTGAGCCATGTTTACAGGGCTACTAATGTGGGTGGCACAACCAGTGCTGCAGGCCCACTAGTAACATTTGATTTACAGGTCCTGGGCACCTCTAGTGCACTGTACTAGGGACTTACCAGTAAATCAAATATGCAAATCATGGATAAAGCAATCAACAATACAATTTACACAGAGAGCAAATGCACTTTAGCACTGGTTAGCAGTGGTAAAGTGCCCAGAGTTAAAAAACCAACAAGAACAGGTCAGAAAAAAATAGGAGGCAGGAGGCAAAAAGATTGGAGATGACCCTGCAAAAGGAAACAAAGTCCAACAGATACCATTAGGATGGAAGCTGGGATACCTTGTCAAAAAATTCAGGAGATAGTGGCACTACTGGAGAATGCAATTAATGCTCAAAAACTCCAACTCTGTCAGCTTCAACAATTGTGGGGTCATCTCAACTTTGCATGCATGAGTGGTGAGAGCAGGCAGAGCTTTTTGTCAGACACTTGGTTTTGCAGTAGCAGCGGTCACATTACTGCATCACAGAGTGAGGATTTCAACTACCTTGAGGGCTGATTTTAAAGACTGGCTGATGCTTTTGAAGGGTTTTAATGGTGTCACTATGTGGTAAATGGATGAGGATGTTACATGCATGTTCCAAATATACTCAGATGCAGCAGGGTTGGAAGGGTTTAGCTTTTTCTGGGAAGGTAGGTGGCATGCAGAAAGGTGGCCTCTGAATTGGAAAGAAGAAGGTAGAAGCATCACATGTTTTGAATTTTTCCTCTTGCCGGTGGCCCATGCACTTTGGGTCAGAAATTTGCCAAATAAAGTGGTGACTTTCCATGTGGACAACAGAATGGTGGTAGATTGGTGAATGGCCAAAGAAAAAAGACTGTTGAATCTACTGCACAGATTCATGTTAGGCTGCTAAATGTATAATATTGTATTTAGAGCCAAACATGTGCCAGGTGTGGACAATAACATGAAAGGCACTTTGTCTTGTTCATAGTGGCTGAGATTCTGTGGTTTGGCTTCCAGAGTAGATCTGTAGAAAGCTCAGTTACCACAGGAGGTTTGGGAGCTATCAGAATGGGGATCATGGAATTGGTTGACAAATCCATTGCTGTGAACACAAAAGATGCCTACCGGCAGGCATTGGAGGAATTTGTAAGCAGTGGTGCTATTTACAGGACCCAGGATGCAGCCGGAATAGTTGCTAGGCAACAGGACGTGCTGAGGTTAATTATGAGTAATATTGACAGATTGGTGTCAGGATCCACCATATCAGGAAAACTAACATGGATATGTTTCTACAGAAAATATTTCTGGGGATATGAGCTCTCAGCAGTTGAGAAGGGAAGGAGAATCCTATCGGGTTGATCAAAATAATTAAAAAGAGGTCAGTTTAAGAGAGAACCAGTGACAATCATAAAGCTGGTGTTGCTGGTCGAAAAGACTGGTGAGTTGCTGTTACTCTCTTTTTGGGGGGGTCTCCTATTCATTTTATGCATGTCTTGGCTATATTTTTGGGGCTTTTTAGGATTTCTGGGTTATTAGGTAGAAGTAGAGAAGGTGGTGTGAGAGTCAGCACATTGATGCTTTCCCAAACTAAGTAGCGTTTTCAGATAAGTTCAGAAACGGAGTGAAGAAATTGTTCTACAAGATTTGGGAC
Source organism: Pleurodeles waltl (assembly GCF_031143425.1). Taxonomy (NCBI): domain Eukaryota; kingdom Metazoa; phylum Chordata; class Amphibia; order Caudata; family Salamandridae; genus Pleurodeles; species Pleurodeles waltl. Next base: position 1,270,635,616 of record NC_090444.1, read on the forward strand.
ACAGTGTGCCCTGTGGAAGCCTGGTATGAGTTTCAAGCAGCAGGAAGAACTCGTTTTTCTACATGCAGATGGGTCAAGATTAGCGGCAGCACAGGTACTTGGGGTCATGAGAAAAAATTTGGAATGAGTTAGGGAGAGCCCATCAACTTTTGATACTCATTCTTTCAGAATTGGGGTGGCGTCAGAAGCCGCAAGACTGGAGTTTTAATTGTGGGAGGTGAGAAAGCTGGATAGATGATCTTCAGATTGCTATTTGCATTACATCAGAAATGTGGATGAGTTCCATGTTATTAATGTTTTTCTTTTATTTCAGGTTGTATGGTGGGACTGGTCACAGTGGCGTTGTCAATCATTTGTGTGTCATTCATTTATTAAGTTGGCAGCAAAACAAGCGGAGAAGAAGCCTTTTGGACAGAATTTGGGTATTCATTTTGACAAGATAAATATGGAATGGTGGGGTAGAGGTGGTATGAACTGGGGTCACATGCTTCCATGTTTATCAGATCTGGTGTCAGCGAGACAGTGTCCAAATGTTCTGGCCCTGCATTTAGATGAGAATGATTTTGTACAATTGCTGCGACTTGGACTACTGAAAGAGATGACAAAAGATTTAGACTAGATTGGTAGGTAGTGGTCAGACACTCATAATTTTTGGACAGCTTTGGTGCCGAGAATGGTCTGGCGCAGACCTGTGAAATATTCAGCGGTTGAGAAGGCAAGGAGAAAGGTGAATAGAGACATGTGGTATTTCTGCATGGCAAGGAGAGTAGGTTAGATACAACTTGCAAACATCAAGAAGGAGGATTTCATGTGCTTCAGACAGGATGACATTCATCTCTTCTTTATGGGAAATGAATTATATTTACTAGCGATCAGGAAAAGATTGGCCAGGGCGTTGACAAAATCAACATGGTCCTAAAGGCTGTTATAGCGACAGACTGAGGTTTGCTGGGTTTTAAAGACTGGATGGTGAATGCTGTTGTGGTGACTGCCAATTTTTTTCCAAGACAGCTAAAAACAAACGACAAGAAGAAACGGGGGCAGGGAAAGCTCCTTGTCAGGGTTTTTGCCTAGTGGCAGAAATGGAGGATCTTGGGACAGGCCGGAAGGGTTTGGAGCCTTGCAAGGTAGTTGTGGCAGAGTGAATATAGGGGAGCAATGGTTCGATTGAGTGTGAAGGACAGCGAATGGAAGGAAAAGGGATAGCGAGGAATGAATGCTTGGATGACGGTCTGGGGACCATTTATTGCTGGGGGAGGTTTAAAGGTGGGGGTTGCCAGGAAAATGCAAAGAATGTGGGTTTAGGCCAAATGTAAATTGTTTTTGAAAACCTACTAGGTCTCCTGTTTAATGATTTCTAAAAAGGATTCATTTTAATCAGGATCCTATTCAATGTCTGGTGTTATCTAGAGTTATACAGTTGGGCCTTTGCTAACTTTAATATAGTATTTTCATGTTATGATGCATGCTTTGGGGGTAATAAAACCTGTTTGATATTATTAGAATGCACCTCTGAAACAGTATAAATTTGGTCCTGCTGTAAGACTTAAACCAATCAGAAAGAAATGCAAATCCTTATATTTTTAGGTTCAACCTTCTATATGGCTCATAGATCTCAAAGGCCCAAAAAAGATCACTTATTTCTTCTTCTAATTTAGGTCGTCGAAGACCAATCAGTCTGCTCTATGGTGAAATTTACGTCCCTCAAAAGAGCATGGTGCTTGGATTCCTGTAATGTTCTTTCCCATTTCCTTACAGCCACTACTATTGTCAACATTAGACACATATACAAAGCCTACAGTAAATGTGTTACGTCTACTTTGCAAACTGGCTCTGCTCACTTCCCCTTTGTATCATCATTAGTGGAAAGAACCATAAAGTGTGGTGCATTCCTGACCATAACTGCTGTCCCCTTTTTGAAACCGAGATTACAGTTGCCCAGCTATTTCTTAGCAACACTCCTGATATGGGATGGGTGTTTCCTGGAGCAACATAAAGTCCGCTCCAGAATAACTATTACTTGCTAAACAATTTCCCATTTTGGGTGTTATATAACTCAATAATGTTCTTTTGCCAATTCTAAAACAACTAGACCTAAGGCATCTCTTCATGTAATCTCGAAATCTGTGGGGAATATTTACAAGAAATGACACATCGCTGAGCTAAAGCAACGACATGTCAAAAAAACATGCACTGCATCAAGACAGCTTACGACACCATGGATGTGCCATATTTATAATATGGTGCACCATGGCATAGGGTCACAATGAGGCATCAGAAATACTGATGCATGTGAGGGAAAGATGCCTCAATGCATCAGGGCCAAAAGTGAGGCATTGCTGGAGTTGGGCTTATGACAAGCGCACTTTCAACAATGCATCAAAAACACATAGGTGATGCGCCAATTTTGACTGATAGAAGTAGCCTAATATGTGAGGACCAGCGTAATAGAATGTGAAATGATGGAAACACACCATTTACTCTATTACATTGGTGCTGGATGCAATACAGACAAGTATGCCTCTGTGTCACATTACAGTGGGGATAGTCTACTTATGACATATTGAGTGACACTTTAATGAGAGTGGATACAAGTATATGTACTAATGTAAAGTGGCAAAACATGTCTTACCTACCTTATGTGTGTACTTACCTGTTGTGCTTTAGAGTACGCTTGGCTGGACTTAGGGACAGATTCCTAAATGGATTTGTGACAAACCCTGGCCTGTCCTTTCCATGGAATACACAATGTCACATTGAATCCCTACAGTGGATGATAGTATCTCAGGTGCCATGGTCCGAGGTTGCTCAAAGGGTCCTACAACATAATTGTTACATGTGTAGGTCTACGACTAGTTGAAGTGGTGTGATTTTATTACTTATTTCAGTGTGTTGAGTGACTTCAGGTAGTCAGCTTCCTATTACAAAGCCAATGCATAATTTCCTCCACCTGGGTTACAAAGGCATAGGAATTTTGACACATTCCAGACCTATAGCGATGGATCTGAAAGATGTGTCACACTTTGAAAAACTTGTAAATATCACTGCCTCAGTTCTAAGTGGGTTTTTATGAGGGAACGCCAATGCTGCATATGTTATATACTACACTGCACAGTCGGTTCCAGCACAGGTATTTTTTGACACAGGCCTACAAAAACTGACGCATTGGCCTGATGCACCGCCTTGTAGATATAGAGCAAAGAATGTGCCACCAAAGCATCACAAAAGTGATGCAGTGGCGGCATGAGCTCCTTGTGAATATGCCCCCAAGTCTATTGACTGCATTTTTTCCATCTTTTAATTTTAAAATACCCCACCAAGTGCTTTTCCCACTTTACTTTTGCTTTCAGACCCACTCCTCCACAACCTTCCTCTTGCTCTATGCTATCCATCCCCGTGGTATGCTCCTCACCTGTGGCTACAGAAAACTACACGGATGGCACAGGAACTAATTCTAAATAAATAAGGGATGAGATGGTAATGTTTATTGGAGCATATTAGTTCTATTTAAATGATAATAATAGTGTTTCTGCCTATTGATTGGAAAATAAAAAACTTAACCAACTTATTAATAATACCTTTCAAGCAAAGAATACTTGCAGATAAGGATAATAACCTTTGGAGTTAAATTTTAAAACATATCACCAGTTTCCATTGACATTGGCTGGTCCATTTTGAAATGTCAGGCAATATCATGATATTTTTGTTTCTGTAGCGAATTTGCTTCTGGATTCTTATAATACTCACATTGTGCGTTTGAGAATCTAATTTTTTCCTTGTTTCAATCAATTTGACCAAGATTTCTGGGGCCAGCGGTCTGCACCGGAGGTACAGGCCACTGGCCCTTGAAGCCACAATCTCAATTTTTATTTCACTTTTTAATCTTAAACGGTACAACATTGATACACATGTACAAAAACAACATTACCATTTACTAACCAGTTCAAAAACAACACTTTCACTGACAAATTGGTGAAAAGTGCGGTTTTTGAACCAGTTACTCCAAGCAGATTAAATAGATAAGTGCAACCAGAGGCAACGGGTTAGGCAGGTGCAGGTTGTTTGGCAAGTAAGCACTCAAAGAGTACGTACTCGCAATGGGCAACACAAATCCGGAAAGAGAAAAAAAAAATATGCTCAGCAACAACCAACCCAATGGCAATTCTGGTTAGATTAGTTCTTCTGTCAAAGGATTTAAGTCAGGCTGACGCTGAAGGCATATTGAAAACTCATGCTAGTGCAGAAACAGAATCCGTTTTCAATGTAATGTCAGTTTCAGTTGTGTGAGCTGACCCAGCTATTGACTCAGAGTGTGCTGTGTGTGTTTGTACAGATGTAACTGTGGTGACTACGGATAAAGTTAGTACCTAGGTGGACAATACACTGCTCACAGGAGGTGTTATAAATAACAGTACTTTGCACTTACATGACCTATCTAAAATAATGGTCTCAAATGGGTATGTGTGAGTCCATATGGGTGCCTCCATCTGTTTTTGCTGTTTTTGCTGTAAGTGTGTCCAAGCATATGGCACAACACGATATGGCCACTGTACCAAAGAACACATACACCTAAAACAAGCAAAACCTATTGGATTTGCTAATGGTTGTTGAACAGGGGACGGTGACTGGAAGTGAAGTACCACAATTGATATAACAAGAACTAGCACTTGAACTTATGTTCTAAACATTTAAACTTTAAAAGATGACTTATCAATGGTCCTCTTTGGCGGAACAAATACTTTAATGATGAATTCTCTGATCTCCTCACTACTTCATCAATCTGACATGCCAACACCACTCTCCTGGGTGACTACTGTCTCCCAGACGCACAAACTGAACAAACTAGAAACACCAAACTTAACCTCAGTTACACCTTCAACATAATACAGCATGCCACCCAATCAACATATTGCAAAGGGCAAATCCTTTACCTCATCTTCTCAACATCACCAATAATTCAATGCAAACCACCTATAACTCTGGGCTTGATCAATCGCATTGCCATGCCTATCTCCCTTCTAGTCCCAACCCCAAAGAGAGCATAAAGCAGTCCTGCCCTGGGGAATTACAAGTCCCTATACCGCCAGCCTTTCCATGGCGGTTACACTGCCATGGAAAAGCTTGCAGAATGGGGCGTCGGGGGCCCCCATGCACAGCCCCATTGTGCATTCCACTGCCCGAATTACGGGCTGCACCTGCTGCACTGCCACATTGGCACCGTCTCCATTACGAGCTGGTGTCAATGTTAAGGCCCTAGTCACTGCAGAGCTGGCAGGTGGAAAAGCTGTTTCTGCCTGCCGACCTTGCTGTGAACTCGTAATGGGGCCAGCGGTGTTCAGGCTGCACAGGCGGCCTGAAGGTGGAACGAGTTTGGCGGGTGGCTTCTGCTGCCCACCAAGCTCACAGTGAGGCCCTATATATTGACCTGTGGTCTGCCTTATGATGTTAGCATACACCAATAGGGAAAGTCAGCGTGATTTACTGTTATGTCTGTAGTGACATTGTACTATACACTTAAGGAGAGAACTACCGTAGAATGCAGTTTTGCTCCTCTTTGGCCTCCAGCAACCAGCGACATATCAAATTGAGGTGTAACCTGTGTGGGAAAATCAGTTCTGCAAGCTCTAAAAGGATATCTGTACAAATTATGGGTCATCAAGAATTGTCATATTTCTCTGATTGAGCTCAGAATCAAAGCTCAGAATTTTTGTCACCCGGTTTGCTAGGTTATTTACATGTCTCTCCAGCAGCAGGAACAAAGGCCTACAAACAGAGCAAATACCAGTACTTCTACCAGCTTCTGAGAAGGAAAGGGGTGGGGTGGAATGATTTGCATCAGTCAGTCAGCTGTCACACTGTACCAGGGATGGGCCTGTACCAGCTCACTGAGCAAAAGAGGGAGCCCAGACCTCTGGAATCAACACAGGGGTGCTCCCCATTGAAAATCTAGTGAGGAAGGCCCTGGCAGTGATGTCAGCGACGGGCAGAGTTGAGGTCCTCAGAGGGGATGTGACTAGTGACTTTTGGATCACGCTATCTTGAACCGTCCAAACATGCTATGCAGGGGGGCTAAGATAGGGGTGGAGAGATGGCACCCTAGGAATTGCTAGGGATGCTGGCTTCTGGAACCTTCTCTCCCCATTAAAAACTCTTGCACAAGGGGCAGACTGTCTCTTGCCTGGTGATTTCTCTGAGCTTCGCTGCTGAACCCTGGGACCGCAATGGAGACCTGGAAGGAGGAGGCACATGATGCCCAGAAAGGACTAAGCACTCTGCCCAGTTGACCACAGGGCCAGTGGGCTTCCTCAAGGGCCAATGGGGCTGTCTCTCTTACACTGCCTGAGGACCAGTTTGGGGAGAGCCTTGGGTTTTTGCGCCCAGAAAGAAAGACCAGGAGGAAGTTTGGCTTAGGGAGATGGGAAACACAACTTTCTGAGCATTGCACCACTTTGGAGGTAAGCAGCTCTGTTGTAATTTCCCCTGGTGTCTATGGCTCTCACTGGCAGTAAAGAGAGCCCAGGATCATTACAATTGGCCCAACAGAGCCCAAATGATGGTCTTCTAAAGGTTGGTAACTTTTGTCCTTTCTCTGACAAAGAAGCATGTGGTCCCCTGATGCTTCTCCAGAAAATACTCCTGGGGTGGGAGAGGGTGCAGGGATTGGTGCAGAATTTATTCATTTAATTGCTCCAAGGATGAGGGTAGAGCCTTCTCTCTATCTTCACTTTTGCCCCTGGGGTCCCACATCTTGCAAGAGAGCACTGTTGTAACCCCCCAAAGGTGGTGATCTTGCCACCGTTCCCCATGGCACTGTCTGCAGGGAGTAGGTGCCCACTGCAGAAGACAGCACCCTCCCAGAGTGTGGCTGCGAGGGAGCTGGCTGGGTAGCCAAGCGTGAAAGCATGTGAGGTGCCAGGGTGGGACAGTGCACCCCCAAAAACAAAAAAAGATAAATTCAGGCTGCACACCAGACAAAGAAAAAGAACGCTCTGGAGCTCTCCTGGCATAGTACAGCGGGAGAGCGGCTACTAAAATATTCATTGCTCCAAGAGGAACGCCACATAATACCCTGTGGGGCTCTTCAGTTTTTCACATTTTCTTTCCTTGGGGTGGCTCAAAACAAATGAAGCATAGGGGAGCTGCAGCAGTTACAGAAGCTCCATCAAATGTTTGAAGATACTCGCCCTCTTTGTGAGGTCCTCAAAACCAGGACCCCTCTGAAATTTTCTTAATGTTTTTAAAGTACTCTCTAAGTTGCAGCTTCTGTTTTTCAGCTGGGAGTGCTGTGCCCTCAAGGGTCTGACTTTATGTTTGCAGTTATTATTCCATAGTAAGAAAATATTTGTATGTTAAAATACCCACTAGGGGATGAGTTTACGGTTGAAGGACTATGTAGTCAAAGATGTGATGCCCTCTAAGGGTTGTTTTTATGATTTTTTTCCTGGTTTAAAAGTTTACAAAAAGCACACAGAGACATGTTTGGCTGAAATTTGAAATAGTTTATTGATATAATAACGCTGACAGTTATTATTGATCACAGTGCATATGTTTTTTTACAGTAATAAGTGCGTTTACACCTGATGATTATTAATGATTGCATTTAAGTTCAAAGTGCTGTCTTTAACATGTGATTTGCTGCTCCTCAATCTTTGACTATGCCAATAGACTTAGGGCTATGTTTATGACCTAGTTTACATAATGTTTGCACCGGCAACATGGTACATTCATGAACCACCCTTAAATCAGGTTTATAAAGCCACACAAGGCTGCCTTGCGTGGCCCTGAGTGGCTTTATAAATCTCAAGTAATGCAACGCAGCCCTAATCGCATTCTTCAGCACACATTAAAAGAGGAAAATGCCTCTCAGGATTGTTTTTGCAGCGAGATGTGTGCCTTAAATGCGGTGCTTCATTGCCTTTTCACTATGACACAGCACAGCAAGGTGACAGTTTAATAAATATGCCCATTACTTTATATGTTTGGGTGACCCCTTTAGGGGTTTAAAGGGGATTTTGCAGTGTCATCTATGGTATTTTCCATCTGTCAATGTATATATTTGTTAATCACTGCATAGTATTTAGTAGAGTGTGTAATAAATGTACTTCATATTTTTCTAAAGATAAGGTTCGGACTGGAAACCCATTTTTTGAGTGTTTTTGTTGTGTGCCAGTAAATGGTGATTACTAGCCCACACCACCTCCCATGAGAAGACCTTGGACTGCTCTCTTTTGCTACCCTGAGAGAGTCAAGCACTACAATGGGGTGCTTGGTTTCTAGTAAGGAGAACTGTGGACCTATTGTAATAACCCAAAAACCGAATAACCCAATTTCCTACAGGCTTTTACTTGGGTTTCAGAACATTATAGAATATATGTGTGGGGAATGAAAATCACCATCAGAACCGTTCATAACCCACTTTTTTTCCTGGATGGTGGTAATAATTTAACTGCAAATCTGGCTAGAGTAACCAGTCAATTACAAAGTTTCTGTTTTAAAACTGAATGTATCCCAGGCTCCATGAATGTGCATGCTGATTGCATGTCAAGAATACCGGTTGGGATTTCAACTGGCACATGTCTGAATGAGGTTGAGTGTAAGATAGTTTCTACTATGGAAGATGCAAGAGGACCAGATTTTGCTAAAAGCCAAGGCGAAGATAGTATGTCTTCTGATTTATGCCTTAAGTTGAATTCTGCAAAATTGTGTCGCCTGATGAACAGAAGAGAAATGTTCGCATTTCACAAAGTAAAGGATAAATTGCTTGTCATGAATTAAATTGTTATGTTGAGTGATAAAATCATTCACCCGGTCAATTTAAGGAGAGAAATAAAAATAAAATAGAAATTCACTGAAAAAAATAAAGGTTGAAGGGGCATTAAAGTCAGGTGAAAATGGCAATTAAAACATACTATTTTAAACTAATAAAACCACTGAAATTTACCAGTTATAGTTATTTTAAGTTACTACAATTCTTGCCTAATTCATGCACTGCTTATTACATCCCAAATTACATTACTCATGACATGTTCTATGTTCAATAACATCATTGATAACATGACTGTGACATATAAAATGGTATTTTTAATGACAACACAGTGCATGCCTGGGGCGCGAGCTACTGCATTCGCAAGCAGGCTGATTGGCAAAGGGCCATTTGTGACTACAGTAAAACCATTTAGGTATGTACAAATCCCAAATTACGATTCAATAAGATGTTATCAAATTGCAATTTGTGTTTGTGACCAAATACTGATTCAGTATTTAGAATGGCCATATTTAGGCATCCCTTCCAAATACTGAATTGAAATGGTGTGTATTAATATTTTGCACCAGAAATCTGGTTGCAAACCCTTAATTCTTCATCAACTACATGTAGTGGTAAGCCATTTGCAAACAGGAAGGGGTCCACAGGGGACTCCTTCCCCTTTCTTAACGCTGACAAAAACATTTTCTATGAACCAATGCCTAAGCTTAAAAAATATAATTTTAAACTTTTTTTATTCATTCTGTTTTCCCTTAAGTAAAGGGTGTTGCATTTACAAAATGCTATATTTAAAAGCAATCACAGACATGGTGGTCTCCTGAGCTCAGCAAGCCTCCATCCCTGTCATGGCTGAGATTCCTAGTAGGTTGCAACTTATGAACTATCTCATTAATAGCAACGTGGCAGGTCAAATTGCAACCCACTGGGAATCAGTATTTTGCAAATGGACCTATTACCACACTGGTCACCAAATACTGGATGCAAATTGCAACCAATATTTTGTGACCAGTACTACATACATCTTCCCCCATGAGCTTTATTCCGATCACTAAGTACAGTATAATCTTCTCTATTAGGTGCTATCACCTTTCAGTTTGTTTGATCAATTAATATGTAGCAAATAGTGGGTCTGAATTAGAATATCCTCTGGGAGTAGACAACCCCACTGTTAGCACACTAGGCCAGCTAACTGTAACCAGGATCTTCTTGAGTGACTTCTTATCAAAAAAATGTGGCTACATCCATAACGGCAAGAAGCAATCATATTTTGCAAAGTAGAACTATAATTATGAGAAGTGTCAGTCTCTATATTGGAAGATTTAGGAAATGAGAATCAATCAGACAGACAAATAAATAGTTGAGCAAAAAATGATGAATGCGCTCTTCATTCATGCCTGTCTCCTGAGGTGAGATTTAATAACAGAAATGAAGCAGAATATATGTCAACAAGCCATTGAATGGACTCGCTGTCCCCTCTGCATGAAGCATGACTGACATTGTTTGGGTTTCCCCTGAACAGCGCCTGCTTTGCGCTTGCAAAATCTCTTGTAATCAAACCAAAATCTTAAAAGGTTCTTAGAGCCCACCCATTACTTATCTTTACTTATCATTGGTTGGCTCCCACAAATCTTCCATTTTTTTGCTTCTTATTGGTCAGCTCCTCCTCCTTGCCTCCAACTTCCCCATTGGGTTCATTGTTTGCTTCAGTCTTTGTCCCTGCCATGGAGCAGGGACCAAGTACTGCTGCCTGTGGCCAGTGTCCTTCCAATATCCACAGGCACCTTAAGGTACTTTCTTTTTTCATTTTCAGCACACACTCTGAGAGAGTGCATTACTTTGCAGCCCCTCTCCCTCACCCCTGCATCTTTCCCTCATCCCGCTTTCTACTTTTTTTAGAACATCACCTGCCCCCCTCCTTCTCTTTAAAACACCCGGTACCGCTACTCAGTTATTGTTTCCAGCCCTCCTTCTTTTTCACATTTATATAGCACAAACTGATCTGATGGTACTAGAACATTTTGCATCAGCAACTGTTACGTTACACATGTTACGTTCTGTAGGCAGGGGGAGATTACATAATTTGCCCGGAATCACAGGATGTTGAGACAATGCCCAGACTCGAACCTGGGTCACCACTCAGCAGCTCTTGACAGCGAGAAATGCAGAAAAACCTAGACATACTTAAAACACTTGACTATATGCCTAAATGGAACTGGAATGGATTAACACTTCTAAATGCTTTCGATAACATACCGACCATCTTAGATTAATGCCAGCTGCATTGAAGGAAACGAGAATATGTAATAATTGAGCTATTATGGTGGCCTACATGCAAGCTCATTCGTTCCTCTTTGTTTTTGTATTAATTACTAGTAGTAAGACCCGAATTCCTTAAAAATGTATGACAATCATGCATGTTGAAGTGTATTGGTGCACAATTATTACATCATTAACGCATTCATTATGTATCTAGTTCCTCTTAGCAACATGTCTAAAAAATATTGACAAAGCCAATAAATCTCACATAGGTGAAAGGTACTGGCTTTGACAATGCTTGTTAGTGGTGATGCTAGATCATGCCTGATTGAAATTTGATGGAACCACCATGAACAAGCAATCATACTTATATAACTGAAGAGGGAGAGGCCTGGACAGGCCTTTTATTCCACCGGGCAATCCCTTGCTGGGCTGGAATACTGGAGGTACTTATCTAAAGCTCAGGGACGCTCCCTCAGCTCCCTGAGGTTAACTACAGCAGGCATTGGGAGGCTTCAAGAGTTATAGAAAGAGATGGAGGGAAGGGAAAAGAAAGGAAAAGTACGATGAAAGCAGTCAGAGAGAAGTGACAGAGGAGAGAAAGAAAGAGAGAATGAATGAATGAGAGAGGGAGAGCAGGAAGACAAAGGGAGGGAGGTTGGTTTGAGTATTTTTCCAGGACTGCTTTTGGTTCCCAGCCCAGTCCTGGAGAGAGAGCGATAACAGCCTGCTTTAAATTGGAAGGAGGCAAGTTTACATGGGCAGACACATGTATACCCCTGGGGAGTACCTCTGCAAAACCTACAAGCTGAACCTATGCTTACAAAGCAAAATTGGAAGTATACATAGTGCAATGTTCCACTGTATCAGAAATAAAAACAACACATTTATTATGAATTCTTTTAGCTTTTGGAAATCAATAGGGTACACATATCATGAGTGAGATGTGCTGATCTGGCCTAGTTTCAAGGAGAGGTTGTCTTGCACATATTAGGTGTTTTGTCAGTGCTGTTAAGCCATTGCATCTGTTATCCACTTGCTTGCCGCCGGTGGGGTGGTGTCAGAGGAGTTCAATGGAATGGCAACTGACAACAGTGCAACCTCTCTTGCTGTAGTGTGAATGACTTACTTTCATAGGTTGTGTTAGAAATGGGGTCTCTAGTTGGCAGTGGTTTGCACCCTGTCCAAGTAAGGACCTTCAGCCTAGTCATAGTAAGGGAGTCACACAGCTATGATAACCCTTGCTCACTCCTTTGGTAGCTTGGCTCAAGCAGTTAGGCTTATCTCAGAGGCAATGTGTAAAGCATTTGTACACCCACACAATAACAAAGTGAAGACACTGCAAAAGTACTCCACAACAGTTTAGAAAAAAATATCCATTATTTATCTGAGTAAAACAAGACCAAAATGACAAAAATCCAACAAACACAAGTAATGATGCAAATTTACAAAGATTAAATGTAGTATAGTGCTTAGAAACACAATAGTTCCAACTGGGGCTATCAAAAAACCTTGACAGAATCGCTTCCAACAGTCCAGCATGAACCCCAAGAAAGCGCGTCCAGCCACAGGGTCATGTAGACCCAGGTTACAGTACCTTGGAAAATTATAAGGAAACAAAGATGTTGCATGGAGTCAAGGAGGTGATGTGTCACTTGAGGCGATGTGGCATTGGTTTCATACTGCCACCGGGGAGGTGAGGCGTCAGTTCCTTACTGCTAGGCATCGGTTCACTATGGTTGCAGAGGAGGTGATGCAGCGAGGTGTCGGTTCCTTACGACAAGGCGTGGTCAATAAATTCAGCAAGTCAAGATGTGAGGCATCGTATTCATGGTCATGCCACAGGGCCAAAGGCGCTGCGGTGGGGTAGGGTGCCATGGATGTCAGTGACACAGCACTCTGGTCTTATCCTGTGGTGGGACTTGGGAGACACTGCAGTGGTGTTGGGCCTGCATTGTAGGTCACAGTCGCACTCAGCAGGGAGCCCAACTCCGGTGCAGGCAGTGGCACAGTCAGAGAGCAGTACCGGTTACGAAGTCATCCTGGATGTCGATGCACTAGTTTCTTCTAGTCCAAGCACTTGGAGAGCCTTTGGTAGCAGGATGTTGAAAGCCAAGTCCAGACCTTTCACTCCCAGGACAGATGTAGGAAGCAGCAGGCCAGCACAACAAAGCAACACGCAGAGTGGCAGTCCCTCCTAGAGCATCCAGCTCTTCTTCCTGGCAGAATTTCCTCAGTCCAGAAGGATTCTGGCTATGTGGTGTTAGACGTTCAGTACGTATACCCATTTCTGTCCTTTGAAGTTTGCAAACTTCACGGAGAAGTCTTTGTAGTGCACAAGACCCTGTCTTTCCCTGCCCTGGCCCCAGACACACTCCAGAGGTTTGGAGGCTGCTTTGTGTGAGGACAGGCACAGCCCTATTCAGGTGCAAGTGTCAGCTCTTCCCTCCACTCTAGCTCAGGAAGACCCATCAGCCTGGTGATGGACCATCAGGATATGCAGGGCACACATCAGCTCCCTTTGTGTGACTGTCTAGAGTGAACACACAAACAGCCCAACTGTCATCCTGACTAAGACGTGTATTCAGCAGACAGGCAGATGAACAGAATGGTTAAGCAAGAAAAAGCCCAGTTTCTAAAAGTGGCATTTTCAAACTCACAATTCAAAAACCAACTTCACCAAAAGATGTATTTTAAAATTGAGAGTTCAGAAGCCCCAAACTCCACACCTCTATCTGCTCCCAATGGGAAACTACAGTTAAAAGACATTTCAAGGTAATTCCCATGTTTCCCTATGGGAGAAATAGTCCTTGCAAAAGTGAAAAACAAATTTAGCAGGATTTCACTGTCAGGACATGCAAAACACACCTGTACATGCCCTACCTTTTAAATACACTGCACTTTGCCCATGGGGGTTCCTTGGGCCTTAGAAGACTTACAGGTAATAAAAGGGAAAGTTTGGGCCAGGCAAGTGGGTGCACTTGCCAAGTTGACATAGCGGTTTAAAGCTAAACACTCAGACACTGCAATGGCAGGCGTGAGCAATATTTACAGGGCTACTCTTATGGGTGGCACAACGAGTGCTGCAGGCATTCTAGTAGCATTTCATTTAGAGGCCCTTAGCACAAATATTACTCCTTACTAGGGATTTACTAGTAAATCACATACGCCGATCATTGATAACCCAATCACCAATACAATTTAGACAGGGAGCACTTGCACTTTAGCACTGGTCAGCAGCAGTAAAATGCCCAGAGTCCAAAAGGCAGCAAAAACAAGATGCACCACACAATCAAAAACAGGCAGTCAGAGGCAAAATGTTTGGGGATAACACAGCAAAAATGGTAATTTGTAAAAGATTGCACTTGATGACGGTGTCTGACTTTAATGAGCGAATTGAAAAACAATTGTGTAAATAATACAGTAAGTGCACTGCATGTGCAATACTGCATTTACTGCATATTTTTGTACACAAACATGGTCCCTTATCTGGGGCTGCGAACATAAATTAGCTTTATTGTATTTAGATAATAGATATGTTATTTGTAATCTCCCTACATATTATTGTACGTTACAGGAATGTGGCTATTAAGCATCTCCATGGTCCATGTTGTAGAAAATGGCTCTGCAGCATTTTTGTTTCTGCCTACCAGGCACTTCGGCTTGGCACACATAAACACAGGCCCCATGCAGGCTCTGATACATCTGTTCCTATCTTGACAGGTACATTTAGTCCCAGTGACTGAATCCTTTAACCTTTAAAGATGGAGAGTTTAGAAATACACGAAACAACAGAATGCTGTGCAATCATGTATGACGAAAACAAAAACAGTGAACCAGAAAAGCTAGTCGGTGTTTCAGTACTTTCCTGGAATAGGCAGGATGGATAGCCTCCAGGAGCTGAGACCTTGAAGGCGCAATAGACAGAAGAGAACTGTGCGACAGTGACAACCTAATCCGATCGCATGCAAGTGTAGGAGATTTTCCTTGTTAACTCAACAAGCGAAGTACAGTTTCTGAGCAAGCAATGCATTTCTTCGTTTTTTGTTATTTTTTAATAAGAACAACACTTCTTTTTGGAAGTAAATTGAACAGCAGAGGACATGAGGAAGACTGAGCTAGAATTTGAGAGATTAGAATAGCAGAGGGATAGGTCGTAAGAACCAGGGCCCGTGGAGAAACATAAACGTGATGAGACTGACAGCTGGCAAAGAAGCTCTACTCCCTTCTCTCCTCCAAGTTATCAGAAACATGTGGGCATTATGAATCTTGGTAGTGGAGTGAATGCACTTGGATCTCCAGAGACAAAGGTTAGTATAACTGAAACAGCCAGTCTGTCACAATCCTGTGCAATGCTGGATCCAGCAGTGGTGGTGGGTCTCTTGTGTCTTAGTGTGTGGCATTTGTCTGTAGAAATACAGTGTGTGGAACCTCATGGTGAATAGCAGCTACACTCTGGAGGTAGCAGACAGTCTTCAGCACAACAAGGACGAACTGTGTAGCGCCTAGCAGCCATAATACATCTGGAGCGCATTAGTGGTGGGGGACAGTAGCACATTGCACCCTCAGTGAATCTTAGCAGAGCTTCAACACACATCAGTGGATCACATCTACGGGAAGCTAAACTATGCTACGCCTTGAGTAATTATATTGGGCATGGCAGGAGGTTGACATATACAAAGCATGGGCATAATTGAGTAAGACTCCATCTTCAAAAGGCAACCCAAAATTGTGATAGAGGGCCATGGCTGGAAATGGGAGGCACCTCTATAACCCCCTAAAACATTTGGATAGAGGGAGATACAGGGCTGGGCTTAACCAAAGTTCCATCTATGGGGAGGGACTACATTTTGTAAAACAAGACCACAGCTTGAAAGACAAGCATCCCTGCGCAAATCCCTAGTACAACAAATTTGTTCAGACTGAAGTTAAAACTGCACTCAGCAGCCCAATAAGTATGAACTGGATCACACTTGCATGCTCACCCCTCCGAAAAGGTACCTTAGTAAGCAGATAACAAGGCACTAGAAGAGTGGAAGGATAACATGTATGCTCAGAGGGACCAATTTGTTAACCTGGCATTCCCCCAGTGGACTCTCGCAGAGAAAGTGGAAAATTATTCCATTCATATATGTGTTGCTACTTTAGATTCCTGCCAAAAGATGATATGTTTGAAGGAAGCAACATGAAAACTGGCTATTCTTAATTTCGATTAATAGGGGTGTAGCAGGCGTTTATTATTTACAATCACCATTACTAGCATAATTTTTGTGGTGTTTGTCATTCTTCAGGAAATAAGTTAGAACTGTCTACCATTGTGTTGGTGTATTTCTAAAGCATCATTAAAACACTCCAGCAGTACTAGGGATGGGGCACCCATTTGTGAGTGAGTGAGTACCTTAAAGGTGTCCCATCTGGAGGTAGCTTTCTTTAAAGACTCTAAGTGGTCCTTAAGAAGGTCTTGTATTTCCTCCAGCATTGCAACAGTCTACCTGCAGGTTGTGCTACAACCATGGCAGGTATCTTAACAATCTTGAAAATGTAGGCCAGTGGGCATTTGGTGCATAGTCACCTATTAGGACATGTTATCCCTAAATGTTATTAAACATAACCAACTTTATGGTAGATACCTTCCTTCCGTGCTCTGGAGTTTCTGACTTTCTTAGATGTGAGGATAGCTTTATGGTCCCTTTCTGAGCGCAACTCTGAAGCAGTGATGAGCATTAAGATGTAGATCCTTTGAAATTACCGGGATAAGAGGGGGAATTCCAGGGGTTCTAGTGGGTCTGTCGTACTGAGGGGTAGAATCTAATGTCTAATGCGCGTAGTATCGTTTTAATAATAAAACGTTAACACCTTACATAAGATTTAATAAATATGACTATTAAAACACACATTAAAACATTTCATTAGAAATAATAGAACTACCGCCGGCATCAGGGGGTGCTTAAAGTTTATTACATTTTCCCATTCTGCATGATTAACATATTTGGTTTATGGATTTGTCACGTGAAGAGTTCTTTTTCTGTGGAGAAACCATGGGAAAGACAAACAAAACAAAGAAATGGAAATAACGTTTGTGAAAAGAAAACACGCTGTGTGTTCAGCAGAACGTAGAATGCGCAGATTCAATTAGGACTAGTATTCCCCATGCAGGCCGCTAAGAAGCTTTGTGTGCAATTAAATGAACCGCACTTTTGGGGATCAGTCCTGTTCCAAAGAAGAATGACGCAGGCTCCTCCCAGGCTCCAGGAGCCCAGGGTAAGGTTTCAAGAGTTCTGCGTCGAAGATCCTTCTGGCAAACACCAGGAGGAGGGGGTGACGCATTTATCTCAAGCTTATATATACTTGAAGACTTTGCTTGTCTTCCGTCGGTATGGGTTGTCTTTAGTAAATCACTAGGTAAAGCTCGGGATTAGTGACGTGGAGAAGAAAGACAGAGAGGTAGAGTAAAATGTCCTGAGCTGCGGCCTTAAACTGAGGAGAGTGCCTGCGCATTATACTGAAGTGAATAGGGACTCCTCAGATAAAGCTTACGGTGGCCCTGGGTCTGAGGAGGCAGGCAGGGGAGGGGATCTCAACAGAGAGCAGCCATTGTTCTGCTTTTGTCAAGACTGGGATAAGAGGAGACCCGCGGTTCAGAGGCAGGCCGCACCGACTGTGGAGCAGCGGAATGTAGCCGGATTCCAGCAGAGCGTCTGATGTCTTCATTCCCCCGGCCTCCTCTGAAAAGCGACCTGGCAGCAAAGTGTGGCCTGCGTCTCGAAAGGGCAGGGCCCGCAGAGCAGGGTTTCCCTAGCAATAAGCACACATGGCCTGCCATTACATTAATGCGCTTTCATTTCCATGCCAGAGCTAATAGAGATGTGGCCGTTGCACACCTGCTGCAACCAGGCAAGAGAAGAGGAAAAAACACGTCTTGAGATCTCCCGAGGGCCGCTGGCTGTCTGCAGGCAGGGCTGCAAATGACAGATAGTGTCAGACAATGACATACTGCTTGAGGGCACCATTGAAATGACTAGAATGTTAAACTCTAATATGCAGCCGTCCCTGCCGCCTCGCTGTCGCATTTTTTTCCCTGCTCCCTTTCCCGCTAGCTCTCACCTTCCTTTTCATGCCTAAATATTATGAGCAGATGAGAGCAATTAGATCCAATTCTTTCTCTCATTTTCTTAATTATCTGGGAGTATTAGTAATCTCTCTGGAAGCAGGCTTCTGAGATGAATCATCCCTCGTGCAGGCGATACTGTGCGTCGGAATGTGCTGCGTTTACATGCAGTATCAGCTGCCAGGCGGCGCATAATTTGAGCCTGACACTGGCGTCGCCTGTTATGTAATCAACAGAATCCAAAAAAGTTCACTTCAACAAAAGTACGAAAAATTAAATTGATGCGTTTTTTTATTTATAATTTACAAAGTCTGCATTCCATCTCACATTCAGCTGAAGTGTAGAGTTAATTTAAAAACGAGAATCCGTGGTTTCTAAATCATCTATCAAACATTTTATACTGCCATAGAGAATGTTGGGAAGTTTGCTGCATATACGTTTAGTAACACACCAACTTACTGAATTGCTGTGGAGTGGTCTTTATTTGACATCCTTGGTAGCTTCATTGCTAATTCTTTGCTAGGAGCTGCTCTCCCACAATAAAAGCCAAGTCTGTACTGCTCATGTGTCCTCCTTCACTTCTTGGCTCTTCACTGGCAGGAAGTGCTGAGGTTGACTAGCGTTAATACTCACTGTCCAGGTATATTAAGAATACAAATGGCAAAGTGTGTAGCAGGAGGCCAAAGATTATGGGCTGATGTAGGCAACGGGGGTAAAGAGAAAACTAAGGGCCTGATTTAGACTTTGACAGACAGGGTACTCCATTAAAGACTTGACAGATTACATTGCCTGCAAAACCCTCCATTTCCCTCTCTATTCTGAGTAAGGCAGATTATCAGTTTTCCTAGGGCAGTTCCCCTGCGGCCTACATTTTTGGAAAACTTACCCAACAGCCAGATAGAGTAGGAGCCATTACAGTGAGGACTTCAGAATAGCAGCAAGGAATCACCTAGAAGGTGTCTGGAACCCATTACCTCCCCTACACCTGCTCCTGGATTGTAAATCTGAGTGTGTCTTGCTTCTCACTTCCTTATATGATAACCGGCTTCTCGCTGTGTTTCTGCCCATGTCTCATCTGTGATTTGCTTTAGTGAGACTGCTCCATGCACAGTGACATTTGTTTATTCCTACATTACTAAAGGGCGTTATTCAAAAGTGATAAGTGGTCAGCTAGAGTTTTATTATTTCCAGATTTGTGAATCATCAAACATTCATATTCCAATCTAAGTCCTGACCTCTCAGTTCTATGTGCCATTTCTGCTAGTGGATTGTCAAAAGTAGTCAATGGTGAAGTGTAATCTATGATGATCATTGTCCTTGAGCTGTAGTTGATGATGTGATGAATATTACAGATCCACAATAAAGCTAAGGTTTTCTCTTAAGACTGTGAGTATGCTACCTCTGACTATAACACAGTGGACACCATCATCTCTTGGGCCTGGCAAAAGCCTAAACCAGGTGGTCAGAAGTATCATAGTCTGTGGCTATTACCTATAACATGCAGTAGTTTCATGTGCCAAGCACTAGTACATAGTCACAAGGAAATCAGAGATATTCAAATAGTAATGTGCAGTTTACTAGCTGGATAATGTAGTCCCTCGGAAATCTTGAATATTAGTCCAGGAACCAAACATAGAGTCTGGTAAAGCCTGCTACATGAGAGAAATAGAGGGAGTAGCAGAACAAGTGCCAAACTCAAAAGAACTACAGAAAGGGTAAACAAACAGAATGACCTGAAAGGGCCAGAGAAGAGAAGGAAGAAGGTGAGAGATTTTGAATGGGTGAACTAGGAACAATAGAGTCCATATAACTGCTAAAGTTGACAGATGCAGAGTTCTCCTTCTCCTATGTCCTAGCTGACACTGTTATTTTCTCCATCCCCGCCTAGTGTAATGCAGTATGATGCTATTGTGTTTTCTTGTCTTCAGGCGCATTTGGTGTCCAATGTTTCTGATAGAAGGAACACTGTTAATAGTGAGAACGAAGATATTTTGAAAGTTATCAATAAGGCTCAGAAATGGAAGCAAGATAACTTAATTTTTTGATAGTGGTGCTTTTCTTATAATCATTAATTTTCATTTATGCAATAGCACAAATTAACCATAGATCTAGGATTCTAGACGGAAGCATCCTTTATCTGAGCTAACTTAAAAGTCTTCTTTATTGCCATGTGGACAAACATGCCAAGAAAGGGATATAGAAGACAAGAAGGGAGACATTTCACAATCAGAAGTATTTTTCAGCGGTGAGGTGCCCTGGTGAACACTCCTGAAACATTGGGGCAGATTGAAGAGCCCCTAGCGCCTTCTTGCGCCACATTAGCGTAATTTTTTTATGCTAATGCACCAAATTTACAAAGTGGCGCAAATCATGCATTGCACCACTTTGTAACCCTTTTTGCTACATTATGCCTGGCTCAGGGGACGTTCCCCCATTAGAGGGGACGAACACGTGGTGCAAAGAAATCTTCCTGCCATGTGGACACCAAGTTCTACAAAGGGGCTGCATTATTTTGTCAGGTCGAACTCCAGTTTTTACACTGCCACAGTAAGGCTCCACACAGTAGTCATGAAGCCATGTTTGCACTGCTGCTGTAGTGGATAGCAGAGTAAGTGCTGCAGATCTGTGATGGCATTTAATTCCGGGCCCTAGGTACTATTTCTGTCATATATAAGGAACTAATAGACAAGTTCAATGAGCCAGTTAAGGACATGCCAAATCAATTGTGCTTAAAAGGGGGGCACAGACACTTTACTACTTGTTAAAAGATGTAGAGTTCTTGCGCATAGTTGTCCAGCTGTCAAAAGTAAACATCCACAAAAGGTGAAAAATCCGGGTGATCACACAAAAAAGGTTGATTTGCTATACAGGGTAGCTTCAGGCAAGAGCTAGTGTAGACTAATCAGCCCCTTGATGGGCTTCCCTGCATAGGTCATACAATATGGATAATGTACCATCTTTTAAGAGCCATGGACAGTGTGCCATCTTTGCAGTGGCACTTGCTTTTTTTTATTTCCCTCTGAAACTAGCTGTATCCCTCTGCCAATATTTTTCTCAGCCACTAACCTTGTCCAAGGGGACTCCTTGTCCTCACATGCAGCTCGCACCTGTGAGGTAACTAGCACAAGCTTGCTTACAGGTGCCTCACAGTAGACACGCAGCACCACCATGGCCAACAAAATAATGTCATCCATTCCGCCCCCTAGGTCAGATTTCTTCCCACAACACAGGACAAGTTGTGCACAAAAGGCTAACCTCCAAAAGAGGCCACTAACAGCTGTCAATTACAGGAAACAAGCCCCTGGCCATCCACTGGCAGGTAGAGTCTCCAGTTTGGGGCCTTGGATGGGCCTTATTTCAAGTTGTGTGGTGGAAAGAGTCCCACACTTGCTCTTCAGGTCTTTCTGGCCGCTGAGGTTTCTCATAGTGAGGAGCTGCATTCTCAAGCACTAGATACCCTCCTTCCACTCTTTCTTCTGCCACCATAGGGGTAGAACATTGTAGATGGTCTTTCAGTTCATGATCTATACCCTGAAACTGAACAGGCAACTGGCAGTCCAGGACTTCCAGGGGTGACACACAGTTCCTCTCAAGGGTGTCACTCTCTTACCATGTCATGTAGTTGTCTGCATGGCACAGGTTTCCTGGTCTTTGTCTTTGTGACAATGTAGGTAGCATCTTCAGGTCAGAAGTGGCCTCACCTTGGTCTGCCTTGCAGTACTCTCCTCTCAGTGTAGATAACACATGCCCCACTGGTCCTCTCACTATGGATGGCATCTACCTCCTACCCCTTACTGCTTATCTGTGACATGGGACCTTCCATTTAGAGACAGTACCCCTAGTAATCCATTTTTTGAGTTGTCCTTGGTAATCGTCTTTCTTGCCAGTGGGAGCTTATTGCCAGAAAATGCAGTCGATGGGCATCTGGAGACTGACAATGAACCTCCTTTGGGCAAGTATCCCTCCCCATTATAAGCATACTATGCCATCAGGCAAAAAATGTCCTGCCCATGAGCCTGCATCCCCCTACAGACCTGTCCTGGCAGATACTGCTACCACCATGCTCTGGCTGGTACAGGTATCCCATAGAGCAGTAATAAGGACCCCATTCACTGGGACCTCCTCAAAGTGATAGCATCCACACTCTGGTACCACCAGCTTGCCTTCTGGGTACCCCTCCCAACTTAAGGATACTGAGTCATGCTCTGACCTGGGGATAACCTTCACTGGCCACCCCTGTGAAGTGCTCACTTGTGGGTGGATTCCTGGGACACGCAGGTTCCCTCTCTTCTGTCCTGACTGGAGACATAACACAAGGGTGGGTTAAAGAGTGTCCTGGGTTTCTGCCCATCAACACCTCCCCCTTGTGCTCCCACCGGGAATGGGAAATCCTTTCCCTCCAAACTCTTCTGGGCCATTTAGGGAAGATCTCTATATTATCTTATCTTTCCTCTTCTCTCTGAGTTCGAAGTTTAAAGCACCCTTCATGTAGGCAATCCCAGGAACCTTTTTGAAAACTATGGTGCTAATCCAAAAGTCAGCTTCCTTCTCAAGCTCTCTGGGCACAATGCACTTGGTGTCTATTGGGTTCTAAGGCAACTCTGTAAAACAGTTACTTAATATGTGCTCCTTCATAACCAAATTGTACAGCCCATCATAAATGTTTACATTGCTACCCTTCACTCAACCGCTCTGTGACTTGCTAGAATTGCTTCTGGATATCATTGAACTCCAGGCAGTTCTTTTTAGGGGTCAGACCAAAGTTAGAGATAAGGGCTTCATGGGGGAGTTCTTCATCTGGTCAGCATAAGCAGCTTCCTCATATGCTGCAAACCACTTATCTATGTCACCACCACATAGCTAAGTCTTTGAGGGCAATTTTACCTTTCCTACACACTTCACTCTTGATTCCACCATCTTCGCTGGACTTAGAGGCATTCTGGGACTTTAAATCCAACTCTTGCTGGCACCTCTCAGGGGCCTGTATGAAGTTTTTTTCTCTTCCAGGACCAGGATCAATTTTCTCTCCTCAGCAACCAGCCTTTTCTCCACCAAGGCAAGGGTAGCCAATCTCAACTTCAAGTCCCTCTCTACTTGTCTCTCCTCCAGCTTTGATATGGACAAACCACAAGACGACACCATGCTCCCTTCCCTGGATAATGAAAGTAAAGTTGTTCTTGGGGGTTCACACTCCTCTGGTGCTGGACCATCTTCAATGTCATTGTCATCTACTCCTTCCCCTCCTCATCCTCTTGCTCGAGAGGGACAGTCTCAAAAGGCATACATCCTCCCAAGCTCTGAGTGTAAACTGGTAGTCTTCCTTCTTGGACTTTCTGCCTGACCTTAATTCGCGCACATTGCACCTGTTCCTCAGCTCTGCCATTGTAGGTTTCTCTATGTTGCATAGATCCACTTCTATTATTTCATAAAATCACAAATGCTAAAATTGAGGACAGGAATACATTTAGAAAAAATCAGAAATGTGCAAATAATACCAAAGGTAATTCAAAATCCAAAAGTAAATTTTTTTGTGACTTGAAAAAGTTATTTGTTTTATTTCAACTTAAACCACTGTACTGCACTATAAAAAAACAAGTCCTGGACCCCACCACTGAACACCAATGTAAGAAATTGGATTGTTATTTAATGGGAGGGAGACTACTTGTAGAGCGTTAATTTTCTAATATGTTAATTAATGTTTTTTGTATTAACGAGTGATGAACTAATGTGTAAAAAGAGAAAACTTTTAAAATGGTTGTTTTTCTGTTCTTGGCTGAGTGAAATTATTTTCAGATGCTGTAGTTATTTTCCATGATTCGGAGCTTCAAAATAATAAATGTTTTCAAGCTTCTGTAGACGTATCCACAGCTACCCCTAGCGGGTTGCGGTGACACGACTTACAAGGTCATATATTAACCGAGCGTTGCATAAGTTGAAATTTCCTATTGTTTGAGAATGCTACTAATATCTGGTCTTTCCTTGAGGATGGAAGTAAAAGCAGCAGAGAAAGTTTCTTCCTGAGAACAAGATATGCGAGAGGCGGATGAGACAATGGAATTACAGACGAGATGGAAGGAGAGTGTACCTACCGAAAGAAAGTGTTATAGTAAGCGTAGGTTTGTCAAGTTTAGGTCACCAAATTAGTTGTCAATTGGCTGAAATGAAAACACCCCATAGACTGACCAATCAGGAGTTGATTAGATTTTATTATTATAATCTGTGTAGACTAATTAGGGAATTAGAATGTGTGGACCGTGGGTTTGTTGTTCCATGAGAGAAGACGAGTGTTGAGATTAGCTGTCGTTAGGCCCAAACTGTTGATGGTGCCCTCAAGTGGAAGCTGATCATTTGCTGTCACTACTATTGTGGTAATGTATGTTTTTAAATGTGAACTGTGTCTCTCTTGCTTTTCAGGTAACAACTGCAACTAATGATTATATAGCTGCACATTATTGGTTTATATATTGACATAATCGAGTTAAGAGTTTTTTTTCTAAATTTGTGTTTCTAAATTCTTTTCACATGAAGCCCAACATGTAATGGTAATTTGTGGTTAGTTAGAGGAAATTATCCTCTATTGCTTATGATCTGGTTTGAAATCATTTAATTCTGAACTAATGCATTCTGTACCATCATTACCGGTTTTTGTATTATTAATAAGTGTGATTCTTTTGGTTATAATTTGTTTAACTGTATTAATCGAATTGAGATACATTCACCATTTTAATGAGCTGCTATTGATTCTATATGCTTATCATTTGTATTTGAGAGTTATCTTCGTGACCTTAGCATTGTTAATATAGGGAAATAAACGTATGTATTCTTGTTGCTAAACTGGTGTGATTATTGACTGAAGCTTTATAATATTGAATATTGTTGATTTGTTATTGATTTGTTGGTTCTCACAATTCCCATTGGTGACATCCCCTCAAACCTATGTCGCTTCGATCCATCGTCCTCTAGAGCAGGATCCATTACATAGTATTGATAAAAGTTTGGTTTTAGTGGTGCAGAAACAATAAAAAAAACATGAATCATTTGGTGTTCAGGTTTGCTGATGGGTTGAAACTGGAAGTGAGTCAGATTAAGAATCACTTGACATGTTGGCAAGCAAAGCCGATTGATGAGACCCTGCAATATGCTAAATATTGTAGTGACGAGACTGGGTTGAAACAGAAGAAGCTGAAAGAAAAGGCAATGGTAATGAAGATCAAGGCAGCGCAGACAGGAATAGATGTCGATCAGAGAGGTCCTTATGTGCAGGGTAAAGTGCATTGCCATGAAGTTAGTTTCGACACAGGAGCAACACGCTCGACAATCAGAACAGTTGAGGTACCAGACATACCTGTTTCTGAGAAGACAGTGCAGATAGTAGGGGATGCAAACAAACAGTTGGTTAATGCCCTTACAGAACCAGTTCTTGTGAGGATTGGAAATTTCAGAGACCATCATAGTTTTGTTGTTTGTGATTCTAGTCCAATATCGCTGTTGGGAAGACATTTGTAGTGTAAAATCAATTGTTCGATCATGTGTTCCAGAAAGGGGATTTCAATGGAGACTATTAACGTTGTTGGAGAAGAGTTGTCAGTTGATGAAGGAAAAGGAATGAGAGGTTGTGAACTAGCTTTGGTGAATGTGGAGGAAGACCAAGTAGTCAATGAAGATGAGATAAATGAGGAATGTGATTTGAAAGACTTAATGCGTTTCTTTCCAGTATTTGAAAAGAAGGATTTGCTGTGTGATCTGCAGGAAAGGGTTAAACAAAAAGTATGGGATTTGACAGGAAAGAACATTGGCTTGATAAAGGGAGTTGAAGGAGTCAGAGTGACAGTGAAAGATAATGTGATGTTTCAACAAACAGCTCAATACCCAATGACAAATTAGATTATTGAAGGAATAAGACCACTGATAGAGCAGTTTTTGGAACAGGGAGTTTTGAAAGAGCTGATGAGCAGTCCATGTAATTCACCGATCATGTGTTTGAAGAAGCCGAATGGGAAAATACGTTTGGTTCAAGGCTTAAGGAAAATAAATGACATTATGGTGAAATATTGTCCAGTGGTACCTAATCCCGCAGTGATAATGTTTCAGATTCCGTGTGATGCAGAGTGGTTTACAGTCATTGATTTGTGCCAAGCATTTTTCTCAGTGCCTCTTCATGAGGACAGCAGATATCTCTTTTGTTTCAAATTCCTGACTAGAGTCTACTGTTGGTGCAGGATTCCTCAAGGGGTTTCAGAGTTGCCATCAATTTTCAATCAGATTTTGAAAAATAATTTTGAGTCATTGGTGATGCCTTGTAAATCGACCTTAGTGCAGTACATTGAAGACTTACTGATAGCGTCAAAGACGAAGGAAGGCTGTAGGGAAGATATGATTACATTGTTGAATTTCCTGGGAGACAATGGTCATAAGGTTTCTCCAGCTAAGTTGCAATACTGTCAGCAAGAGGTGAAGTATTTGGGACATTTGATTGAGAAGGGGTCAAGGAAAATTTCCAGAGAGAGAGTAGCAGCAATAATGAAAATGAAAATGCTGAGTTCCCAAAAGGAGTTGAGGATGTTTTTGGGAATGGTAGGATATTGTCGTCAGTGGATCCCGAATTTTTCAGCAGTTTCAAAGCCTTTGCAAAGGTTGACACATAAGGATGTTTCAGATCCAATAATAATGGATGAAGAGTGTGTGAAAGCCTTTGTTGAGCTGAGAGAAAGTATGTGTCAAGCACCAGCTTTAGGTATGCCTGACTATACAAAACCTTTTATATTGTTTTGTCACGAGAGAGATCGATATTCTTTGTCTGTCTTAACACTAAAACATGGTGGTGTCAATCGGCCAGTAGCATATTTTTCAGCGATTTTGGATAATGTTGCAGCAGCCCTACCTGGATGTCGGCTAGCTGTCACAGCCGTGGAACAGAGTATAACTCAAAGTGAAAATATTGTGATGGGCTATCCTCTGACAGTAATGGTACCTCATTCTATTGAAATTCTGCTGACCAGATCAAAGACACAATATTTGACAAACGCAAGATTGACGCGTTACGAAACAGTTATTCTTGGGGCACAAAATGTGACAATAAAAAGGTGCACAGTGCTTAACCTGGCAACGTTACTACCAAATGAGGGAGAAGATCTGTCTAACATAGATGATGTTGAACATGATTGTTAGGAGGTGACAAAATGTGTACTAAACCAAGGGAAGACATTAAGGATACTTGTTTGGAAGACAATAATCAAATTCTTTTTGTTGATGGTTCTTATTTACGAGACAACAGGGGTGCATTGAGAGCGGGGTATGCGGTGTGTACAGTCACAGGCATACTAGAAGATTCATGGCTCAATGGAGTAATATCAGCTCAAGTTTCAGAGTTGGTGGCTCTTACTAGAGCGTGCCAGTTAACAGAACAAATGGAAGTCGCAATCTACACTGATAGTCAGTATGGATTTGGAATTGTGCATGATTTTGGGCAAATTTGGTCACAAAGAGGGTTCCTGACTTCTTCAGGATCACCTGTAAGAAATGGGGAAAGAATACATGACTTACTGTAAGCAGTGCAGAAACCTGAGAAAATTACCGTGGTCAAATGCAGTACACATCAGAGAGGACAAAATTATGTAACATTGGGAAATGCTTATGCAGACCAGGTTGCACAATTTTGTGCTCTAAATGGAATATCATTCAAAGGAAACTGGTAATTGATGTCTGAAACTGAAGAGATTTATGCAACTTTTACAATACAAATAGTGGAGACACTAGCTGAATTGAAAGCAATACAAAACAATGTTCCAGGTGAAGAAATGAGAGATTGGATTAAAAATAAATGCATACAAATGGAGGATGAAATTTGGGTGACAATGGAAGGAAAGGTATTCTTGCCAAATAGTCTACAAACGCAAATGGCTAGGTGCTGCCATGGTCAAACACACATTTGAAGAGCCGCAATGATTAGGAGTTTTAAACAATACAGGTACAATCTAAAATTCAGACAAGTGGTGGCGCTGGTGTGCCATAGGTGCATAATTTGCCAACAGATGAATGTCGGCAAAGGAACAATTGTCAACATGGGGTACATAGGGATGGCAGGAGGTCCATTCAGTAGAATGCTGATGGATTTCAATGAGATGCCTGCATGTGCTGGTTTGAAATATGTGTTGGTGATCATGTGCATTTTCAGTCATTGGATTGCGGCTTACCCAACACGAAGGAATGACAGTCTGACCGTGGCTAAGTTGCTTTTGGGAGAACCCATTCCATGTTTTGGTTTTCCAGTCTCGACTGAATTAGATAGGGGTACACATTTCAATAATGAGGTGATAAAATAGCTTTTCTCTGCATTAAACATTCAGCAGAGACTGCATTGTAGTTACCGCACAGAAGCTTCAGGTTTAGTGGATCAAATTAATGTAACACTGAAATCATGATTGGCAAAAGTGTGTGCATCAAAACATTTAAAATGTCCAGATGCTCTACCTCTAGTGCTAATGTCAATGAGAAGTAGACCCGATAAAAAGACAGGGTTATCGCCGCATGAGACACTGAGGGGGAGAACAATGAGATTACCAGCAATACCTGCAAACGCACTTGTGAATATCACAGATGATATGGTGCTAGATTACTGCAAAAGCCTGGCTGATGTAGTTCAGTCTTTTTCTCATCAGGTGGAAGTTGCAACAGCTTAAAAAATACAAAGCCAAGGACATAGTCTGAGAGCGGGAGACTGGGTGCTCATAAGGAAACACGTTCGAATGTCTTGCCTTGAACCACGTTGGAAGGGTCTCTATCAAATTGTGCTCACTACGACAACTGCAGTAAAGAGTGCTAGTTTGCCGAACTGGGTGCATGCGAGCCATATGAGAAAGGTGCATGATCTAACAGAGAGAGAAGAGCTGTTGAGATTGCCAACAGTTGCCAATACAGCAAACCAAGTGAGCAAAACAACAAAAATGACAGAGATGTACCAACTCCTACAACAGATGAAAGAGAACAAAATGGTGTAGATGAACAAGCTGTAAAAGGAGTAGAAGAATCAGTCCAGGAAGAAGGAAGTGGGACTGATTCAGATCAGAGGAGGGTGTCCTGGAAGGAGAACGAAAAATAGGAAACCACAGAAGAAAGATCTGGTCAGAGGAGGGAAACCTCAGTAGCAGGTGGTTTGTCCAACCAAATCGAAGGCAAGACAGACCCCGTTGGGAAAGGAATCGAGAATAGTCCTGCCCAAGTGGATTATACTCTTCCAGAACCAATTGCGGGAATGTCTAAAGAGAAGGGTCCAAAGGCAAGTGAAGATTCAATATTGAGAAGACAATTGACAAAAGGAACATTGAAAGGAGACAATTGGCCAGAGAAAACTGTAGAAAAGAGAAAAGTTGATGTGATTCCATCAATATCAGAGGAGAAAGAATTGCCTGGTGAAGAACAAACAAGTGGAGAAGATAGGGAAAGTGGAAGACGACCGAAAAGGAAAAGAGTTGCGAGCAAAAGATATGCTGGACCTGAATGGGCATATTTGAATTTAAGTGATTGGCAAGAATAATTTTTGAGTTATTGTTTTGATAGAGACTTCGAAAATTCTGACTTCGGAACGTGAAGATCCACAAAAGAGACATTGTGTTAAAGCTGAGAAAAAACAAATATTGAAAATTACTGGATAAGACAAATGAAAAACTAAACTGAGACGAGCTGCTATACCGAACTTGACAAAGGTTCTGTTCGGGAGTGAACGAATTCATTAAGAAATAAAATAAAATTAGGAGGGGTTTTTGAGATTTTTGATAAAAAAATTTAAATAGTTTTTTGTTTTTATTTTTTATTCCTAACACAGAAAATGGTAACTCATATGACCAAAACTGTAGGATTATTTGTTGTAAAGTGTTTGGTATTGGATTAGCAGTAATGAGTGTGTTGATTTGTTTATTGTTGTTCGTGGAAGTGTCTGTTTATGAGATTGATGGAGTAAATCAGACTGCGGAAATGGATTCTTTAAATTTGGCTGATAAATCATTGACCAAAGGGAAATTGAGAATAGATGCAAAATATTTGCATGAGGAAAAATAAATTTCTCCTGATGTTTTCTATCACTTATTGCATGAGTATGTTGAGGTGATGGATGCGACTGATTGTTATATATGTACGCAGATTCCAGCTTCAGTAGAAGGAGGAACTACGTATCATAGTCTACCTTTGACTTACGCTGTAAACTGTAGTCTTTTGCTAACACGTTTCTATTATCAGGAGTATATTCAATACTTCTATTCGAATTATGACATGGTATTATCTTTTGTACCTGTCATAGGATATTTTAATAATATAGCCAAAGAAAATAACATAGTGATTATGAGAGATTTCTTCGAACCTACTCTAACCTTTGGAGCTGCCTTTGCCCACAGGAATAACTTGACTTGTTTACTAACGCCAGTAGAAAATAAATGTATAGATAAAACAGAAGACAGAAGGAGAGAAATCAAGGCAAAAATGGATAAGGGAATAATAAGTAGAAAGCCTGGGATAGATTATGCTTATAATGACATTACTAAGCAGGGTAAACTAACAATAGATGCTGAGCATGTAGGGAAACTCTGTATACTGTTTGTTGGAAAGAGTGAATGTAGACATGTTTTTATGTTTAAGAGTAATTGGGATTTTATGAGGAATGGACAAGATCCTCCAATTCCTTGCATGTACTATATTTGTGGAAGAAATGCATATTACTGTATTCCTAGAGGATGGTGTGGGACATGTTATCTGGGAGTAGTCTTTCCAAAAATCTATCAGTTGGAAGACTTGAGTAAGATTCCTGATTTTATGAAATCACAAACGAGACACAAGCGAGAATCAATTTCTGGCATTGTGGTAGACATAATTGGGGTATAATTCCATCAGTGTGAGTGGTCCTAAACTCGACTAAGATTCAGAAATTGTCCACAATTGTGGATAAAATGTTGACAAGATATTCCAGAGCTATCATTCATCTGGATACAGTATTAGCTGCTATGAGAGCTACAACAGAATCGCCTTGCGTTGGACATTCTTTTGGTGAAAGAGGGCAGAGTTTGTAAATTAATTGGTTATAATTATTGCTGTTCATTCATTCCTGACAATTCGGAAAGGTAAAAGAGTTAATCACTAATGTGACTAACACTAATAATAAAGATTTGAAAGAACTAAAAGAAATCACAATTTGGGAGAAGGCTGGAAAAGGAATTGAAGCTGTGGGAAATTGATTTAGCAATGTGGGAAGAAATGTTATTTTGAAAATTGCAAAATGGGTGTCAATCATTGTGTTTTGTTTAATTGGACATTGGGGAACATTTAGAATAATACAATGTATTAAAAAGAGAAAATTAGAAAGAAATAAACAAAATTTTGAAATGGAAATGAATAAGTTTTACAAAGAAAATAATAGGAGAAAAAAATGAAGTTCAGAAACTGATGAAACTAAGTTTTAAATCTGATGATAATAAATACATTTATTAAAAAGTAATATGATTACATGAATAGTCATCAGAGGAGGGATTGTGAGAGCGTGAATTTTCTAATATGTTTATTAATGGTTTTCGTATTAATAACGAGTGATGAACTAATGTGTAAAATGAGAAAACTTTTAAAATGGCTGTTTTTCTGTTCTTGGCTGAGCAAAATTATATTCAGATGCTGTAGTTATTTTCCATGATTCGAAGCTTCAAAATAATAAATGTTTTCAAGCTTGTGTAGACGTATCCACAGCTACCCCTAGCGGGTTGCGGTGACATATACTAATAGACGTGGCATAAGTTGAAATGTCCCACTGTTTGAGAATGGTACTAATATCTGGTCTTTCCTCGAGGATGGAAGTAAAAGTAGCAGAGAAAGTTTCTTCCTGAGAACAAGATATGTGAGAGGCGGATGAGCCAATGGAATTACAGACGAGACGGTTTGTCAAGTTTAGGTCATCAAATTAGTTGTCGATTGGCTAAAATGAAAACACCCCATAGACTGACCAATCAGGAGTTGATTACATTTTAGTATAATAATCTGTGTAGATTAATTAGGGAATTAGAATGTGTGGACCGTGGGTTTGTTGTTCCTTGCGAGAAGACGAGTGTTGAGATTAGCTGTTGTTAGGCCCAAACTGTTGATGGTGTCCTCAAGTGGAAGCTGATCATTTGCTGTTACTGCTATTGTGGTAATGTATGTTATTAAATGTGAATTGTGTCTCTCTTGCTTTTTAGGTACCAACTACAACTAATGATTAAATAGCTGCACATTATTGGTTTATGTATTGACATAATCGAGTTAAAAGTTTTTTTCTAAATTTGTGTTTCTAAATTCTTTTCACATGAAGCCCAACATGTAATGCCAATTTGTGGTTAGTTAGAGAAAATAACCATCTATTGCTCATGATCTAGTTTGAAATCATTTAATGCTGAACTAATGCATTCTGTACCATCATTGCCGGTTTTTGTATTATTAATAAGTGCGATTCTTTTGGAGATAATTTGTTTAACTGTATTAATCAAATTGAGATACATTTGCCATTTTAATGAGCCACTATTGATTCTACATGCTTATCATTTGTGCTTATTAGTTATCCTTGTGACCCTAGCATTGTTAATATATGGAAATAAATGTATGTATTCTTGTTGCTAAACTGGTGTGATTATTGACTGAAGCTTTATAATATTGAATATTGTTGATTTGTTATTGATTTGTTGGTTCTCACAATTCCCATTGGTGACATCCCCTCAAACCTATGTTGCTTTGATCCATTGTCCTCTAGCGCAGGATCCATTACATAGTATTGATAAAAGTTTGGATCTCGTGACATGCTCGCACTACCAACACAAAGGCATAATCACAACACTTGTCACTGTGAACCCTCAAACCCACTAAATTAACCTGAGCTTAACCTCTGGTAGCTATGGCACAGAGCAGAAAGGTTTAACATAGGACTATTTATATAGTATTTATGCAGTATTAAATCAGTAATAAAGTCAAAATTTAAAGCAATGAAAACCCCAAACTGAATTAGAAAAATAGAGTGAAATTATATAAATAAATCGACACCAATATGACAAATATCCAATAAAGGGAGCCTGAGACATTATTTTTTTTAAACATTTTGAGTTGAAGTAGTGCCAGGAAGCATTAAGTGCCAATGATAGTCAATGGTCACAGTAGACAGGACTTAGATACAATTTCAGCTGACCACAATGAAGTACAGGCCAGATACACCAACCAGGTTAATTCTGGTCAAATATCTTGCCTGACTTTAGACCTTTAAATGCCAATCCACCCCTGAAGTACACTTCTAAAGTCCATCAGGACCTCAGGGGAAGCACTTAGAAACTCACAGGGTGTAAGGCAGAGGCCAACAGCAAGGTTCATTCCAGGTCCAGTTGCTAGTCGTCAGCTGAGTAGTTGTAGGAAAGGCCTCTTGTAACTCTACATCATCTCCCTCTAGCCACACAGGATGTCAACCAACTGACTGTTGGAATCTGCTCCTTTGTCCTGGGTACACGAGAGAGCATGTCCAGTCCTTCATGGCTCTCCTCAGGTTGCAGACAGCAGTTTGAACCGTCTTCTGAACTTCCTCAGGGTGGGTGCCTGTATGTGTCATAATTGTGCCTGGTACAAGGTAGTGTGTGGGAACAATACCTCATCACACCCTAATCAATGTGGTAGACGTTCCGAGGGCCAGTTTGTGTGTGGGGTGTGGGAAGGAACAATACCTCATCACACCCTAATCAATGTGGTAAACGTTCCGAGGGCCAATCTCCTACACTTTGGGCATTTTCAAGATGGTGAAAGCTTTCAGCCCAACTACATTTTTGCTCTGAGGGCTCGGTGTGCATGCTGTGCATGATGAGTGTACTATTGTAATTCTAGTATCCTCACACATCAAACGCAAAAATCCAGTTTGGGGTGGACCCTGTATTCATATTAAATCAGAGTTAGACGTCTCTTAGAACAAAAGATGGGTTTTCCTGCAATGAGAAAGAAGATATACAATCATTGTTTTGACATCCTTTTTGCCTTCTTTTCAAGTGTGCCTTCACTGTTATATGTACACCTAGCAGACCTGTCAAGCAGGATTTGACATTCATGCAGGATTTGACATTGTAATGTGAAAAAGGATTCTCACAGCCCCACCCTGCATATTCTGTCAGGTTGAGAGGAGCCATCACTGTCAATCCACGTCAGCCTGTTGTTTCCTCATGGGAAGCACTTCACACCTTTTTCACACTTATTCAAATGCTAATTTAATGGCTGGATGCAGTGGGACAGCAAGTGCAAATCCAGGAATGTCAGACAGAGGAAAAGTAACTTTCTAAGAGTTACTTTTCCTTAATGTTTATTAAAAATCCATTGTCACTATTGAATTGGATTTGGAATGACTTAAAATAGTTGTTTATTTTTCTAGTTTGTTCCATTCCTAAGATACGGTATTAGGAACGTTAGTATCTACTCTGATTTTTTTCAATGAGTAGCTAGGCCTGCTACATTGAAAATGTATTTTAGGTGTAAGGACTTGTTAAAATTAGATTTCTACGTGTCCTACTTTTAACTTCTGTGTGCTCTGCCTTATGTGGTCCATGACCTGCATAGGAGTGGCATATTAAAGTTTAAAGGGTAGATTTGACCTGTCAAAAGGGTTTATTATGACACTTTGGATTGCTGTTTCCACACTGCTTCAGTCAGGTTACACTGGTAGGCTTGAAGCCTTGTTTGCACTTCTACTGTCCTAGAGTGGAACAAAACATGCTGCAGTCTACTACTGACATTTAACTTACATTGTCTGGGTATATTTTGCACCATATACGAGCGACTTATAGGTAAGTTTAAATATATCAATTACGAATATGTCAATTTGACCATGCTTAAAGGGGGAGTACAGGCAACTTACCACCAGTTAGAAGGGTTATTGTGCAGAGTTCTACAGCCAGTACAAATAAAGGGTCCAGCACAAGGTGAATTATATGGAGTAATCATGCAGAAAATACAGATTTCCTACACATGTAATTCCTGAATATTGTGAAAATTCTGTATGCACAGTTCTGTCATACTGTTATGTTGGTTTCTACAACCATATTGAAAAGATTCTACTACAACATTCTTACTATAAACCAAACAGATATGTGTTCAGCTCCAAGAAAGCAAGTTGTGTGAATATAGAACATAATATGCATCATGACATGATTAGCTCACTGTGCTACACACTGCTGTAACATTTTCTTTCCACTGTGACTGCATACTTTAAACACATGCCGGCAATAGATGTTTGATAGTGCAAATTATGAAGGACATATTTTTATGTATTTTGTGATTAGGGTCACAACATATGCGTACCATGCGAGAACTTCTGATTAATTTGGAGTACATTGAGTATTATATCTATGGCTGGGATCACAAAGAAGTATACTTTCTCGGAAAACTATTTCATACGTCATTGAACAGTCGCCAACCTATGCTGATTCTGCTTATATCATTAAAGTCATGCTGAGTGTATTTGGGCACTGGAGTACAATGGGCTGTCTATCGCCTATGCAGGCACCTTTGTACCAAGGTGCAAGGGTGTCTCCATTGTAAGGAGGATTGTTTTGTGCAGGAAGGGGCTCTTTCCTTCGCAAAAACATTTCCCCTGAGGCACATTCCTCATTCTCTGTGTTCTGAGAAATACAGCATACATAGAAAGCGAAAGTAACGAGAAGAAGGAAAGATATTTCTCCTCAATATGTCTCGCCTGGGTAGGTTTTTGCCGCATTGCCAGGTCTGCCACTTCTGGTAAATCTCGGAATGTGTCAAAATCCATGAATGTTGCGCGGGAACACCCACGCTATGCCCATGGAACGCCTCCCTGGGACAGAGTAAGGCAATGCACCATTTTGCACTTGCACTGCGTTGCTTTACTCGAGATTTATGAAGTCACTCAGGGACACATAAGACGGCCTTATGTGGCTTCATAAATCTCATTTTGGGCTTGCGTCACCCACACATTACATTGCATGGTGCAAGAGTGACGCAACAGGGCTCGTAAATATGCCCCAAGAGCATATTGTGCATTTCAAATATGTGTGGAATGCCCTAAAATCCAAAATGTATTATTTAAATTATGAAATTTTTAGAATTACAAAACTATTGGTGCCATACCTGGGTCAGCATGCATATTTAAACACTAAAAGTGAAACAACAATTAATTCTGGCTACATTTCAGACACTTTACTGCACTCCTAAGTTTCATTGTAAGGTTAAAACATAACTCACATATGTAATGTCTGAAGAAGCGCCCAATTGACTTACATTTCACAGAGGTGGTGTAGTGAGAAGCTGCACATGTTTTGGAAGGATATTTTTATGTTTGAGAATATGAGAATTCATGAGTTACTTTAAAAGAATCTTAAACTGCTGGGTGTTATGCTCTGCATAAATAGCCACTTTCATGGCTATATAAATGAGGGGAAAATAATAATATGCATTTATGGCCGTTTGGTTATAAAAATAAGTGATTAGCGAAAACAGGCATAGGTTAAAATCAGATGCAGTAGTAATGTACACCAGTCTTACGTTGAAATTGCCTTTGTAAATCAGTACGTTTTTGCCATGGATACGTGCCTGTTTATGTTTATACGAAACAGTGCATTTGCACTGTACTTTTCCACTATTTGTTTAGCACAGCAAAAATAAATGTGGGCATGTCTCTTCACTTTGTACAGTCTTCTGAGAGGCCAAGGATTGGATGTACATTTTGGCTGAACAGATATATGGCATAGTCAGGTACAATGAGAATGTTGCACTCCAGTCCACAGCAATTGCATGTGCCTTGTCATGATCATTAATACACTCACTCAACCCACCCAGACGCTAAGAGGCAACCCCGTTCACAGTATGCACTGTTCAAGACTCAAATCATTATGTTCCCTTCCCTATGTCCCTTATTTTCTCTTTCTAACCCACCCTCCACCCCCACTTTGGGGCAAAACCTGGCCCTCCTATTAAGTGTTAATCACCTCCAAGGGGCAATAATACAGGGCCCATTATTGGATCCATTGCAAAGTACCTCAAAGCCCTGGCCTCACCTGATGTGGAGGAATCCTCATGTGTGCTGGAAGGATTAGCGCTGCATGAATTAGGGTTGCCATCTGCCATCTCTTTACTGGCATGGTCAATTTCCCTGCTAGGACATACATTAGGAAAATCACTCAAAGCCAGGAGTTAAAACAGCAAATATAAGAAGAAAATGTGTTTTCTGGCTGTATTGATTATGCCTGGCTGATAAAATAAAGAAGATATAAAAAATAATGTTTAAAATTAATACGGATGAATTTAAATAGAATCCTGTTTATGAATCGTGCTCGAGAAAATCTCATGAAAGCTTGCACTATTGGGTGGAGGTGCCATGCATGCTGACATGACCATTTTGCCTCAAATCTGACTTGCATTAGAGAGTACTGGTACTCTCCTCCGTCCCGCAGAAGTTCCGGTACTCACAAGTAGAAAAATCAGAAGTGCCGGTACTCGGTACCTGTGAGTACCGGCCTATTTAAAGCACTGACCCCGCCCCCTTTGGCCCTGCGGGACCACACGGGCACTATCATTTTAAATGTGTACATTTGCACGTGTTTAGTACAGTGTTTCCACTACCTAAAACGCATTTTTGGCAGAAAATGTGCTTGCCAATGGGTGGGGGATGGGGGTGTAGATAATGTACATACTGTCTCTCCTAGAATGCTATGAGTTAATGGTGAGGAGTGACAGTGAGTTTGTGTTAAAGGTATGTTGAGTGTTTGAAAGACAGTGGGCATGTGGATAAGTGTAGGACTGAATGACAGATAACATTTGGCATGTGTGACCACGTAATTTACTACTAGAAACTCTGTGACAGCCTACAAAAATAAGTCTACTCATCCCTATCAGAAAAAGAGCTACAATTACAATATTTCAAAATGGATTGCAACAGCAATACATTTAGATTTTTCTATTGATAAATCTCGAAATACAACATGGAGTGGTTATTTTCAGATGTGATGAACCACTATCAAGCGAAAGTGAGACAGAGAGACTGAGAGAAAGACAAGATGAACAAGGAAGGAAAGGGAGGAGAAAGTAAGGGTAAAGAGGGTGTTTATCAGTGTGTTTTTGCACACGTGCGTGTTAGTGCGTCCATCTGAAAGACATCCATAGCAGATAACCAACTGCAAAATTAACAGTTCCGCATTCAATGATTTTACATTTCACGCGAGCAGTTCGCAAAACAATACTGCAATATTTCCTTTTAGAGAGCTGAGTTCAGAATTAATGTTATATTTTGTAAAAATACTGCAGTAAGTAAGTATACATTATTGAACCCAATATGTCTGGGCATCTTTCCAGTTGTCAGTAATAGCCAGGACCTCGGTGGCTAAACAAATGAATGGCAATTCACTGTGCGTGTCATACTTGAGTGTGACCCAAGCAGGGGAACTGAAAGATTAAATAATTATTTAATCAATAATTAATTCACACTTTTAAAAGCTTTCGCTCATATATCAACATTTTCTAGGATGAGCTAGGGCACAAAACAACATATGTGATAGAAAAACATTTCAGAATGAAACTTAAGTGGAAAGTTTCATTCTTAACCATCAATATGTAGGCTGGGATCTAAAATACCGTCTGCCCTACGAAGAAGCTGTACGGAGCAGCAACATCTTTCTGTGTGACTCTCTCAAATCTTAAAAAATGTTCACCTACAGTGCAAAAGTGTCACACATTTCTCCACCTATCCCTCATACTTTTTCAAACTTGTTTGGTCAAGTTTCATGCTGATACCAATGTTCTAAAAGTATTTTTAGTTGGCAAAAGAATATACTTCAAATTACACATTAAATTGCAAGATGCACTGTGCGTTGCCTTTTCAAGGCTTTTCCCTCTACTCTTTGTTTTTAAAAATTTTGCTAAAATCATTACCTTTAATTCTACTTTCTAGCAGGATGCAAACGTCTAACGCATCCTAATGCCCACTGCAAAGTTCCGGCGTTCCATGTAATTAACATGATTTGCATTTAATCAGCGTTTGTTATAGGTTGGGAGATTTCCATAGAATTCTTTTTAATTAATGTTTGATATCTATTCAAAAGATGCCACATAGGAGCACATGGATGCCATTCATGCGTAAGGACCACATTATGAGTTTGTCCTAATTTGGTGCAGGGATACAGAAGGTTGAGATCTCCAATTCTGGATGGTATCCTGGCAACGAATCCTATAATTATAACATTTGTCTCTCACAATGGGAAATAATCACATGGACTCAGGAATATCGTGCCCTTTCACCATGTGGATTTCCCCAATTCCAGGGCCAAACCTGCTAAAAATGTTCCACCTGTTCAGAGCAGGCAGAAGATGTTAGTAGGAAGGACGGTGGGCCATGAGGGGTGGAGGCCAAGGGAGACAGGGATCAAAGAATGCTAAGGCAGGGCTGGGCAGAGCATTGTCTGCGCTATACATATTGTGCTCTGTGCATTGAAGGGGTTCACATTGCCCCTGGCTCTTTCACTGGCATGGTGCTGTTTTTCCTCTGATAGAATTGGAATTGGGGAGGGTCTACGAAGAACGGTGAAGAGATGCCTGCACCCCTGTGGTGCTGCAGAGGTTAGGTGAGGAGCTGTCTGTGCTTCTGCCCTAAGCCCCTGACACACAATGGTGTGTGTGTCACCTCCACGGGATGCTGGATCAGAATCTTTGGATCAGAAAATTGCAGACCAGGTCATTCCAGGCCTGGAATGTCCTGGAAATTTATAATGGTGAGTTTACCACTGAAGGTGGAATCCTGCTACTAATGAGAGTCTAAAAGAAATGGTATCTGCTTTTGGCCATATTAACCTTTAACTTATGGGTGGCTATCAAAGGAAAAGATCACCTAAAGAAGTCAGAGAAGGCAACTTATTGTTACAGTGCACCTTCAGGGCACTGCTATACAGATAAACTCTTTCTGAAAAGTATGCTAAGAGCATACAGCATTTTCAAACAAAGCATAGGCAGTGGAAAGGAAAGCCTACCCTATGCATTTGATAGTGATTAATTCATTTTGCTTTTAACTTACCTCATCAAGAGAATTTCATTGACAACCATCTAGCAATTGCCAGCAGTTGTTCAACAACATTTATGTTGTTGCTCAATATGAAATTATTCTTTTATTTTTTGTAGACACTGTGGCAAGTGCACCCTTAAGTAGCCCTAAGTGAAAGGCAACAATACTGCACTAACCCTCATTACTCATTTCAAACTAGATTATAGTATGCATAAAATGATTCTCTCCATGTTTGCTCCACTTGGAACTTTAAGTAAATGTTCCCCATGTCATCAAGATAAAGATGATCATATGAAGTGCTAGCGCGCCTGGTTCTTAGTAAGTAAACTTACAAGGGGACGCGTATAGGTCTATGAACCTTTTAATTCACATGGAGTATCCTAGCTACGGTGTAACCAATGTGCATCAATAATCAATACACAAACCAATAACCAATAAGTAAAACATTAGTCAACATTTATGAAAACCACAACTCAATATACTTTTAGCAATTTTTATTTCCCTATTGGTTATTAGGCTTATTTTTGATACAATGGCAGCCCTGACGAAGTCATTGGGATATCCCCCAGATGAAACACGTGTTGGCTGTGGAATCAAGTTGGATCATCATTTCTGGCAATCGTCGCAGAAGAACTTATTGGACTAAATTTGGACATTGACATTTGACTGTGGTTGTGGAATCATGTTGGATCATCATTTCTGGCAATTGTCGCAGAAGAACTTATTGGACTAAATTTGGACATTGACATTTGACTGTGGGGTCGGATTGGAGCATCGCCCATGGCAAATCTTTGCTGATTAAACTGCTCACATTGGATGGGGACATTGGCATTAAATTATAAGAATTGTGGAACACATTGGAGACTGCCTCGTCTCTCAATTTGTGTATTGGCACTCCACACCACTTCTATGTTACTTGGCATGGGGCCATACTACAAAGGACATTTGCAGTAACTTAGGCATATATTTTTGTACTATTTGTTATACTAATGTTGATTCAACAAGTGCCTCTTGTCTGTTCACTGGTCACAATACTAAGTCATAATGTTAATTCAAACTTTATTCAAATTCAGTCAAGATTAATTCATTAGTGACCACCAATAACATAATCTAATCAGAACTTGAGAAAATATGTGTTCTAATGCCTCAACATAAGCCAATAACGATGAAGATGTTAACATGAGTAGCAGAGTTCAGCAAATCAGTCTGTGAATCATTTGTCACTGTATATGTCAACGTCTCAGAATAGGAACCCTACCTAAGCCAGATTAGTATTAGCATGTGGAACTTCATGTAAAAAACAGTTTGGAACATGAATTTGGAAAAACATCTAGCTAGGAGAAAAACTATAGAACAGTGCAGTTGGTACCTAGAAAGAAAAGGCACAAAAAGTCAATCAGTCACATTGTCATAGCTACCTATCCACGGTATCGATCAGCTACAAAGTCAGTCTTCGTCTTCAGGTCATCAATCAATCAGCATCACATCAGGCTCTCAAGAGCATGAGCCCAATGGCAGAATCTTGAATCTCTTGCAACGTCCACGCCTATACCCGAACATCTATTCTCTCCATCAGTTCTGAAGTTCTCCCCCCTTTGTCATGGCATTATATCAAAGTCACCCAGATTATCCCCCAATTCCTAATTGGTCAATTAGTCACCAGTTATGACTCTACCCAATAATTTCAGTTCTTCAAATCTATGAATTCTAAAATTACACGGTTCTCAAGGTGTCGATTGGTTCACTGTACGATGTTCTTATCATCCAGCTGGCCAGGTATCAAAAATGTTGCATCTTCTTTTCCAGTCTGTGTCTCTGTTGTTCGAGACCTGGGAAAGTACATCTTGTCTGCTTTACACAGTTCTTGTTACATTTATGATTCCATCATCTCCTGTCCGTCGATTCACGCATAGGATTT
Organism: Pleurodeles waltl; assembly: GCF_031143425.1. NCBI lineage: Eukaryota > Metazoa > Chordata > Amphibia > Caudata > Salamandridae > Pleurodeles > Pleurodeles waltl. The sequence goes on from NC_090444.1 coordinate 1,270,677,707, forward strand.
TTGCTGAGCAGATTTTATTAAACAATAAGCAGCTCAGGGTCAGTTCAGCACATTAGCTTCTCTACATTGGGCTAGTAATTCAGCTTTTGCATGAGGCCTGGCAAAACTAGGCCACAACTACGGCTAAGTTAACTCTACATTATAATGTAAAACATACTTTATATATCTCAATATGACATACTACTACATTATTTTAATACATGTTCTATATTTCATACATGTTATTCATATTATTGGTACATTTGTGAATCTTGGTGACCCCTCTCTGAAGGCACATTTTCAAACGTGCACATTAATTCTCTACATCATTTAATTCTACAATTTTATATTTTTTCAAAATGCATATACACTTAATAATAATATCTCTAATTAACATATTGGCTTCAACAGAAGCATAATTAATATGCATCTTTCACTTGCTGTCATCCACTCATTCCTTTTGTCGCAGACCTCCTTTAGTTTTATGTTCCTATTACGCTAACATTATATTCATAGATGTGCTATTGTGCCACAGAATGCAGAGAAGTCTTAAATGCTAGAAAAGAACATTTATATGTCAAGCCTATCAGACAGTGCAAGATGCCTAGTTGTGAAAGGTCTGTTGTGACCTTACAGAGGGCTTAAAGCTACCTATTGCTTCTCAGTTATTGGTTTTATTGGCATGCTCATTTGCTTGCTTCTTATTGGAAAGAATGCCTTCCTTGTTTAGGTTGAACGTAAATGTATGACCTCTTGTATACTTTTAATTATACTCCTTCTGTGGGCTTAAAGTCATTTCATTTGTTTGTTTCAATGTCATTTTAAAATCCTTGCTTGCTAGTTGTCACTCATAGCTCTTTGTACCTCCTGTTTCTCTTTGGTAGCAGGGACTAACGCATAGTCTTTTCATATTTCTCCAGACAGTAAAACAAAGGGAAGATAAGTGTGTACAGGATATGCCATTTCTGACTTGATGAGGGGAGGGGCTGTCACCTATCCCACTTGCACATAACAAAGGCTTTGCCTGGACACACTCAAAAGGGTTGGGCACCAGTCTTTTAGACCCCCAGACAAGCAGTGGCCAGGACAGGATGCAGGAAATTCCAGACACCTCTTGGGGTGGGAACCTCCAGAACTTTCTCCTACTTGAAAGCAGGCAGCAGATATAAATATTCCTCAGATTTAACTAAGTATGCTCGAGGGCCTTTAGAAGACTCAGAAGGACTGCTGTGGTTCTCTGAAAGAAGGACTGCTGTTCTGCTGCCCTGCTGCCTGTATGTGAAGAACTGGAGCTCCATCTTGAGCCCAGGACCACCAGAGTGACTCCAAGGGCTAGGAGACTGACCTCATGATCAGAGCTGCAGGGGCAGAAAAGACTCCAGTCATCTTGAACCCAGAACCTGGACTCTATCTGCTGTGAGTTGTGTCTCCCAAGTGGTTCCACCCTAGTCCTGGACCCTTATAAGTGGGCCTGAAAATGCTCTGCAAGCCCAGCTGTGGTCCTGTAAGCAGAAGTGATACAACATGTTGCATCTGCTTGCAGTTGCATCAGAACCGTTGCATGACAGGGCATCCTGACGCAGGACTTTGCATTGCAGCCCGCAGTCCTCGGAACCACCAATGTGTGATGATTCTCAATGCCTCCTTGACACAGGCCTTCACATCTCCTGCTGCTTGTTTATGGCATCCTTGATGACAAAGCAGGACTTTGAATTGCAGGCCTGCAGCTTCTTTGGAACAGCTGGTGTGCAACACAACTTTGACATAGGTCTTTGCATTGCAAGCCCATCATCAATGGCATCCTCATTAACAATGCAGAGTTCTGCATCACAGCCCGGCAGTTATTTGGAAAGGCCTCTGCACCATGCATCCTCAGCAGTGGATCTTACAAAGCTACACAAACCTGGATTTAAGATACTTTGCTCAGTGGGCCTAACTCGATCCTTGTACCCAGCCCCCATTCAATTGTAGTCAGCCTGAACGTGTGATTTTGTCCTGATCCAGCGTGACTAGATAACCACAGTTGGCGATCCGTGCTTTTAGGCACACTTTCACTTACATTTTTAAAATTGCACATCTCAGATTCTACTGATTGGATTTGTTGTTGTTTTGATTTCAAATAAGTTATCAAAGTTTACTCTATGTTTCTAAATTGGAGTGTGATTTTTCTCATGTTGTGTTTTCACGTTATTACTGTGTGACACGCTGCATACTTTATAAATTGCCTCTAAGTTAAGCCTGACTGCTTTTGTGCCAAGCTACCAGTGGGTTAAGAACAGCTTAATTTCGGGGTTGCTTGTGTTTCACCCTGACACAAATTGTGGTTGCTGCGTGATTAGGTTGTCACCCTCCTCAACCAGTAACCCATTTACCTAAAGGATTCATCACTGAGTAACAGCTCAAATTCATATGGCACAGCAAGTAAAGGAAGACGGACATCTATGCCTAGCTGTTCCACTTAGGGTGACCCACAGAGGAAACAAAAAGAGATTAATAAAAATTATTTGACACCACACATTTGCAGCATGGTTTACACTGTCACGTGCATCTGCTATCTGTGAAGCAATATGAGATGATGGTAAGCACTTTTTAAATGAATGATTATACAAACACTCAACACGTACAGCACATACATTTTCAACCCTTTAAATAAATCAGAAATGCAATCTCCAACTCTTAATGGAAAAAGTGCAGATAAAACTTGTTCCATTAACTGATCCTCACTCTGATTATTAACTGATCGTCATTTACTGAGCATCACTCTAACATATTGATGGGAGAAATTCCTAGTGGTTTAGTCCGTTCCTCAAAAATGTCTACTACATTAAACGGTACAATCGGCAGTCTCACCAGGCTGATCCACATTGGACTTTGCTTATCTAGAGTTTGTCAAAGTGCTATGAATTGTCTTTCATTCTCTTTCTTGCATTAGGCATTCACTGAGTCACAAAAACAGGATTAGTGGAAATTTCGAAGCACAAACATCACTTTTGATGCTAAAAATAAATCCACCATCTTGATTGGTGTTTACTCTCATAACTATATAGCAGTAAAAAAGGGAATATTATAGTCTCTGAGTGCTTCTGCAAAACTCAGTGACCACTCAAATACAAAGTTTGTTCATACTATTTCAAGGCGTATAGAGGAAAGAGTTCTCCACATGTAAACTTTTCATGCTTTGGGAAAAAGACATTAAAAGTGCATTCACACATTCCAGCTTGATTTAAGCTTGTTGATTGTGCTTTTATTAAAAATGCACAAGTATGTTTTGTAAAGTACAGGTAACTTGAACAATTTACCACTTTTGTAGATTTGCTTGAATGCTACTAGGGGTTTTATGTGAATTTTCCAATATTTGTTAATTTACTCCAAACAGGAAATTACTTGAAGGAGTAGATTCAGAACATTTTCATGCTGCCATTTGGTAAGAGGAGCCCTTAGACATTGGAACTGGGTGAGCTATAAATAATGTTTTCTCCTGGGGTTACATATATTACCAAATGCTTATGAGTCACATTTGTGCTGAAAGGAACACTTGTGGTTGTATTATCTATCAATCACATGGATAAAGATTTGAGCCAGTGGTCTCACTCATTGGGTACAAACAGCACAGACCATGGCCATGAGCATGATTATGAAAAAATGATCTATCCAGAACATATCTTTTCTCACTGATATAGAACATGTTATTTACAAAGTGCTGGAGAGAGGACCCTTCGGAAACACTTAGGGACAGATTTAGAGTTTGGCGAACAGGTTACTCCGTCACAAACATGATGGATATCCCGTCTGCAATATTATGATTTCCTGAGAATGTTAAGGAATCGTAATACAGTGGACGGCATATCTGTTCCACTTGTGAAGGACTAACCCTATCCCCCAAACTCTGAATCAAGCCCAGAGTGTGGTTCCACCCATTGAGCTATGGTTCTCTGTAGAGGAACACTCCTAACACCCAATTGTGGGTTTAATCATTGAATCAAATCACCCTCAAGCCATACAGCATACTGTTATTTCTGGAATATCGGTTTTATAGAAAACCAGAAATCAGACATTTAATAATTATAAAGTGCAGAATTAATATGCAAAGCTTTAATGGAAATATATGCTTTAATGCATTTTGTACAAAGCTATAATAGTTAAACATACCAGGCCGAAATAGTGGAAGAAGCAATTTTTTCCAAGCTGACTTGGGTTAAGAACGTAAAATGTTTATTGTCTGAGCTTCCTCTGGACATATTTCCTAATACATGTATTAGTTTAACTCTGAAAAATGTTTCTACTCATAAAAGACCACTGTACCATTGAGGGAGCATAGCACCTATACTCAAAATTAACATGAAATGTTTATGAACTAATGCATAATAATGGCGCATAGAAAATGTATTAATGTGCTTTTGCTAAACGTGTGCTTGAAATGTGCCCACGGGGAGTGGCCGCCAATAAATATGGGAATTAATGAAACTGACTAATAATAATGAAAATGAGATGTTAAAGTATGATTTCACAATAATATTAAGAGTTATACATAAGGATTTGCTAATAAGTCATTAGACTTTAGTTAGCATGAGTCGAGGCCTAGCTGCCCGGTTTTCATATCAAATGTGTTTTTCTAACGTGCAGTGTGCTGACTTGCTGAAGGACATGTACTCGTATTTTTCCTAAGCTAAAGGATAAGTGTAACCGTAGTAGACCCATTCTCATGAAATTCGACTTACTAGAAGAAACATTTATGCTGAATGCAACACTGTAGACTAGTTACACGTACAAGGTCGCCTGAACCGGTACAGACAATGGACCTACTGACTGAAGATGCGAGAGGACCACGAGAGTATGAAATCATACTGGACATTCTGCTTGCTGGAGACGTCAATCATAAGAACCAATAAACTACGTGAGAACTGTTATGGGGTGACAACATTTTATACTAACACTGTAAACCCATTGGATGAACATAGTGGGGTGCCAACCCTATCCAATCAGAAATTAGGGGACTGTACAACAGAAAAGGGATAAAAACCTTTGACACGAGTAACCATTGGGAGATGCCATTGCGAACTTTTGTTATGACCCAGACACTTTGTCACTCTGCATAGAGACTTTGCTGTTTGGTTCTTCAAACCATCCTTGCCTTACCTTGCTCGTTATATACTTTTCCTCCTTATGAGGGAAGTGTCCCTTCTTACCCATCTTGCTGAATTCCCTGGCTGATGGCGAATCAACTGATGTCCTGAGGACGAAGACTGAATCTGTATTCTGACCCATTACGGAGGGTAACTATACTGTATGATGATGAAATTGTCTGATTGCCTTGCCTTTCTAGGTACCAACTGCTTCTTTTGACAGAGACCATAGTTTTCCAAATTAGTGTTACCAAATTGTTTTGCATGAAGCCCAACATGCCAATGCTAATTCGAGGTTAGTTAAGGGGTTCACTGAAGCGGACGCAAATAGACAAATGACTGGTTCAATGCTTTGTTGAATGATGCACTAATGATACAATACTAAGGTTAATTCATGCTGACGTCGTGCTATGTTTTAATATTCGTGATCTTTGCCTTATTGAAATCTTATTCGAGTTGCCATATTATGACAATGCTGATGTGTTTCATGGTTTTGAGACTAATAAACTTACTAGTAGAATTGTAATCAATAGGGAATAAATATCACAAAATCATACTAAACTGGTGTGGTTATTCATGACTGAAAGGTCATGGTGGTTTCTGAGTCTTATTGATGACGTTATCGACATATTGATTGACATGTTGATTAGTTATCTCATCCTAAGGTGTCTTCAATCAAGGGACGCGTTAACCCCATTAATGAATAAAAGTAATATTAGCGAGGTAATGTGGACATTTATTTACAATGATACAGCATGGCCCTGTGCATGGGCGTTAATTCACCAAAATGCCAGGGGTAGCGGAAGAGACATCACACACCATTTGACCTTGACTTGACTCACACACATATGCTTACAAATATACACATATTCACATACATTCTCATGTAAACACATTCACCCGCAAGCATGCATGCAAAATACATTTAAAAGCATTTTTTACTTGCCTTATCGGCCAGATAGGGCATCTTCCTTCTAATTATACTCTTTTCTATTCACTGGTAGTGAATTATATCATTCACTATTTGTGTAATAAAACATTGAGATAACTCCAGGAAGAAGAAGCTTCAACTGACATCCATTAGGACTGAGATCCCTCTGTGTTCCAGGCACTGATTTTGCCACCTCTGAGGCAAGGGGTCGCAAAGGCAGAGCCAGGGGTCGCCAGGGGTACGCCAGGGGTCGCAGCTGAGACCCCTGGTGATCCCTTAATGACATCCAGGCCCTTGTGTTGTTAATAATGAGAATCTTGGTATTTGCATTTTTATTTATATATTATTAATTAATGACTGACTATTGAATTTCTGTACTGATTCAAGTAAAGATTGAAATTACTAAAACAGTTGATTAGTAAAACCTTTTAAACTTCACTAAACTTTCATTATTGACTGAGAGTAGATTAGAAAATGTATTGATGGTTTATTGTCAATGTAAAGTTCCTTCTTAATCTCAACAAACATCCAAGGTTTATTGACCCAATAAAGTGGGGATTTCACTCTAATGAGTTGGTAAGCCATACTTCATAAACCAATATTTAATAGAGATCCCCACTGCAGCAGTGCCTTTTTAGGTTGAGTGTGCGCTCTTTGACCTGTTGTAATTTATCTGTGGGCTTTTAACCATGCCCACCGCACACCCATCACTATCACTTGTTCGTGGGCTTGCCTTTCAAAAATCCTTTGTTATCATTGGTAAATGCTTTACGTTTATCCCTCCTTGGGCGGTTTTGTTACAGCCTTCGACACCGACCCTGTTACTTGGCTAACTGCATGATTGCTGATACGTTTGACTGCCAGCAAAATTATTTTTTCATTTGTCTCTCGCCTTTGCGCTCATGCTCATGGCGGCCATGACACTTTGAATCGTCTCTCTTATGTCAACTGTTTTATTTTGATTTTTCAATTTAGGTGGCAAGAAAAGTGCAGTTAGAAATTTACAATGCTAATAGCTCTAACTTGAGCAAGCGTGAGACCCCTTGCATTGCAAATGCTTGTTCTATGAATAGCAAGAGATGGCATTTGAAAGGGGCTGGGGCACCTTCACAGTTGGTGCAGTCTGTGACTGAACTCCACTCAAAAGGGCCCCTTGTGCCCTGTTCTGCAGGTAGCCATAAGGCTCACTACCTTTGAAACACTTCCTTGGTTAGTGGTTCACAGGCACCATTAGAGTATCTCTTAAGGGTCTACCTGCACATTTTGGCTGTGTGTCAGACATTGCACAGATATTTTGACAAGGGTATTAACTTGCTTGCATGTCCCTACGCCCTATTAAATGAGGGAATCCCATATTGCATTGCTTAGCACTTGGGCTTGATTATACACAATTGAACCAGGAGTTCCAGAAAGGAATGGAGGCATCCATTTTGCTCCTGGCTCCTTTGTTAAAAGAGCTTATCATCAGCAAGAATCAGCTCATGATGTATACTATATCAAAATATTTACAGTATATGCACCCAAACTGGAATGAAGAGAGAATATAATGCATTTTTTAAAAGGTATTTTTTTAGTATTTGGTCCTTTAATGTAGATGCCAGATTTGTTATTTCTCTGCTTTATCAGCAATGTTGAAGGGATTCGACAACAATTGTAAAGGAGGTGGGGCGCTCTGCCTCCGTATAAGCCAGCAATGTTCTGGGCACCATCTATAAATAGAGGCACAAATATCCTATAATCAGTCAATGAAGAGTACATCTTTGATACCATCCTAAGGCATCAGATTCTGAACATCTCACAGGCCTCCTGCACTCAGCCCACCTCATGACTAATGCCCTACTCACGATGAAGCTGAACTGTGAATGTATTCCTTTGATCTCTACATTCCAATAAAGGGAGTAGTGAGTGTCTGTATCACTTTTGTTTCAAATGTTTAAAACGAAGATGTAGCTTTTAGACATAACCTCAGATCAAAAACTGCACATGGGCATCAGTTCCAGTCATTCATCATTTTATTTTATTGCACAAATACTCTCTTTTGTGGCGAGTAGGAAAGTAAACAAATAAATACAAAGGGCATGATGGGATATATTTACCAGGAAATCATGGCTGCTCAAACGACGGGAATTGTAAAATAACATCATCAGCCTTTCTATCTGTACAAACATTTGTAATGTTTTGCCCCTCCGTGCTCTTCAAAAGGACCCAAGCTATATTTGCACAGAGCTGTAGGCAAACTGTGAGGTATAATCTGTAATGATAATGAAGCTCCTATCCTAGAGTGTGACTGCTGGGAAGAAAGACCTGTCTGTTTAAGTGTTCATTCTGTGTTCAATCCAGCCATTAAAGGTGCGCTTTTCATTGTATATTTTTTCATTTCAATTTATTTTTGTTTATTTTATTTGAACAACATGCGAACCTAGCTCCATGATCAGAACGGTGTAGGGAGAGTATTTGTCTTGTAGCAAAAATGTCTTAAACTGTCTTGATAAATCCGACTTTGGCGTCACCCTTGCTCCCCTAATTGTACATTCTGGGGAGCACCAGCAAAATCACAGTACCCATGGCACACAGTTTTACACAAGCAACTTTTAAAAGAGAAAAATCAGATGATTTTAGGCATTTGGAGGGCCAGGTGGAATGTATTGCAGTTCCTTAAGGTGAGGTAAAGCAAAAACTTTCGAGAGCCACGTTTCACCCAAATACGAGTAACTATCTGGAATATAGCCCTTTTGTTAAAATATTGGAGTGCTCCAATGGCAAAATGTTATTCTGCTTGGAGTTCTCAACATCTTCCCATCGTTCCAGCCAGGTCACATAGATTTGTGTACGGCTAATTCAGTGTAAAACTATGAAGAGATTGGAAACTAACCAGAGGAATATCAATACTCTATTATCTTCAATCAGAGACTAGTGTTTACTTCGAAAAAATAGAGGCTTGTTTTCAATTGTCTGGGCCTAAAATAAGCATAGCAATTGCGCTGTATGCTTTCTGTATTTTTTTAATTTTGTTGTTTTATTGATATTTCCTAGGTATTAGTTGAACGATATAAGCAAACTACATTCATTTCCACTAATTGGTTTAACATCCATTTAAAACAGACAGCAGCATAGTTAATACAGATCGTTCTTTTAATTTCACAAACATATTTATCAGTTCAGAAGTGGAACAGCTTTCAAAATCAGCATTATCTTTTATATACTGTCTAGGGCATCTTTGGACATACAAAACGGATTGCAGAGCATTGCCACATTGTCCAAAGATAAAGTTTTTCTTTTCTTAACAGCTAGCCAATTTAGCATCCATAGTTGTTCTTCTTTTTTTAATCAAATATCAACATAAAATTAATCTGTGACGAAGTGTGGAAAAAATTATCACACAATTTAGTTTGGTGTCAGAGCTCAGTCACGTTTCTAGAGAGTTCATTAGGAGGTTTGCTATGTACTGTACTTTTTTCTAGGGCAATGGGCCATGCTCTGATTGATTTGGGCTTATTCAGTAGTAGACCCCAAACGATGCTTCTTCTTCAAGTAGAGCCATAAAGCTTTTACAAATTCACCATAATCCATAAATGGCCCATTCCTCAGATTTGATAGGTCACCCCCGTCCATCTAGCTGCACGATCTGCTAAGGACCAGGTGAATTCAAAATACTATGGTGGTCATTACAACCCTGGTGGTCGGTGTTAAAGCGGCGGTAAAAAAAAATGGAATTACAACCGGAAACTGCCAACATAGAAAGCCACTTGAACACTCCGACCGCCACAGTGGTACAAACAAACACAGCGGCGGTCACCGCCAACAGACAGGCGGAGGACAATGTACCGCCCACAGAATTACAACCCACCAATCTGCCACCTTTTCCGGGGCGGATTCCCCGTGAACAAAAACACGGCGGAAACAGGACTTTGAAGGGAAAACACTCACCTCTGCACACCCCACGAGGAACCAGGACGCCATGGAACCAGAGAGCCTGATATTTCCAGCCTTTATCTTCATGCTCCTCTACCAGGAGCACGAACGCCAGCGGCGAAGACCACGGTGAGTACTGCACCTACGACACAGGGGAGGGGGGAGGGAAAAAATTGTGACACACACACGCAATACCCCCACCCTCACCCACTACAACACACACGCTAATACATCATGATACATCACAGTTACACCCCCAACCCCCCTGGAAGAATGTAAGGACAAAAGGAAATGAGTCAAAAAATATATACATTTATACTATATACAATTAAATACACCAAAAACACAAGTCCAAGGGAGGCCACCATCATTGTCCGCGGGTCACTGGGCCCAAAAGGCATGGGCGAGGCCCACACAAGATACCCGGACAAGACGGAGAGAACACTGCAGGGGCAATAGGTAGAAATAAAACAGGCACCTCAGGGGGAAGGGAAAGGGTGGGCACCTCATCCGGTTGAGTGCACGACGCCAAATCCACAAGGGGGTCCCATGCCCACTGTTCAATCCTGGGGAGTGCAAAGCCACAGTCTCTCAAGTGTCTACATTGGGTGGTTTGCCCACTGCCATATCCTGGGGAGTGCAAAGCCACAGTCTCTCAAGTCTCTACAGTGGGTCGGGTTGCCCACTGTTCAATCCTGGGGAGTGCAAAGCCACAGTCTCTCAAGTCTCTACAGTGGGTGGTTTGCCCACTGTTCAATCCTGGGGAGTGCAAAGCCACAGTCTCTCAAGTGGATGTCAATCTCCACTGGTTCTGGAGGGGGCCTTGTGCCCAGAGTGCTTCATCCTGCCAAGGACTGAGGTAGTGGATAACAGTCTCCACTGGTTCGGGAGGGGGCTTTGTGCCCAAAGTGCTTCATCCTGCCAAGGACAGAGGTAGTGGATAACAGTCTCCCCTGGTTCTTGAGGGGGCTTTGTGCCCAGAGGGCTTCATCCTGCCAAGGACAGAGGTAATGGATAACAGTCTCCACTGGTTCTGGAGGGGGCTTTGTGCCCAGAGTGCTTCATCCTGCTCGTTGCGGCCTCAGTAGCGTCAGAGCTTTTGGCGCTCATGGGCCTGCGGTGCTTGTGGCGGCGGTGTCTTTGGCAGCGGTGCTTGTGGCGGTGGTGTCTTTGGCAGAGGTGCTTGTGGCGGCGGTGTCCTTGGCAGCGGTGCTTGTGGTGGCGGTGTCCTTGGCAGCGGTTCAGCTGCTGGCGGTCCTGTCTGTGGCAGTGGGGCTGCTGGCGGTCGACTCCTGGGCAACGGGGCTGCTGCTGGCCGTCCTTTCTGTGGCAGTGGGGCTGCTGGCGGCCGCCTCCTGGGCAGTGGGGCTGCTGCTGGCGGTCCTGTCTGGGGCAGTGGAGCTGCTGGTGGTCACCTCCTGGGCAGCGGGGCTGATGGTGGTTTTCTCCACTGAGTCTTGCCGGTTTTCTTGTGCCCCTTCCCCACCTTGGAAGGTGTCGCAGCTGACTCCACAATCCCAACTGTACCCCTGGCAGCGGCTTTGGTGGCTGGGGTCTTTCCCCTCTCCCGCCGGGCACTGGCCAACTTTTAATGCTTTACAGGTGGGGGACTGTCCGTGCTGTGGCTCCTTGCCACACTGCCTGCCCTGCTGCCTGGTGCACTCTATAATCCGGTGACAACTGGCACCACTGGTCCCGCTGATGTTGTGGCTGAGGTGCTAGGTTGGGACCCGGAGAGTCAGGCCCTAGGAGACTGACGGGGTGGGGGAGGTGAGGGAAAGAGGTCAAGGGTGGCCAGGAAAAGTTTCTTACGAACACTGGGACGGGTAGATGGAGGGGGTTTGGGAGTGGAGGAAGAGGTAGTGGTCGTAGGAGGTGTACGCTTGCTGACTTTGGGTGAAGGTGCATGGGCTGGAGGCTGTCGTGAGGTGGATGGGTGTTGGGTGGGTGTGTGGCTGCATTTGTGTACCTTGGGAGGTGGCCTCACAGACACACTGGGAGAGGACACAGGGGATGTGTGAATGGTAGTGGGGGTGGTGACTGCACGTGAGTGGGGTGTGGTGGTGGGTGTGCTGGTGATGGACGTAGTGGCTGAAGATGTAGTGCATGCAGGTGTGAGTGGAGACGAGACAGGGAGGGATGAGGGAGACGAGGAGGAGGGGGACACAGTGGAGGCAGTGGATGTTGGTATATCTGCATGTGTTCGATGCTTGCGTGAGAGCCTGTGGGATGTGTGGTGCTTATGTTTGCCTGAGCTTCCTTTGTGTGTTGAGGTGTGTGCATGCTGGTCTGATGGTGTGCTTGGGATCGGCTGAGGTACAGGGGTGTGGGTCTGGGTGGAGGAAGTTGGAGGGGGGAGGCTAGAGACAGGGACAATGGCTGCCATCAGTGCTGAGGCCAGAGTCTGAAAAGCTCACTGAAGGGCTGCCTGACTAGAATGAATGCCCTCCAGGAATGCATTGGTTTGTTGCAACTGCCTCTCTACACCCTGGATGGCATTCAAAATGGTAGACTGCCCAACAGTGAGGGACCTGAGGAGGTCAATGGCCTCCTCACTGAGGGCAGCAGGGGTGACAGGGGCAGGGGCAGGGGCTGAGGTGCCTGGGGTGGAGGTGATGCCCACCCTCCTGGGTGAGCGGGCACGGGGCAAAGGCTGAGGGGCTGCTGGGAAGGCGGTGCTGGAGGGGGGGTGGTGGCTGTGCCTGTAGATGCGGGGGCACAGATGGGCCCGCCACCGCAAGGAAGCTCCCATCAGAGGAGGAGTCCGTATCGCTGGTGTCAGCTCCTATCCCCGCCGTGGAGCTCCCCTCACCCCCCGTCCCACTGGTGAATTCGGAGTCCGTAGTCTCGCCCTCCAGGGCCATGTGGGATGCAGCTCCCTCCTGCTCCGGTGCCACTGCTCCTCCGCCTGATGATGCTAATGCACACAAGTGCAGAGAGACCACAAAAAGGGGGGGGGACAGAAGAAAGACATGTTGAGTGCATGCAATACCGCTACCATTGGCGGACACGACAGACACAGAAGTCCCCTGCACTACGCTGCGCACTTGGAGTCCACTATTCCATCCCTGGGACATGGCTTACAAGGCTATGGCCGATTTCTGCACACATGGATGTCACAGGAGCATGACTATGTGTAGTTGACACTGTTCCCAGGTGGGGTGGGGTGCCACAGGGTCTGCCTGAAAAAGGGGACTTAACTAGCAAACTCGCCCTGGCCTAGGGGAACCTACAGCCCACCTACCCCACCCAGACACCTTCAATGCGCGCTGAATCAGCTGAATGAGAGTGTACTCACCCCCTTGTTGCTGCTGTGATGCCCTCAAGCATCCATCCAACTCCGGGTATGCCACCGCCAGGATACTGAACATCAGGGGGGTCAGTGGGAGGCCATCCCTAGCTGGGCCTCCGCCGTCTTCTTGCTCCAGCGGCAAATGTCCTCCCATCTTTTCCGGCAGTGGGTGCTCCGTCTGTGGTAGACCCCCAGGGTCCGGACGTCCTTGGCCATGGCACGCCAAATATCCTTCTTCTGGTGGGCGCTGACCTACAGGAATTGTACAGGGGAAAAAGAGAAGTTATTACCAACTGCACCGTCACAGTCATTGTCCCGCATCACTACCCTTGCCATGTGGCACATGCACTTACCGTCGTTTCATGCATGCCTCGTTCTCTCCCCCATCTTTCATCCACACCACTCCACACAGGCATTGCCCATACAGCATGCTCCCAGTGTACTTACCTGTTTGTCTGGAGGACCCTAGAGTAGTGTGTACTGGGGGAGGACCCCATGCACGAGTTTCTCCACCTCCTCCGTGCTGAAGGCAGGGGCCCATTCCCCAGATGCACGAGCCATTGTCTCTTCCAGACTGAGGTCACAGCAGCACTTGCAGTGTAGGTACTCTTCTGTCGAAGATCTGTTTAATCAGTGATTGAACAGATAGAAAATGGCGGTCACATCCGCGGCTGTGCGTACCGTCACCGCCGGCGTACATTGTCATTGGCTCCTGGGACCCATAGTGTCCAATGTTAACCAATGCAGAATTGCGCAGCGGTCTTCGACTACCTATCGCGACGGTGTACAACGCCAGGCAGTTACCTCACATCCCATTGTCCCACTTTACAGGTCAGGCAGCCGCCGTTTCAGGGGCCCACATGGCTTTATTTATAACTGCGTTACACATACCTAGGCCTTGGCTCAACACTCATACAGGCAAATTTCGGTTTATGAATAGTTTTCTGAGTAAGCTGTGTTTATGTATCTCAGAGTTGGTTGACTCTGTGCTCGCTGTTCTCCTCCATAGGCACCGTCCGCTGGGGTATGTGAGGAGATGGCGGCATCCTCCGGTGTACAGACCGCTGGTGGACCTGTCGACAATGGAGGAAAGACATGTGATCATCACCTATAGGCTTGATCGTGCCACCATCCTGGAACTGTGTGCCCAGTTGGAGCCAGACCTATGTCAGCTATCTGCCATCCCACAGGAATCCCCCCTCAAGTGCAGGTGCTGTCAGTACTCCATTTCCTTGCAAGTGGGTCATTTCAAACAACAGTGGCCATAGCATCAGGGATGTCCTAGCCTATTTTTGTTGTCCAGAGTGTTATCCGCCCTGCTGAAACACATGCAGAGCTACATCGTTTTCCCTCAGGTGGAGGATTTGCCTACAGTGAAAGGTGATTTCTATGCCCTGGGACATATCCCCAACATCATAGGTGCCATTGATGGGACACATCTGGCCTTGGTCCCCCCCCGCAGGAGTGAACAGGTGTACAGAAACCGGAAGAGTTACCATTCGATGAATGTGCAGATGGTGTGTTTGGCAGACCAGTACATCTCCCATGTTAATGCCAAATTCCCTGGCTCAGTGCATGACGCTTACATCCTGCGGAATAGCAGCATCCCTCATGTGATGGGGCAAATCCAGAGGCACCGTGTGTGGCTATTAGGTGAGCACCTGGAACCAAATCAGTGGGAATAGTTGTCTGGGTCTGGGGATATCCCTACAAGTTAGTGTGTGTCTAACAGTTGTCCCTTGCCATTTGCAGGTGACTCTGGTTACCCCAACCTGTCATGGCTACTGACCCCAGTGAGGAATCCCAGGACAAGGGCAGAGGAACACTACAATGAGGCCCATGGGCGAACTATGAGGATTATAGAGCGGACCTTCGGCCTCCTGAAGGCCAGGTTCCGGTGCCTACATATGACAGGTGGTTCCCTATTCTACACACCGAAGAAGGTGTGCCAGATCATCGTGGCCTGCTGTATGCTTCACAACTTGGCTTTGCGACGACAAGTGCCTTTTCTGCAGGAGGATGGTCCAGATAGAGGTGTTGTGGCAGCTGTGGAGCCTGTGGACAGTGAAGACGAGGAAGCAGAAGAAGAGGACATCGACAACAGGAACTTGGTGATCCTGCAATATTTCCAGTGAGACACAGGTAAGAAGACAAATCTGCCTGCTACATGTACTTTAACACTACTACCTCTCTACTGTCTGTCCTTTTCACCCAGTGTATGGTCATTGAGTTTTCACTTTCCCTTACAATTTCACAGATATGGGTCCCACTGTGTGACATCTGCTTAGTTTCCTCATGGAGTAGAGCTGTGTGACATAGGTATGTTGACATTACATTTGAAAGAGCATTTTGTCACTGTAGTTGCTAATACACTAATTTGAAATCACAGACAGACGCCAGATTGTTTTGTGCTTTAAGGGTATTTATTTAAGTGCCCAATTTTGGAGGGGGTTGTAAAATGGTGAGGGTTGATGGTGGAGGAATGTCCATGGCAGAGTCCAAGCTATTAGTCTCACAGGTGCATTGTCCAAAGGGGCATTGGAAGTGGAGCTGGGACAGTTTGAGGATGGACAGGGTGACAAGGTGGGACAAAAGGATGACAATCAGGGTTGTCTCATTTCTTGGTGGGGCTCTTGGCATCGTTCTCTGTCTTTGTCCTGGATCTCAGGGAGCGTTTGCGGGGTGGTTCTCCATCTGCAGAGGGTGGGGTGCTGGTGTGGTGGTCCTGTGGCGGTGCCTCCTGTCCACTAGCGCCGGCGGAGGTGGTGGGCAGTTCATCGTCCAGGCTAGTGTCAGGGGCCCCTTGTTGTGCCACAGTGTCCCTCCTGGTGTTGAGGACTTCCTTCAGCACCCCTACGATGGTGCCCAGGGTGGAATTGGTGGATTTGAGTTCCTCCCTGAAGCCCAAATACTGTTCCTCCTGCAGCCGCTGGGTCTCCTGAAACTTGGCCAGTACCGTTGCCATCGTCTCCTGGGAATGATGGTAGGCTCCCATGATGTTGGAGAGGGCCTCGTGGAGAATGGGTTCCCTGGGCCTGTCCTCCCCCTGTTGCACAGCAGCTCTCCCAGTTCCCCTGTTTCCCTGGGCCTCTGTCCCCTGAGCCGTGTGCCTACTGCCACTGCCCCCAGGTCCCTTTTGTTATTGGGGTGGTGGGTTAGCCTGGGTTCCCTGTAGTGGTGGACACACTGCTGATTGACGTGTCCTGGGGACAGAGGTATGGGCCCGCTGGGTGGGTGCTGTGCTGGTGTTTCCAGTGGGGGGAAGCTCTGTGGTGGCCTGTGACTGTGTCAGGGGAACCAACTGTCCCGAGGTCTTAGATGGGCCGGGCTGGTCGTCTAGATCCAGTTGGACAGAGCTGCTGTCATCACTGTGGGCCTCTTCTGTTGGTGGTGTGGACATGTCTGGACCCTCCTGTCCGGTGACGTTGGGTAGGGGTCCTGCAGGGGTGTAAAAGTGTGATTATTGTATGTGTGTGTGCCATGGTGTGCAATGGGTGGGTGACCGTGTACCCCAGTGCTTGCATTCCTGTGTGGGACCTTGTGTGATGATGGTTTAGGGGGGTGTATGGGTATGTGCAGTGGCCATGCTTTGGTGATGGTGTCCATGCTTTGTTGTTGCATGCAGGGCTTGGTGTTGGGATGGGTGGTTTGTGATATTGGGACATTTGTGAGGAGTTGGAGTGATGTGGGTGAGGGCGAGGGTGGGGGTATGTGTTTGGCATGCAGGGAGGGTGGGGGGTATAGTATTAAAGATTTGACTTACCAGAGTCCATTCCTCCAGCTACTCCTGCGAGGCCCTCAGAATGCAGAATAGCCAAGACTTGCTCCTCCCATGTTGTTAGTTGTGGGGGAAGAGGTGGGGGTCCGCCGCCAGTCCTCTGAACCGCAAGGTGGTGTCTTGAGACCACGGAACGCACCTTCCCCCATAGGTCGTTCCACCTCTTCCTGATGTCATCCCTATTTCTTGGGTGCTGTCCCCCTGCGTTGACCCTGTCCACTATTCTTCGCCATAGCTCCATCTTCCTAGCTATGGAGGTGTGCTGCACCTGTGCTCCGAATAGCTGTGGCTCTACCCAGATGATTTCCTCCACCATGACCCTGAGCTCCTCCTCAGAAAACCTGGGGTGTCTTTGCCATGCCATGGGGTGGTGTGGGTGATGTGTGGGTTGGTGTGTGTTGTGATGTGTGGAGTGATATTTAGTGGTGTGTTGTGTGAGGTGCATGGATGTTATGTGGGTGATGGTGTTGAGTGCCTGTGGATGCTTGTTTGTAGATTGTGGTGTCTCTGTCTGGCCTTCTTTTGGAATTTTTGGTAGTAGGGGTTTGTGGGTGATGTGGGTGTGTGTTTTATATTGTATTGGGTGTGTGGGAGTGGTGTGTGTATGTGTATAAGGTGTGTATTAGGAATTGTCCAAAGTGGTAGTGTTTTGTAAATGTGTGTGTATTTTGAGCGCGCCGGTGTGTACCACCAATGGAATACCACGGTTGAAAGACCGCCGCGTGGATTCGTGGGTCATGATAGTGTGGGCGTATTCCTGTTGGTTGATGGTGAAGGTTTTGTTTTCGCCAGTTTATCACTGACCTTTGGTGTGGCGGACTTGTGTGGGTGCCTACATTTTGGCGGATTCCAAGCTGTGGGTCACAATGACCGTGGCGGAATTTCTCGGCCGCGGCGGTGTGTTGGCAGTCTTCTGCACGGCAGTAAGCGGCTTTTACCGCCAATGTTGTAATGACCCCCTATGTGGCATATTTACATGAAAGTGGCACATCAGTCCTGGTGTGCTGCTTTTCTTGCGCCGAGATGGACCCCCCTAACAACACCATGTGTGTGCCGTATTTACAATACAGTGCACCATGGAGTAAGTTAGGACAATAGTGTTAAATATTTTGATGTTATTGTGACTCGTTACAGGATTAGTTCCAAAAATTATGGCGCTAATCCTGCAGAGTCAAGGGAGTCCCATTGAAAACAATGGCAGGTTCACTTTAACACCTGCCTCAGGCAAGCATTAAAAATTATGCTAAAAACTGCACTGTGAAAGCTTGTAAATTTTACTGTGCCATTTTTACAGGCCTCCCTGCATGAGAACGCCCCCCTTGCATACATTATGCCTGGCGCAGAAATAATACGGCACAAAGGGTTTCGTCCATTGCGCTACTTTGTGAATATGGCGCGGGGAAATAACCTCCTGAACACCACATTAGTGTAAAAAAATTACTCTATTATGGTGCAAGGAGGTGCAAGGGGCTTGTAAATATGCCCCTATAAACGTCAGTTGGATCATTTTGCACCAGAGGTATTACATTTAGTATAAGTCTAACTTCCTCTATTAAAATATTTGGCTTCAGCTCAGGAAGTCACCATCATGCTGAAATAGTAACTCAATCTGTCTAATGTCACTTGTGGCATGCCTTCTGCTGCTTTTAAGGCATCTCTTCCATTAGCTCTGGCTAGCTTCATTGAAGGCATTCACATTCCTTCTTATTAGTATCTTCAGTGTAAAGAATCTTTAGCTCAAACGGTGGCTTCTGACTCCCAATGGCTTTGTATATATAAGTATGGGAACTGTCTTACGGGAAATTAGGAACTATACTTGGCATCCACTTGTTAACACTGGTGAAATTTAAACAACTTAGGGGGTGATTCTGACTATGGCGGACGGCGGAGGCCGTCCGCCATAGTACCGCCGCCAAATGACGCACCGCGGTCAAAAGACCGCAGCGGCCATTCAGACATTTCCTCTGGGCCGGCGGGCGCTCTCCAAAAGAGCGCCCGCCGGCCCAGAGGAAATGCCCCTGCAACGAGGACGCCGGCTCAGAATTGAGCCGGCGTAGTTGCAGGGGTGCGACGGGTGCAGTTGCACCCGTCGCGTATTTCAGTGTCTGCAAGGCAGACACTGAAATACTTTGCGGGGCCCCCAGGGGCCCCGCGGCACCCCCTACCGCCATCCTGTTCATGGCGGGTTTCCCGCCATGAACAGGATGGCGGTAGGGGCTGTCAGAATCCTCATGGCGGCGGAGCGCGCTCCGCCGCCATGAAGGATTCCCCCGAGCAGCGGTAAGTCGGCGGGAGCCCGCCGACTTGCCGCTTCTGACCGCGGCTGAACCGCCGCGGTCAGAATGCTCGTGGGAGCACCGCCAGCCTGTTGGCGGTGCTCCCGTGGTCGGTGGCCCTGGCGGCCACCGGCCGCCAGGGTCAGAATGACCCCCTTAGTGTCTGATTTATACTTTTTCCACAAAACTGCGCAAACGCACTTTTGCGGCAAAAAGTATAGCGCCGGCTTGCGCTATTCCACAGCACCAGCCAGGCGCCATATTAAAGGAATGGCACAAGCTGGTGCTAAACGTGGGCTAGTGTCTTAAAAGAAGACACCAGCCGGGTCGGTATGGAGGTAGGAAATGTGGGGGTTGGGCATCAAAAAATGATGCTAGCCTGGTTAGAGGCAAAAAAATTGCTCTAAGCATACTAGCATCATTTCCTGGCGCGCCACCACCAAAAACATGACTCCTGTCTTTGGAAAGACTGGAGTCATGCCCACCAACCCAATGGCCAGCACAGGGGACCTGGCCATGGCTACTGCACCCTGTGCCTTGCAGGGGGCCCCAAGTTAGGGTTCCTGATGGCCAAAAAAATAATAAAAAATACACTTACCCAGACTTACCTGAGATGGGGTCCCCCATCCTCTGGTATCCCTCTGGTGGTGGTAGGGGTGTTCCTGAGGCTTTGGGAGGGCACCTGTGGACCCATTCTATGGTGTTTAACCATGGAATGGGTCCACAGGTCCCCTAACACCTGGTCTGACCCAGGCATTCAATAATGATGCAAGGCAAGCCTTGTACCATTATTTGCCTCCTCCTCCAAACCGTGCGTCATTTTAACACGGGGATAAATATGGGGCTATGGGGATAGCACCATTTTTTAGATGAGAAAGCCTTCCTTGCATCTCACTAACACAAGGTAGGTGCATGCATCCAAAAAATGGTGCAACCGCCTGTATTTTGACATTAGACTGTTTAACCTTAAAATCTAAATATGGAGTTAGGTTTGCGCCGAATTTTCGTAAAACAAATGACACAAATTTGGTGCAAACAGAGTATAAATCGGCCCCTTAAGGCCACATGAACGCAAGGATTTTTTGGTCGCAAACGGCAAATTGGGCTGTTTGCGACCGCTAAAAGAATTCTTTCAAGTAACAACTCTATTTTGCGAGTCTGTAACCTATTACCGACTTGCAAAATAGGGTTTGCAATTCTGTTATAGGAACGCAAGTGTTAAGGGTGTCCCTTCCTAATAGCAACTTGCATTGGTATGTGTGAATGTTGCAAAACATTCGCCATTTCCACAAATTTCAAATTGATTTTAACCCATTTGCCCAAGGGAACCCTTCCCTTTGTGAATAGGGGCCCAACAATTTTTCAGAACAGGCTCTTAAAAAATGAAAATAAAACTTTTAATTTTAGTTTTTGAAATGCATCCCCCTTTCCTTTAAGGAAAACGGGACACATTTAAAAAACAATTGCTTTATTTAAGAAGTATTCAAAGACATGGTGGTCTGCTGACACCAGCAGGCCACCATCCCTGTGAGTGCAGGCCATTCCCCATGGGTCACAAATTGGGACCTGCCTCCTGAATATTAATGAAGCAGGTACTTGGCGACCCATTTGGGAATCGCAAACAGTATCTCAGACACAGTTGCACATCGCATTTTGCGTCTTCCTAACTGCACTCCCAAAAAGACAAAATTAGCAAGTGGCAGACTCCAGCAATAGTACTTGTGGCCAATTGTCTTTTACCAGCATGCAAATTCTGCCTCCCCAAGCTTATTTTTTAATTGCAGTAAGTTGTTTGTCATTCTTGACACCGCCATTCATTTTCCTTAACAATGGTCTTACATGCAGGTTTGTTTTCAAAATCAGTGACTGTTTACTTGAATTCTGTGACCACAGTCGATCTACAATTACTAAATGATGTAGGTCCTTAAAAAGAGAGCGTCTTAAGTCCTACCGCTCCCTTTGAGACATTACCTAACACTTTTCCAGATTACTGATTAATTAATTTTCTTTTACATATATTGATAGCATGTCAAGTGTCACCTTCCTAACCAAAGCAGTGTGATATTACACTAGTGTAACAGCTGCATAGCACAGGACATGATTTTGGTTATATTTATGTGAGGGGGGTTACATTGACTACCACTATATGTTTGTCAAGTTCATTAATGTGTTAGTTAAACACATATGGCACCAATATACCCTCCTTGTCTGACCCCTCTCTGGCAATAGAATAGATTTTTTGGGGGTCCTCACTATCATTCCTTTTCTTAAAGGTAGCACAGCTGTCGATTTGTGATTGGAATAAGGTACATATCAGCCCCTATGGTACAATCATTGACAAACGTTGATAGGCAATGACTTGTGACGAATGAGCATTCCCATAATGATTTTGATGTTTGAGAAGAGCTACCACCATTATAGAGGGGCTACATTTTTAGTTGATGAAAGGAAAACTTCACTATAGTTTCTTTTCACAATCCAAAACTTGCAAATAAACTTGCCTTCCTCTTTCCTCATCTAATTGTCATCCTCCAGGTCATTCTCCTCAAACTCCTGGTACCCATTATCCTTTACCTCCTCATGGTAGTGTTGCCCTCCCATAGTCCCAGTGGTCCTCTCCATCTTCTTAGTGTTCCTCCTCCAGGTCCTGGACTTCCAAGTCCTACCTATCCCCCTTCTGCTTTTAATGATGGTTTTCTTCCTTCTTTGCATTGTCCATATCTTCATGACCTTGGTTTTCACCCTTTTGCTCCTTCTGGTTCGCAACAGTGGCATTTCATCTTTCCTGGTATCCATTTTACCATCTCCCCTCCAATAGATGTCAGCCATGTGCCAAACATGGCAGACTGCAATGCTTCAATGTTCTTCATGCAGCCCAACACATTAGCAGATTGATAAAGGCAGAGGTGTCTGTAACCGGCTAGCATTTGTTTACAAAAACTCTGAGAGTCAGAAGCCACAGTTTGAGCTAAACGTTCTTTTCACTAGAGTTGTTAATAAGAAAGAATGTGAATGCTTTCAGGGAAGCTAGCCAGAACTAGCTCTAAACCTAGCAGCAGACAGGCCAAAAGTGGCATTAGAGAGCATGTGTTACTTTTTTGTGAGCTTCACCTCCAAGCGTGTCATTCAGATATTGTCTTTTGTAAAAATGTTTACATACATTTATTTTGTGGGGAAGCTGTTAAGGGAGGACCCCCTTAGAGACTGTCCCAACGCCTGCATTTTTACTTTGCCGGGGCTTAGCCCTGGCAGGTTGCATCCCACTTCAAGCATCGACCTGGATGTCATTTTATTCAGGTTTCTTAATTGAATTTTGATTTTTTCTTGTATTTTTTAGCCTTCTCATTTTTATTTCAGGATTGCTCAAAAATCAATTTCAAATGCCTCTTTGCCACCTTGCTTCTGGGGGCTTTGTGGTCCGGGTTCACATTTCATTTCATTTCCTCTTTTACAAGCATAGCTTGTTCTTTCTTTATGTTTCTGCTGTTGTTTTTATCTATTTTTCCCATGTACCTCTGTGAGAAATTGGGTTGCTGGTTGACTGGGGTGTGAGCCCTGATCAAAAAGCAGCCACAATTACTTGCAGGATGAACCACAAAATGTCACTAAATTAACCTGTGCTTAAACTTGGATAGCTTGGCACAAAAAGCAGTCCAGCTTAACTTACAATGTGTAAAGTATTTATGCAGCATCCAAACAGTAATAAAATGAAAACACAACACAAGAAAAGTGAATTATATTGAATTATTTGACACCAAAACAACAAACATCCAACCAGTTGAACCAGAGTTATGATTTTGTTTAAATTTTAATTGAACTCTAGCTCTTAAAAGATCAAAGCACCAACATTTGGCAACTAGTTGCGCAAGACCCGGTTAAAGTCAAAAGTTAAGGCCGACAGCTATAGGACATGGTTCGGATACAAGAAGTGGATTTGGCCCAGTCGAAGTTTAATAAAAAATCCAACTTTTACATTAAAAAGTGTTTATCATTGCAATTCCATAGGTACAAAGCATGACAAATCCACCTTCTCTCAATCGGGAATTACAGCTTAATGATTATAATAAGGAACCCTCAAATTATTCTGTGACACAGTGTTGAAAAAATGATCATACAGTTTAGTTTGGTGTCACGACTCAATCACCTTTTCAGAGACTTCATTAGGAGGTTTGCTAAGTACTACACTTTTAACTAGGGCACTGGACCATGCGCTGATTGATTTGGGCTTACACAGAAGTAGACCCCAAACAATGCTACTACTCCAAGTAGAGTTATAAAGCTTTTACCAAATTCACCATAAAGCGCATATGGCTCATTCCTCAGATTTGATCACCATCCATCCAGCCATGTGAAAAGGACCAGGTGAATTCAAAGTATGATTTTACTATCAGTTGGATCATTTTGCCTTAGAGGTATTAGATTTAGTGCCAGTCTAACAGCCTCTATACTGTAAGGTATGCCATGGGTGGCACAATAAGTGATGCAGGCCTGCTGGTAACATTAACTTTCCAGGCCCTGGGTATACGGTTTACCATTCTACAAGGGATTTACAAGTAAATTAAATATGCCAATTAGGTAAATGCCAATCAAACCAGTTGAGTTGGTATTGCACTTAACATCGCCCCACCAAGGGTGGGATGTATTTGATGTAAATTAAGTCACACCTCAAGAAATCTCACAGCCTGGGGGAAGAGGGTAATGGATTTGATGAATGGATAGGAAAGGGGATTTAGGGAAATGTAAGAAAAAGGAAAACACTACACAACAACAGTACTCATCAGGGCGATGAGCGGCACATCATCATCACCATCAAAAATCTGTTGTGGAAGGAAATGAAGAAATTAGTATGACAAAGTTTTATTAAATTCATTTGCATACAGTACTTCTGCCCCAGAGACCCAAGGTATAGATATTTAAATGTTCTGTCATGTAGGTTTGAAAAAATCAAATTATGGAGGAGTGAATTGAGCCCATCCCGTTCTAAAAAATGGTATTGTTAAAAGAAAATTGATACTGTTTTTCCAAATTGGGTGGTGCATCTGGATTCTCCTCTGGAATGTCTGCAAATCATGGATGCTTGTCTCAAGACTGTTCCAGTAGGCAAGCAGGAGTACTGAACTCATCTTTTGCCTTTCGTTCGTGCAGGAGAGGGAAAGGCCTGCAGATTGTAAAACAGCAACTGTATCGTAGAGTCAAGGAGAAGGATAGAAGGAAGTTAAGCTTCATGAGGACTGTACCTATAAGACTCAGAGGCAAAGCAAAAAACAGGAGAACTCAAAGTATCACTTTTTCCACCAGTGAAACACACACACTCACAAGCATTTCCCAAATCAATGCACCTCTCTCCATTTCACATAGCTGAGTAATAGGCCTCAGAGTCATTGTTTCCATTTGAAGTCGATAACTACCTTCTTCTAGCTGCTGATGCAGTAGTCCCACCCTAAGTCTTTCCATCCTCCTCCTGACTCTGAGTAACTCCGTCCCAGTCCTGACCTGAGTAAGATAGACGTGTAATGCACTGCTGTCCAAGAACAAGTATACAAACTGAATTGCCATATGTTGTATAGAGTTGTGTTTGCTAACTAAAGTGACTGGTCTGGTCTCTGATGAGCCCAAAAAAGGACTAGACTGTACAGGAAAATTTAATTTTCACTTAGTAAGTTTGTAAATGCCAATCACCTTCAGGAAAAATGATCACTCATCAGGCACTAAAGACTGATCAATGTTTACTATTAATTAAACACCATCCTTCACTGTCTCCCATCCCATAAATCATCACTCATCACTCACAATCACTCACTCATAGTTGCAATAGTTATACTTAGTTATAGTTACCTCTTCCAATCCAAGCACGGGTAGGTTAGTTACACAATTGTATCTCCGATGCAGGCAACACATTGGAATTTGGTAATGGCACTCTGCAAAAAAATGATTTTCACTGGCAGCCCTGCTTAGTAATGCAGAAAAAGGATAGGCATGCAAGGAAGGGAGGCATTGTCTCCAATGTCATGAAGGTATTGAGGAGGCTTCTTCACTGCACACTGGTCCAATTCCAATCTGGCCATATATGTGACTATAAAATAGTGAGGCAGCATAACATTAAATCCATTATAAATAGTGTTCCACTAGCTCATTTTTTGCAAAGAAAGAAGTTCAGTGAGAAATAGTTAAAAGGTTCAATGGTGGGACTGGCATACTCAGTCCGGGAAGTGGAGTGTATCCTCAAACTCAGGTGGTTAGCCCAGAAGTTTGTCAGCTAACACACTTGATTTTGACCAATCATCCTTCTTCTGTGGTATTTTGGGAACAGTGTAATCTGGTGGTATGAAATGCTGGTTCATTTTGATCATGATCAATCTCTCCACATTTTGAGGTGAGAGACTAGTCCTTCTCAATATAACAACTGCATCAGCTGCACTGAACGCACACTCAGCAGACACACTGGCTACAGGACAAGCCAGATAACTTTATTGCCAGCCTGCTGAGTGCTGGCCATTGGTGGATATTCCCACACCAATACACCAATGGATTTTGATCCACATACACATCTTTTGGGTCATCCAGATACTCCTGGAACATCCTCTGAAGTGTCATTGGTGCTACCACTTGCTTGATCTCTTTTGGCTTAGCCTCTGCACTCGACTTAAGTACTGCCACTTGAAACCAAGCCAATGCAGAGTTTGGGTCTGATTCTTCTATTGCTGTTGTTGCAGGTGTTCTTGTTGCTGGTGCTGGCTGCTGTGAAAATAAAAGACTGCCCTCCTTGGACATTGAAGGCAGCACCCCAGAACTGTGGAGTGGAACTCTAAGTTCCAGACGTTCTCCTTTCTGGTGTCCGGCTTGTTCAACAATCCACCCATTGTATTTGAAATATCCCCTTCAGAAAAAAGAATGAAAGAGGGCAGAATTTGTTTGTAGCATGGATCAAGTAGCCTGGCACAGATGTACTCTTTAAAAGAGATAATGTCATTTTGCAGCCTTGCATTACAAGCCAAACAATAGATTAAGCTCTCAAACAAGGCATGTGATTCTAGGTTTTCATTCACACCTCCTAATGTGAAGTTTTCAGACATGTTCTTTAGCTTGTACTGTAGCAGATGCAACAATGGGATAGCTTGGCCCATTGTACTGTCTTCCCTGTTACGGGAGTAGCATCTTTGTCAGGCATTTGACTAGGCCCCATTGGTCCGCATCCATGCACATAGTTTTCCCAAATGCATTCCCTCCTCTTTGAATGACATAGTCATTGATCTCTGTACTGCTCAAGTAGAAATTATAACACATAATAGTTTGAGTTGCAACGTGTTGGCACCTCATGTATCAAGGCTTTAACTGGTACTCTGTTGTCATAGTTTGACTTTCACTTCTTAGTGAGATTGCTGGTTTAGGAGTGGCAGCACTTCTGTTTATAGGCAACTGTCAGCCCAACCCTCCTGGCTCACAACCAGAACCTCACCAAACGTAGGCAGTAAAGGTGATTTATGGTAGCCTTGCACATTGACTCTAGATTACGACTTCTCAGGGGAGTCGTGGTGGAACAGAAGTTACCCTTTTCTCTCATTAGCAATAAGTCTCATACATACATAGGCAATGAAGGACATGTAGGAGAGTTTTCAACATATTTATTGAAAAGACTGCAATCTATGGTAGAATGCATGAATTGCAATGATTATGATAGTGAGCAATACAATACTAAAAGCAAAATTGTGAAGATGAGAGTTGGGAATATGAAAAATCCCCCCACCATTTTGCAATAAACCTAAAATATGAAATTCCTAACAAAGGAAACCTAATCTCTACCCTAACAAGAGCTAGCTGTGATAAACCCTAATCTGCCAATACCATGTTCATGAAAAGCACCACCATCTCTTGTTACCTTATAATGAGGACTCTAGCTCAGACTCCGTGGAGACACAAAGGCTGAGTCCTGCAGAAAGGTGACATGCACCATAGATGGCCTCTGGAAGGAACCTCTCTAATGACCTTGCCTTTGTGAGTTGTATATATACAGCCTCATGTAGGATCCCTCTCCCAGGTATGTTCCTAAAACACTGATAGTGTGGCAAACTTGTGTCGGCAAGTGTGCATTATGTTCCTGTCAAACTTAAGTCAGAAGGGACATGATGACAATACCTACGTACATCACTGATAATGACGCCTTCTCATAATGGCACTGGTAAGCAAAAGCAAAACATTCCTTACAAAATGTAGGTACCTTGAAAGTGCTAAAAGAAATAGTGAAATAAATAGAATAGAACACAGCATGCCAAATTAGTAAAAGTTAATTAGGTAAAAAGATCAGCAGGCCTGCAAGCCGATGGCCCATGGAGAATTAAATGGATTCACCACACTGCTAGCACAATGAGTAATCTGCAACTGTTTCTGAGCTTTAAAAGAACGGCTGAAATGAGTGCAGACATGTCTGCAGTTGGTCAGTATGTTACTGACTATGTCTTCTTTTTTGAGAAAGTCTTGCATAACCAGGTGGATGCAGTGTGCCAAACCCAGGACCCTAAAATAGCCACCATCTGCCATGGCCATGACTATGTTACTGCCATTGTCTGTAGCAACGAATACAATTTGGAGACCTCTGCGTCGCAGCCATTCAGACACCTTGCTGTTAAATTTGTCCAAGATTTCTCCATGGTGAACTTGGCAACTGTTGCATGCAGTCAAACCCTCTAATAACTTTTTTCAGAGCCAAGACCTGTAGATAGCTTTTGCTTCACCCCAGCAAAAGAGATCTAGTGTGCAGTGATGCACATGTAATCAGTCACCTGACAACTGGTCTACATGTCTGTTGTTAGGTGGATAGTGTGGACAGCATTTTCCAGAAAAGTTTGTCCAGTCAATTGCAACACATCGTGATGCAGCCCTAGAGCAGCAACTCTGGCAAAATAGGTCCAACTTGGAACCTTCCATTCCGGGAATATGGCTGCCACCAATTCTAAGAATCCCACTCCTTCCACAAATGAAATGAAAAAGGGAGGAGGTCCAGCGCTAACATTTTTGCTAGCTACCATTGTACAAACATGTGGTTGTGTGGTTGCAGTTGTAGGGCCCCTCCAGCCTAACCATGCCTGTAGTAGTAGCCTGGATTTTCTTCTTTTCTGAGGCACTGATATAGCAACTCTCAAGAAGTAGGTGGTGGTAAACTCAATGTGAATCGTGTGTATGCCATGGTGTCACCATCTAACTCGTCTTATGCAATTGTGAGCTCGATGAGGCCAGTATTTCTGGTGCAATGCTGGGGACAGGACTGCTTTATCACCTCCCACATGATTGGACTTGTAGCTGATGTTTCCCGACTCTCTTCACCTTCACCATCATAACCATGTTCTCCAATCTTTTTAAGTTGCTTCTACCACCGGATTGTATGATGTTTTTCACATGGGTAGTTCGGCACCCAGTACCATAATGTGAACCAGGCTTACCTTGAAGGACACTCATGTAGAAAATGGAGCATATTGCAATGTTGTCCTCCTGTTAACTAAGCGTAAAAAAGCTCCAAACTGGAAGGAGCCAATGCCAGAAGAAAAACTGGAGGTATCTGGGTGTGTCGTTGATTACCTCTGCAGTGTATACGTCTACTGAGGTAGGGGTTGCTGCAGGTCTCAGCTGGGGCTTTGCAAATATGGGAGCTGGTGGTGCTACTTGTGCCACATCCCTCAGAGCAGGTTTAAAATAATTATGTCAGGCTCCTCTGTGCCAGCTTCCACAATGACTGGCTCATCTTCATCATCCTCCTCATCATCCACTTACATCATTCTAAGGCTTTTAGGACTTTTCTTTTCTCTTGCCTCTCCTGGTGTCTCCCTGACTCTGTTGAGGTCCACTCCATGTCCCTATCATCATCATCAGAAGTGGTGCTTGGAGAGGATGGTGGAATAGTAACCTTCCTTTTCCTTGCTGGGAGTCAATGATTCTAAAATAAGAGGGTCTTGCCCGGCAGGAAGGTCAACCTCCTGTTCTGATCCAACTTCAGAAATATCTACTATTTCTGGCTATGGCTGCTGGCACTTTGCCCTGCTTCCTGAAATTATTGAATACTACTTTGTGAAAGAGACATACCAAATTCAGAATCGTTGTTCATTGGCGTCCCATGATTGCATTGGCTGCCTCAATGACAGAGATGTTTGGGGTGGTGCTGTTGATGCAGGATAGCTGCTCCCAGGTTCCTCCCCAGAGGCCAGTGTGGCAGGCACACCTCTCCTGAAAAAGGTTGTGATCGGCACACCACTTGTGGAAAGATGCTTCTTCTCACTGACCATTTTTTTTGGAGCATCCTTCTTTGTGGCCAGCTTTAAGCTCTCAATTGGTGGTGGTAGTAAGTTGCACAAGCAAAAGAGATTAGAGGATTGTAATCACTGGACAGGACTTTTGTTTGGCAGTCCTCTGGGTTATGTCTCTTCTTCTCTTGTGCACCTAAAAGAACCACGCTAGAAAAGTGAATCGTGGCATGGTTGCAGGTTAAATTAGCACAGACAAAGGCAAAATTAGTGTGGTTGGTTACTTAGGTAATAAATAACAATCAGATGTATCCAAACATTGTAAAGTAAAAGCATCACCATACCATAAAATGTCATTTCAAATCAAGCAACACAACATACAGATATAGCTATTTGCTTTATGTCCATCTATTTTAAAGGAGACACCTGTGGTAGTCAGAAAGGTGCATGCGTAAATGGAATAATAAAAAGAAAACCTTTGGCAGACAAGATGGTCCAGGGGGGGAAATAGAATAAATATAAAAAAATGAATGATGCAGATGCATCTACAGTACACCGCAGCAAGAGTGACCTATGGTGGATGGATGGATGGATCAGGCAAAAGGCAAACAAAATGAAATAAATACATTAAAACATACAAAAAAATAAATTGAAAAAATAAAATTGAAAAATTAAAATAAAAAATTAAAATAATAAAATTAAATTTAAAACATGATCAATAATTGCTGATGTTTGTATGGAACGACAAGAAGAAGAAACCTATTGTGAGGCAAGGAGGTGCACAATAAAAATGCAAAACAAATAAAAGCACTGTTCATCAAAATCATATTCTTAGAATACATATACTACAATGATCCCCAAGCATATTATTATGCTGGTATCCCATACATCCAGGCACACTGGCTAGATCCATAAAATGGCCGCCAGCCCCATGGTCAAACAACAATAGCAAGCTAGGAGGCATGGGGAACAAACAACACATGAAAGCCTATGGCAAAAACATACTGGTTGGATGTACAAAATGCTGCCAGCCACATGGTCAAACAACAACATCAAGCTAGGGGGCATAGGCAACAAAGAACACATGCAAGCCTATGTCAAAAACACACTGGCTGAATGTACAAAATGGCCAAATGGCCAAATAACAACAGCAAGCAGGGAAGCATGGAGAACAAAGAGAACATGCAAGCCTATGGCAAAAACACACTGGCTGGATGCACAAAATGGCCACCAGCCACATGGTTACAGTGAACAATGAGGCATGGAGAACAAAGAACACAAGCACGCCTATGGAGATAGACTACACAAAATGGCCCCTGGCCTCATGGTATGGAGAACAAAAACAAATGATCAAATGGTGGCCGGTGACAAATACACACACACTGGCCAGAAAAAGGAGGCATGGTGGTAACACTGAAGAAAACACTAATATTAATTCAGCAATGGAAAACTTAAAAATTAACTGAGTTGTAAAAAGTTTACAACAACACATAAAATATTACCCCACATATAAACTTTTTTTCAGAAAGAAATGACATGCAAACAATCACCAATATTTTTAATTTAATCCAATGCCATCCCTGCCCTAAATGAAGTTTTAAAACCATATGTCACAGAACCGTTTCTTTCATGCGCTGATGACTAGTACTGGGCCTGCTGGCTAGATGGCCCATTGGAAGTCTAGGCCACATAGTAAAATAAATGTATATTACAAATGTAACAGCTATGGAGAAAAGGTACTGATATGTGCAATAACATTGTTTTACAAAAGATAAAAATCAGTGAAATGCAAAATAAAATAACTAGGTCCCAACTTAAACTCCAGACCAGCCACCACAATGAAATAAAAAAATCAAATAAAAGTAGAAAGAAAATGTGGTGCATGCCCTATCAGACAACCAACACCTGTACACAATAGGTTTTTAACTTGTGTGATATCACAAAAACGAAGGGCCTGATTACAATCTTGGTGGAGGGGATTACTCTGTCACAAACATGACGGATATCCTGATACCATATTACAAAGTCCATTATATCCTGTGAAATTTGTAATGCAGGGGATGGGATATCCATCACATTTGTGATGGAGAAATCCCCTTTTCCAATGTCGTAATTAGGCCCTAAGGGCCATATGTACAAACACATTTTCCCATAGACACAGAATGGGTAAAACCCTTTGGTACATCTGGCCCTAAGTTCTTAAATCCAAAGTCATGTATTCAGGAGATAAAGAGATTGATTCTTCCACCTCGAAATCCAAGTGAAAAGTGATCAGGAGATAGACAAAGCACTTGGAGAAGCCTGCTGGACAGGAACAAAAAGTTGGAGTATCTGGGGCACTTCCTTTCTGTTGGAGAAAAAAGTATAAAAAAGAGACTTTTCACACTAAATAACAGCTATAAGGGTTCGCTGGAGAAGAAAATCCACTCAAAAACCTATTTTTGAGAAGTTTTAACTGCTTCTTGATTTGAAAATCTACTCAAAGTGAGTTTGTGCTTGCGAGTGGCACTATATTGTGCTTGCTAGTGGCCTGAGAATATTGTGGCACTCGAGATGGACCACCAAAACCAAATCTCGCTCATGTGAATGGAAAAACAATTCTACTTTGTGTCGGATGGCAGAATTGGGGCACTCCACTCGGAGTGCCAGAATTCTGAAAACTCCATAAGCATAGCGGAGTATAGATATATTTATGTATACATATATATATATATATGTATATATATATATTTTACCTAGTGGCGGCTGCCACTAGGCAGTTATAGTCAGGACCATGTTTCCATAGGAAGAGCTTTTTTTGACATGCCTATATCTTTGGCACCGTTTGATGATTCTTAACAACATTTTCAAAAAAAAAGTGCCACTGTAATGCTTGTTGCACATAGAAACTTTCGGGGTGATCTGTCAAGTGGGAGTCGAGAAAAAGGCTGCTAAAAAAGGTTGCATTTCCCATGTTCATTTCCATAGGATTTTTTAGAAAAGACTACAGGCTGAACCACTGGACAGACCCTCATTTACCCACTCACAGACCCACTCAGACCCTCATGCACCCAGTCACAGACACACTCAGACAGTCATGCACCCACGCACAGACCCACTCATACACTCATGTACCCACTCACAGACCCACTTGTACACTCATGCACCCACTCACAGACCCATTCATACCCCCCCTCTAGCAACCACTCACAGATCCAATCAGACTCTCATATACCCACTCACAGACTCACTCATACCCTCATGCACCTACTCACAGACCCACTCAGACATTCATGCACCCACTCACAGACTCACTCAGACCCTCATTTACCCACTCCAAAACCCACTCAGACCCTCATGCATCCACTCACAGAGCCCCTCTGAGACTCACGCATCCACTTACAGACCCACTCAAACCCTCGCACACCCACTCACAGATCCACTGAAACCCTCACACACATACTCACAGACCCACACAGACACTAACACACCCACTCACAGACCCACTAAGACACTGATACACCCACTCATAGACCCACTCAGACACTCACGCACCCACTCACAGACCTACTCAGGCCCTCATGCACCCACTCACAGACCGTCTTAGACCCTCACGCACCCGCTCATAGACCTACTCAGACACTAATTCACCCACTCACAGACACACTAAGACACAGATGCACCCACCACAGACCCACTCAGACACTTACACACCCACTCACAGACCCACTCAGACCCTCATGCATCTACTCACAGACCCACTCAGACCCTCACACACACACACTCACAGACCTACTCAGACACTCATGCACCCACTCACAGACACACTCAGACACTCATGCATCCACTCACAGACCCACTCAGACCGTCATTCACCCACTCAGAGTCCCACTCAGACAGTCTTGCACCCACTCACAGACCCACTCAAACCCTCACACACCCACTCAGAGACCCACTCAGACACTGATGCACCAATTCACATTCCCACTCAGACACTGACAAACCCACTCAAAAACCTACTCAGACCATCACACATCCACTCCAGAACCACTCAAACCCTCGCACATCCAGAGACATTCTTTCACACCTATTCTCACACCCAGAGAGACAGACTTTTCTGCCGTGCATGGTGTGGGCCCTGCAGTAAACCCCGCAGCTCATGGCCAAAGGCTATGTGTGGTAGGGGTTTGCTGGTTATCGGAGGTTGGATGCAGGCGTTCGGCCTTGGGTGGCGTGGTTGGATTAACATATACTAATTACAAGTACTTAACGTTAAAAAAAGGTAGAAATTCATTGAAACAAACAAGGGTTACAGGGATCTTATAGTTAGGGAAAGACTTTAAAAAATATAGAAATTCAGTTGAAAAAACCAAGGTTACACGGATGTTATAATTAGGCCCTGAATTTACTCATACTAAACCACAGAAATTCAGCAGGTATAGTTAGAATTCTTTCAAGTAACTATAACTAGTGCCCTAAGGTGACTCTAACTTGCGCCCTCGCCATGCACTGCTAATTACCTCAGATATTGCAACACACATGACAACTTCTATAACGTCATTAAATTATAAATTAAACATTAACAGACAAATTATTGAATTAAAGACTGTGCATGGTGGGGGCGCGAGTTATAGTTACCTTAGGGCACGGGTTATAGTTACTTCAAATAACTATAACTGCTGAATTTCTGTGGTTTTGTACAAGTAAATTCAGAACCCAATTATATTGTCCCAGTAACCTTTGTTTTTTTAAGTGAATTTCTATGGATTTTAATTATATTTCCTAACTAACGTCCCTCTAACCTTTGTTATACATATATATAGTCGCCAGTAGGTAGTTATAGTTAGGACATAGCTTCCATTAAAAAATCGTTTTTTGACTTGCCTATATTGTGGCACCATTTGACCAATCTTCATGAAATCTCCAAAAAAAGTGTGAACAAGAATGTTGTTACGGATGGGAAATCCGGGATGATCCATAATGCTAGGGCTGAGAAAAAGGGGAGATAAAAAAAATGTATTTCCCATTTTAATCTCCATAGGGATTTTGAACACGAGTACAGCCCGAACTGCTGAAAGCTATACACCTTGGGCCTGATTTATACTGTCTGACACAAACCTGCATTAGCACAGGTTTATGTCAAAAAGTACAGTGCCGGCTAGCACAATTCCAGGACGCCACCTGGGCGCCATATTCAAGGAATTGTGCAAGCCGGCGCTAAGGCCTGCTTACAGTCAAACTACATGATGCTAACTGGGTAGGGGAGGTGTGGTGAAAACTGGAGGTTGTGCGTGAAAGAATGTCACTAGTCAGGTTAGAGTCAAATTAATGACTCTAACTTGACTAGCGCCATTGTTAGCCGCACAACCCCCATGGACATGACTCCTGTCTAAGTAAAGACAGGAGTCATGCCCCCCAGCCCAGTGGCCATGCCCAGTGGACTTAAGTCACCTGGGCACGGGCATTGGGCACAGTGCCATGTAGGGGGGCCCAAGGTAGCCCCCCCATGGCACTTTCAAAAAAATACTTACCTATACTTACCTGGGATTGGGTTCCTAATCCTCCGCTGTCCCTTTGGTGTGGGTGGTGGTGTCCCTGGGGCCTGGGGAGGGCACCTGTGGGCTTATTCCATGGTGTTCCACCATGGAAATAGGCCCCCAGGTCCCCTAACGCCTGCCCTGGCCCAGGCGTTAAATAATGGCACTGAGCAAGCTTAGCACCATTATTTAGACCTGCATCCTACCTGTGCATGATTTTTGCACAGGAGGATAAATAATGCGCCAGGGGCTTAAAGTCATTTTTTGCCCAGGAACGCCTTCCTTGCATCGCATTGACGCAAGGTAGTTTTCCACAGACAAAAAATTACTTTAGCTACAATATTTTGGTGCTGGACATGTCTAGTGCCAAAATATAAATATGGAATTAAGTTTGCACTGGATTTGTGTAAAAATACAATGATGCAAATGGGGTGCAAACAGAGTATAAATATGCTTCCAAATTTGGCAGAAAGGTAGCTTTTGGTCCAGAAAGAAGACTATTTTTATTTGGAGTAATTCCACTCAGTATTTTTTGAAATATTAAAAGAAATCCAGATTTGTATATCTGGAGGCCTGAAAGCTTAGTGAGTACTCCTGATCTTGTGCAGTGACCTGATCTGGTGCCAAAACTTCAACCAGCAAGTATTGGCAGTCATTTTGAGACTATGCTTCAACCGAGTCTCAAAAGGAAACATTGAAAAAAAGAAGAGGGGCCAGGGTAGGGATACCCCGAGCCCTTAGTTTCTGTGCAGGGGTCCCCTAGGGTCCCCCAAGGCTTAAAAGTATTTATTTTTAAAATCACAGCAAAAATTGTGGTGGAATCACCAATTTTGGTGTGATTTGAAAAGAAAAACAAGCATAGTCTCCTGTTCTTGCTTTTCATTTTGCCCACGGGTGGGTCAGGTCCTGGGGCATTACCAAAATATAGGAGGGAGGTGTCGGAGCCCTCCTCCTAGGACTTATGAAAGCCCCTGGGACTGCCAACTCTGCGGTTATAGTTACTATTAGACCTGACAGCCTTAGGGTGGTCACCCCTAACTTTTTGCCTGCCTCAATCCACTTTTTGGACACTTTTTTTGCTGGTTTTTAGACTCTGCACACTTTACCACTGCTAACCAGTGCTAAAATGCATATGCTCTCTCCCTTTAAATATGGTAACATTGGATCATACCCAATTGGACTATTAATTTACTTATAAGTCCCTAGTAGAGTGCACTATATGTGGCCAGGGCCTGTAGATGAAATGCTACTAGTGGGCCTGCAGCACTGATTGTGTTGATAACGCGTCCCTTTATGTCAATTTTGTACACATTAGGACTCGTTTTAGGCCGATGAATCTTTTGACCCAGTGGTGAGACACCGTAGAACGAGATAACTGATCAATATGTCAAGCAATATATCAATGACGTTATCAATATATATCACCACAATATACTTTACTTTGGATAAAGACATTTATTAAACTGTCGGCGCAACCATGACCTTTCAGCCATGAATAACCACACCTTTATTGGAGTTTTTGTGAATTTTATTCCCTATTGTTACAATGTAATAATAGAAGTGTTAATCTCAAAACCAAGAAGCATAAGAGCAAAGTCACTATATGACAGTTGTGATAAGACTTTGATAATGCAAAGATCACAGACATAAGGGTACCAACATAAAATACGCATAGATCAGAGTGCATAGAATATCATATACGTCTCAGTTCAGCATAGCACAATGTCAGTCATGTCTATTTGCGTCAGTCAAAGTGATCACCTATCCTAGCCACTAATTAGCATCAGCATGTTGGACTTCATGCAAAATAATTTTGAACACAAATTTAGAAAACATCTGACTAAGGTCTCTATCCAAAAATACAGCAGTCGGTACCTAGAAAGGAAAAGCAAGCAGACAAGTTACAATAGTATTGTCATAATTACCCTCCTCGGAATAGGTCAGCATACAGGATCAGTCTTCGTCTTCAGGACATCAGTTAGATCGCTGTCAGTCTATTTCATCTAAGGGACAGGGGACACTTCCCTCATAAGGAGGAAAAGTGGAAAGGGGCAGTCTATGGATGAGGATGGTTTTGTTTAAGTCTCAAATCACCAAACAGAGTGACAGAGTTTCTGGATGCAATCAATATCATTCCCTACCTAATTCTAACAACCTTTCTGTGTCATGAGTTTTTATCCCTTTTTCACAATACCTTCCCCCAAAATTCTATTGGATATTCACTATACCCCACTATCTTCAACCTATCAAATTATACATTAGGTAATCCAAATTGTCACCCCACGATCATTTCTAACACTTTGATTGGTCTTCGCAATTGACGTCTTCGTAGGTGGCACATCCGGAGGATGTCATCTCCTTGGCACGTTTCTCGGGTCAAAAGCTCTCTTTTCCATGGTCAAATGTCCTTGAATATTTCTACTTTTGTTTCAAAATCTGTATAAAACTCATACTAAGGGAGCTAGCATGCGGATGGGAAAAGGATGAAGTTAGATACATAAGACGAAGGAAAAGAACAAATGTTGGGTCATGGCCCCTTACGAGTCAGCACACTGGAAAACAGAAAATATGCTTTAATATGAGAGCTACACAGCTAAATCCGCAGCTCACGCTAACTTAAGGCCTATAGAATTTTCAATGCAATATCGTAAATACTAACATAAGCTTGATTAATCATATCACAAACAAGTTTACTTATTATTGTTATTAGTTCAGTTCATAATAATCATAATTCAAATGCACATAAAACAAATAATTAATTATTGTGGTTTTCTATGTGCAGCATTGTTAAGCATTTCACGTTAGCATATGTAATATTTAAGCTACACTCTCTCAGTCCCTCCTCTGATGACGCTCGTCATCACACAAACCTTTCCCTTTGACATTTCATTTTTGTAATTTCAATTTTTCACTTTGCGCATAATACGCATTTCAACATCTTGCCCTTTATGTGAACTTTCCCAAATTTCATTAAACATTTTCTCTCTTTCACTTTCTTCGTTTCTCCTGGTTCTTTTAGTCCAAATTCTTTTTATTTTGTCATTAATTTTGCATGCCCCCCACAATCCTAATAGACAATCCAAACAATTAATAGATCCATCAAGATTTTTGCAAGTACCCCATTCCAAATGTTGGTAAACCAGCTCCCAACTCTGGCAATTCCCCTTCCAAATTTCTCCCAAACACCAAGTTCTTTCAAATCCTTCAAATCTGTACTATATCTAGTAAGGTTAGTAAGCATGCTTCTAATCTTTTTACTGTTATCTGGTATGAATGAACAACAATGACGCTCATTGAGCTTCTTGCAGACCCCTCCACTCTTAGCTAAAAGAAAGTCTAAAGCAAGCCGATTTTGAAGAGTCATAGCTCTTTCTGCAGCAAGTTCAGTATCCATCAGGAGAATAGCCCCTGTAAAATTTGTCAGCATGTTATCCACAATAGTAGACAACTTTTGAATTTTCATAGAATTCAAGATAACCCCTGCTGATAGGATTATAGCTCCAAATATATCACCAATGACAGCCGCCACTGATTCTTGTTTCTGTCTGGGATGTTGTAATTCAGACGTCTTAGGTATTTGTTTTAGGTCATCAATTTGGTAAATCTTTGGGAATACTATCCCCAAATAACATGTCCCATACCATCCCTTAGGGAGACGGTAATAAGCATTTAGCCCACAGATGTAATAGGTTCCAGGAATCGCTGGATCATGTCCATTTACCATAAAGGTCCATTTACTCTGAAACAAAAACACATGCCTGCATTCACTCGTTCCCACAAACAAATTATCCTGTTCAGATGTTGGCCTATATATGCAAAGCCTACCTACATGTAATGCATCTATAGCTAATTTGCCTTGTGTTTTGATTGCAGTGTAAGCATAATCATTTGCGTATGTGCGCTTCTCTAATCCTTTTTCTAATCTTTCTTTTAATGCTTTGCGTCTATCATCTGTGTGATCTAAAAAGCTTTTCTCTACAGGCGATATTAAGCAAGTCAAGTTATTGCGGTGTACATAAGCAGTTCCAAATGTAAGCG
The DNA here is from genome assembly GCF_031143425.1 of Pleurodeles waltl. NCBI lineage: Eukaryota > Metazoa > Chordata > Amphibia > Caudata > Salamandridae > Pleurodeles > Pleurodeles waltl. The sequence goes on from NC_090444.1 coordinate 1,270,716,781, forward strand.
TTGGCTCAAAGAATCCCCTAACTATTTTTATATCATGTTCCGTAGCTAATTTATTTATTCAATCACAGGCACAAAAGAAAACACAACATCCAAGTTTGAATAGAAGTATTGCACATGCTCTTGATTATAGAATCTTGTTAATAGCAAACTACAACTAATGCCATAAGTAAGAGGGAGGCTATGATATGTAACTCCCTCCTGCACAGATGAAGGAATTTTTGTACATACGTAACAATCTTTCGCATCCATAGTTTCCACATATTCATTTAGTAAGCGATAGAAGACATTAGTAGAAAGTTCCCCTTTTGCATTAGTTCCCTCATGCATATGTCTTGCATCCTGTTCAAATCTCTCCCATGGTGTTAACGTGGTAGTTTCAGGCTTTGCAGTAGCATTAATAGTTTCTTTCTCTATCCAAGGCATTCCTATAATCACTCCCACAATTATCACTGCACACACAACACCTGTTATAAGTCCTAGCCAACCACACACTTTACTTCCCTTACTACTATTTCTATTGTAAGCCATGTTTATATAGAATCAGAAAGTAGAGCGACAATCAACTAGAGGATAGTTCAAATTCTCTGTTTTTTTGCGTTTATTTACAGCGTCTTCACTCACTCCAGGACCCTTTTCTTATCAAATCCGGTTAGCAGCTTGTCGAAATCAGGTTTAAAGTCAATCCAGTTTTAATGTCACTTCCGGTAGTTTATAATGTCTCTTTTCAGTTTCAAAATTTTCCAAAACTTAACCAGGCTTCCCTCGGATTCATTCATGTACCGTAGTATTGGCCTGGTGCTTCTCGATCAAAGCAGAATGCTAGAAATTCTTGTTGCCATTCAGAAGTTGTAGCATACGCCCATTCAGGACCTGTAAATCTTCTGTTTGCAATTCTTTTTCTTTTTAATCTTCGTTCACCCTGTTGTTCTCCTTCACTCAGATCATCCACTCGAGATGTATTGTCCTCTTCAATTATTGTGTCATTTGATACATCTCTTATCTTGAAGAGTGGCTTATCTAGCCAATTGTCGCCTCTATGTGTCTTTTCTCGATGTGTCCTTTCAGGACGCTGGAAAGTACCCTCCTCTTGTGATATGGTGTTTTCTCTTGATGGACCGGCAACTGGTTCAGAAGATTCTGATACGTTCTGATTCCTCTCTTCTACTTCTCCTTCTTCTGGTTCTGTGCCGGGTCCGAACTCTAACCCGTATCCGTCTGCTTCTGGGAGAACCTCTCCTTGACTTAGTTCTCCTGTTGCTTCTTCTGAGATAGGCACTCTGTCACCTCTCTAGAACTCATTGACTGTTTGAGGGACACGGCTGTCCTCAGTGGGCTCTCCGGTAGTCTCAGTTTCTTCTTGACTGTTCTCTGGCCCTGAGACTGCTCTTTCTAAAGTTGTTGTGCCGGAAACTTCAAGTTCCTCTTCAACAGGACACGTTACCCTTTTTGTATGACTGGCATGTATCTAGTTGGGAACTCCGGCACACTTCACAGCAGTAGTAGTTGTCAATATTACTTGATATGGCCCTTTTCAACGTGGTTCTAGACACGATTTTCTTACGTGCTTCTTGACAACCACCCAGTCACCGGCTTGTAGAGAGTGGCCTGGATCGCCGATCGGTGGCAACGAGTTAGCTTCCACCTGGTGAGAGAAAGAGAGAATCACATCAGCCAAGCCTTTGCAGTAATCCAACACCATATCATCTGTAATATTCACTAGTGCATTTGCAGGTACTGCTGGTAATCTCATGATTTCATGGGGGGATAGTCCCGTTTTCTTGTCTGGGGTGTTTCTCATTGACATCAGCACTAGAGGTAAGGCATCTGGCCACTTCATGTTAGTTGCCGCACACATTTTTGCCATTCTTGATTTTAAAGTACCGTTCATTTGCTCTACTAGTCCTGATGCTTCAGGGCGATAGCTACAATGCAGCTTTTGTTCAATGTTGAGTGCGGCACACAGGAGTTTAATCACCTCATTGTCGAAGTGTCTACCTCTATCCGATTCTATAGAAACCGGGAACCCGAACCTTGTTATTAGTTCCCTAAGTAGTAGTTTCGCTACTGTAAGGCTGTGATTTCTACGTGTGGGATATGCCTCAATCCAATGACTGAAAACACACACAATCACCAACACATACTTTAGTCCTCCACAAACAGGCATTTCAATGAAATCCATTTGCATTTTGTTAAATGGACCTCCAGCTCTTCCAATATGGCTCAAGGTTACCATGGTTCCTTTTCCTGCATTCATCTGTTGACAGATGATGCATCTGTGACAAGTAATTTCTGTGGCATGTCTGAATTTTGGATTAAACCAATCAATTTTGAATGACCTGATCATGGCATCTCTTCCTAGGTGAGCCTGCCCATGGTAAAGCCTGGCGAATTGAGATAGAAGGCTGTTTGGCAAAACTAATTTCCATTCTTCTGAGACCCATAGATCATCTGCCCTTTGTACACATTGCATTCTTTGCCAAGAGCGTTTTTCTTCCTTGCTTGCACGGCTCTGTAATGTTTTTAACTCATCTAATGTGTCAACCACCCGCAATGCAAGGTTCAAACATGTGTCATTCTCAGTTTGTGGTAACAATTCCCATTGCTCCTTGAACGATATACAGTTCAATGCATAAAATCTTGCGACTTGATCTGCATAGCCGTTTCCCAGGGATACAAAGGGGGTCATTACGACCTTGGCGGGCGGCGGCGGTAACCGCTGTGCGGCTGCCAAAGCGGCCGCACTCAGGCGGCCCCCATTATGACATTCCCGCCGGCCCAGCGGGAATGAGGCCGCAACATAGGAGCCGACTCCTAATGGAGCCGGCGGTGTTGCGGCCGTGCGACGGGTGCAGTTGCACCTGTCGCGCTTTTCACTGTCTGCTATGCAGACAGTGAAAAGCTGGCCGGTGCCCTGTTAGGAGACCCCTGCACTGCCCATGCCAGCGGCATGGGCAGTGCAGGGGCCCCCAGGGGCCCCAGGACACCCCTTACCGCCAGCCTCTTCCTGGCGGTGCAAACTGCCAGAAACAGGCTGGCGGTAGGGGGGTCGTAATCCCCAGGGCAGCGCTGCAAGCAGCGCTGCCCTGGCGGATTACATCCGCCGGGGCCATTGTGGCAGTAAACCGCCGGCCCCGGCGGTGCGACCGCGGCTCTACCGCCGCGGTCAAAATACGCCGGGAGGCACCACCAGCCTGTTGGCGGTGCTCCTGTCGTTTTGGCCCTGCGGTTATAATACCGCCAGGGTCATAATGACCACCAAAGTCTTGTGATCTAATGTGAGCACTGCATTTCACCACGGCAATTTCAAGAGGTAACTGAATTGCATGTAACAAATTTTTTATTTGTTCACCATTTTTCACAGGAGAACCAGATGAGGTCATAAAACCTCTCTGTGACCAAAGTTGGCCAAAATCATGTACAATTCCGAATCCGTATCTGCTGTCAGTATAGATAGTGACTTTCAAATTTACAGCTGCGTGGCATGCCTTAGTAATCAATTCTGCCACTTGTGCGGAAAACACTCTTTCGAGCCAGGAGGCTTCGACGATGCCTGTTATAGTACATACCGCATAACCAGCTCTCAGTGTTCCGGCAGAGTCTCTAAGACAGGACCCATCAACAAACATGATGCAGTCATTTTCTTTCAATTGAGTGTCCTGAATATCTGGACGAGGTTTGGTGCACAATTCAGTCACCTCAAGACAATCATGTTTGAATTCCTCCCCATCCTTGATTTCAGTATTTTCATTAGGGAGTAAAGTTGCCAGGTTCAGTACAGTGCACCTCTTCAGCGTGACATTCGGTGACCCAGTATGATCGTCTCATACCTAGTGAGACGTGCATTTGTCATGTGCTGAGTCTTAGTTCGAGTCAACAGTATTTCAACTGAGTGTGGAACCATTACTGTTAGAGTGTATCCCATGACTATGCCTTCACATTGTAAAAGGCTCTGACCAACTGCTGCAACTGCACGCAAACAACCCAGTAAGGCTGCTGTGACAGGGTCCAAGGTAGCTGAAAAATATGCTACAGGGCGATTTGCGTCTCCGTGGACCTGTGTTAAGACAGACAAAGAACAAGCATCACGTTCATGACAAAACAACAGAAAAGGTTTCTCATAGTCTGGCATTCCTAATGCTGGTGCCCTACATATGCATTCTCTTAATTCCATAAATGACTCGAGTTCTTCCTTAGACAAGGATATAGTGTATGGCTCATCCTTGATCTCCTTTCCTGTCAACTTTATTAATGGCTTTGAAATGATCGAAAAGTTGGGTATCCACTGGCGACAGTAGCCCACCATTCCCAAAAACATCCTGACATCTCTTTTTGTTGTTGGGGGGTTCATTTGCAAGACAGCTGTTATTCTTTCTTTTGATATTCTCCTGGAACCCTTCTCAATCAAATGTCCCAAATATTTCACCTCCTTCTGACAGTATTGTAGTTTTCTGGGTGACACCTTGTGTCCATTTTTCCCCAGATGATTCAGTAATGCAATGGTATCGTATTTACAACTGTTGCTTGTTTTGGACGCAATTAGCAAATCATCAATGTGCTGCACAAGAGTTGAATTAAAAGGCAGCACCAGTGGCTCCAAATCTTTCTTCAATATTTGATTGAAGATGGACAGTGACTCAGAAAACCCTTGAGGAATTCTGCACCAACTGTACACCTTATCCAAGAATTTGAAACTGAACAAAAATTGGCTGTCCTCATGAAGAGGTACCGAAAAGAAGGCTTGTGATAGGTCTACTACGGTAAACCATTCAGCATCACAGGGGACCTGAAACATAATTACTGATGGATTGGGCACCACAGGGCAGCATTTTATCACAATTTCGTTTATTTTTCTCAAATCCTGCACAATTTGAACTTTTCCAAAAGGCTTCTTTAACCCCATTATGGGAGAGTTACATGGACTACTCAAGACTTCTCTTAGAACTCCCTGCCTGAGAAAGTCTGCAATTATTTGTGACACTTCGATAAGAACATCTTGAGTCATGTGGTACTGTGGCACGTGTGGGAACACTGCATTTGGTTTTATCTGAACTTTAACTGGTTCTACTCCTTTTATCAATCCTACTTCTTTCCCAGTTAAGTCCCACACTTTTTCTGTTACCGTCCCTTGTAATTCGACAGGCAGATCGATCAAAGTATGCATTGGGAATAGAGTAATTAGAGGGTAGTCCTCATTTGTTCCTGTTTCTTCCTCAAAATTTTGACTTTCATCTCCTTCATCGTCACTATTTGTCTGTACTTCAATTCCATCATTGGAACAAGTAATTGAGCATTTTGTCTTGCACAGTAAGTCTCTTCCCAGTAGGGATACCGGACTTTAATCATATACTACAAACCTATGTAGTCCGTGGAAGTTGCCGATCTCAACCTGCACTGGACCTGTAATAGGATTGGTCAGATACTGATTTGCTACTCCAACCACTCGTATGGTACACCCTGACAGTGGCATTCTCGGAACCTCCGCACTTCTGACTGTTGAGCGCGTGGCTCCTGTGTCAACCAAAAATGAAACCTTATACCCCATCACCTTTCCCTCAACGTATGGGCCTCTCTGATCTACCTCTAAGGACGCTGCAAGCCTGCACTCTTCACTGTCTGAGCTGTCATCTGACCAATCTTCATTCATGCCATTTTCACCTCGTAATGGGAACTGTTGTACAGTATTGTTTTGATTTGTTACCTGACCTGTGACCTGCTGAGGAAGCATCACCTGTTGCTGTCCCATCGGAGCCATTGGTATTTGCATTTGCTGTCTAGGCACCATAGGAGTCTGCTGCTGTACTGGCTGTAATTGTATTGACTGGAAACGTGGCATTTGCATCTGCTGCATGGGCTGTACCCCTTGCATTTGTACCAAGTTGTTCTGAAAATTTGGGTTCTGATGTCTTATTTTTGGGCCTCGTGTATTTTGTAATGTACCAACATTAGCGTTTTGCTGAACTGCACCATCCTGCACCATATTCGGGCATTCCCGTTTCCAATGCCCCACGCCCCCGCACGCGTGACATGGTGACATCTTTTTCGCCCCTTGAATATCACTTTTAATAACAACCGTACTCAAATCTGAACTGCGGTTCACAAACCCTCGACCCCTCGGTTGGGTCTGAAACACACCATTCATTTGCGGTTGTTGCTGTATCATCTGTTGAACTCCATTTCCCTGTATTCCAGCCTGTGCAGCCCTTATCTGCATCACCATCACCTTTTCCTTCAACTTTTTCTGCTTTAACTCAATCTCATCACTACAGTACTTTGCATAGTGCAATACCTCATCAATCGGTTTAGCTTGCCAACAAATCAGATGATTCTTAATCATTTGGCTAACCTCTGGTCTCAATCCTTTGACAAATCTGAACACAAGGTGGTTCATGTCCTTCGGCTCAATAGTCTCAGTACCACTGTAGTGCTTAAACGCTTTTAACAATCTCTCGTAATAAGCATGTATTGACTCTTTAACCTCTTGAGAGGTCCGGTCGATTTTCTGCCAATGAGTCACTTTCGGCGAAACCTTTTGTTTCAGAAACTCAATCACTTTATGATAATACTTCATCACCTCTTCAGAAGGTGCTCCAGTCACCTTATCCCTTGCTGGTTCTTTTGTCGGCCAATCAACACCTCTCTTGCACTCGAGCCACAAATCAGGCGGAACAATGATCTCAAACAAGGTGTTCAAGTCCTCCCAAAGACACTTCGCAAGTTTCACAAATCTATCTGTTTGCTGATACCACTCGATCGGTTTCTCTCTCAATCTGGGATAATCATTAGTAAAAGATAGAATGTCTCCTCTAGTCCAAGGTGCATGAACTAAAACACCACCAGCTGTCTCTCTCATAGGTAATATATTTACCGAATTCAAATCAGGTGAGGTCTTGGCTTGATTAGACCCTGGGCTGTCACCCTTTCCTTTGTCTCTTTTCTTTGCCCATCTGTCTTCCCATTTTTCCAGTGCTCCCCAAATTTGAGCGTTTTGCAACAGTTCTCTCAAATGTGCCTTCAATCCTGCAGATCTCATGTGCTCAAAATCCTTTGAATCAAAATCTAATCTGTAACTTCTTTTCAAATGTTTAGTGTTTCTGATATCGATATTGTATTTGTCTGCTAAGTTTGCTAATCTCTGATGTACCTTGCCTACTTCTTTAGTAATCCTAGGGCATAAGTATCTCAACTCTGCCTCTGTATATGATTCTAATCTATTTACTCCCATTGTATCTTCCACTAACTCAGCAGCTTCCGCCCCTAGTCGTACGAAGTTCAGGTATTCATCCTGTTTTTCTTTCTCCGGTTCGATTGTAACTGCTGCAGTCTTTTGTGAGGTATAAGTCCTTTCCAACCACTCGTTTAACTGTTGGACTGTAAAACCCTGCAACTAAATGTTCCCTGCATGTATCATTGGGGAATGTGAGGTATTCGTACTCATGGTTTGCGGAGTTAAAACCTCTAACCCTGCTTGACGCATGGCTTCGAGGGGTGCTCCCACCGGACTAAGGTCCATTAAGGGCCTCAGCTGTTCAATTACTTGTTCTCCGGGGGCCATTATCTGTGGAGTTCCCATGGACCCTCCTCTTATCGCCTCCTGAGTCATCACTCCCTGATCACACACACCCGTTTTACCCTGTGCATACAATGGCACTGGTGGACCAACAGTAATGGGTAACGATATAGCAGCAAGTGTCTGACCCGGACCCAGACTTCTTGGAGCAGTAACTCCATAGGTCTGTTCCAGTGTACCCGGAACAGGCACTAATGGTAGACCAGCTACGGGGTTGTACCCTGGCATCAACTGTGGTTGTGGTTGAGATATTAATTTTGGAGTTGATTCAATCTGTATTAGTTTTGGCTTCGTATATATCGGGTCTGGCGGCACTATCAAATTCGTAGTCGTCTCAAGCACTGGTACGTCAGGGTAGATTCTCTGTATCTGCTGTGGAGGCTGCAACTGTATCGGTATGTCTGGTGTAGTGGGTACACTATCACCATTCTGAATCAAAGCCGTATCGCTAGTCTGTACCGTATCAGTAACTCCCTTTTCTTGCGTCTGGTTCCCAGGATCCAAGCTAGTACTTATAGCACTGTTGCTTACCGCATATGGTGGTGGACGATCATGTAATAATCTGTCCATAAATTCCTCATCGTCTGATTCATCTTCCTCTTCCCAAGATCTTTTATTCTCTTTAGATTTGTTCGAGTCTTTATCTGTTTTGCAAGAGGCTTTCTTTCCCTGTGTCTCTTCTCCCTGTGTTATTGCTGGGAATAATTTCAATCCGTCTACAATTCCCCGTCTCCACATTTTGTTCTCATTATCCCACCTAGCCTCTGCATAGGATTTTTCTGCCCTTCTCAGTCTTCTCTGAAACCTTTCTTGTCTATGTTTAAGAGCCATCAAATCCCAAATTGCCAAAGCCTCATACTGAGCTGGTCTCGGAGGTGGTTTCTGTGTACTTAACATCCACCTTAAATTCTCTAGTACCTAAGCATTGAATGTTCCATGTTCTGGGAACGCTAGACACCCTTCTTTCTCTGTTAATTTAAGCCATTGTTTCATCCATAAACAAGGCTCGACACCTTTCTCTTCCATGACTATATAAGCTGGAGTACCCTCGGGTGGTGTAGGTTCACCATCAGTTGCAACAATATACACATCTCCTTTCAGAGCGCTCTTGAACGCTTTAACAAAATTCATTTTGTGATTCTCTGTTAGTTTTGTATTTCATCAGAAGTGACTTAGTTCCCAGGACACTCTTCACCCACCTTTCTCAGCCTATTGTCTCTCACGGACGGCAGCCAATCCGTGCGCGACCCCTCTCGACAACTGACCTATCTCAGTGCGGCACCACTGACGTCACACTCGCACACACTGCAGCTGACAAAGTCTTGCGGCTTGTCCGCTCCTCACTAAACCCATACAAACCCACACAAACTAATGCAAATTATTGCGAGCACCTTAAATGACAACACGAATCTGGCGGTTTACTACAGGAAGGGTAACACATTTGCTTCAGAACTTTACTGAGATTTCACTTGAAGCCTCGGCCGCTACTTTCTCCTTATCAGTTCCCGCATACGCAAGCAGAATTCGAGCCGCAAACTCTACTCTCGACTTGTCAATGACTCCTTCTAGTGCACTGTAGAATTTGTCAAATCTCCATCGAAGGTTTCATACACACATTATGACTCATACTTGACTTGTCAACCACACCCGATTGACCTATTAAACCGCACAGATTACAACATAAACCATATTTTCTTCATACTCCAGAGTCTTAGACCTTAACAGGTCCGTACATAAACAACCAACCACGTGGATAATTTTGAGCACCAAGCGCCACACTCCTATGAAGTACGCCGACTTTCCTACTTTCATACCGTGGAGTACGCCCACTCCTACTAAACAACATATGTTTTGGCCTAATTACACACGAACCTTCACAATCACCTGCAAAATGCATAAGCCAAGCAAACGCAAAAACCCTAACCACATACACTTTGGTGCCGAGAAAGTCATAGTGAACTTAGAAACCCATCATGCCTACAATTTGCATTATCACAGAAAACAAAAATTAAACAATGAATCTCCGTCCTAGGGCCCCCAAGGGCCAAACCGTCGCTCTGCTACCAGAACTGATAACGCGTCCTTTATGTCAATTTTATACACATTAGGACTCGTTTTAGGCCGATGAATCTTTTGACCCGGTGGTGAGACACCGTAGAACGAGATAACTGATCAATATGTCAAGCAATATATCAATGACGTTATCAATACATATCACCACAATATACTTTACTTTGGATAAAGACATTTATTATACTGTCGGCACAACCATGACCTTTCAGCCATGAATAACCACACCGTTATTGGAGTTTTTGTGAATTTTATTTCCTATTGTTACAATCTAATACTAGAAGTGTCAATCTCAAAACCAAGAACCATAAGAGCAAAGCCACAATATGACAGTTGTGATAAGACTTCGATAATGCAAAGATCACAGACATAAAGGTACCAACATAAAATACGCATAGATCAGAGTGCATAGAATATCATATACATCTCAGTTCAGCATAGCACAATGTCAGTCACGTCTATTTGCGTCAGTCAAAGTGATCACCTATCCTAACCACTAATTAGCATCAGCATGTTGGACTTCATGCAAAATAATTTTGAACACAAATTTAGAAAACATCTGACTAAGGTCTCTATCCAAAAATACAGCAGTTGGTACCTAGAAAGGAAAAGCAAGCAGACAAGTTACAATAGTATTGTCATAATTACCCTCCTCGGAATAGGTCAGCATACAGGATCAGTCTTCGTCTTCAGGACATCAGTTAGATCGCTGTCAGTCTATTTCATCTAAGGGACAGGGGACACTTCCCTCATAAGGAGGAAAAGTGGAAAGGGGCAGTCTATGGATGAGGATGGTTTTGTTTAAGTCTCAAATCACCAAACAGAGTGACAGAGTTTCTGGATGCAATCAATATAATTCCCTACCTAATTCTAACGACCTTTCTGTGTCATGAGTTTTTATCCCTTTTTCACAATACCTTCCCCCAAAATTCTATTGGATATTCACTATACCCCACTATCTTCAACCTATCAAATTATACATTAGGTAATCCAAATTGTCACCCCACGATAATTTCTAACACTTTGATTGGTCTTCGCAATTGACGTCTTCGTAGGTGGCACATCCAGAGGATGTCATCTCCTTGGCACGTTTCTCGGGTCAAAAGTTCTCTTTTCCATGGTCAAATGTCCTTGAATATTTCTACTTTTGTTTCAAAATCTATATAAAACTTATACTAAGGCAGCTAGCATGCGGATGGGAACAGGATGAAGTTAGATACATAAGACGAAGGAAAAGAACAAATGTTGGGTCATGGCCCTTTACGAGTCAGCACACTGGAAAACAGAAAATATGCTTTAATATGAGAGCTACACAGCTAAATCCGCAGCTCACACTAACTTAAGGCCTATAGAATTTTCAATGCAATATCGTAAATACTAACATAAGCTTGATTAATCATATCACAAACAAGTTTACTTATTATTGTTATTAGTTCAGTTCATCATAATCATAATTCAAATGCACATTAAACAAATAACTAATTATTGTTGTTTTCTATGTGCAGCATTGTTAAGCATTTCACGTTAGCATATGTAATATTTAAGCTACACTCTCTCAGTGTCAACCACTTAAGTAGCCCCTTATCCTTGGCTCAGGCTTGCCATTGCAAGGCCTGTTATGCAGTTTCACTGCCAATTCGACTTGGCATTTAAAAGTACTTGCCAAGCCTAATATTCCCCTTTTACTACACATAAGACACCCCTAAGGTATGCTCTAGGTAACCCATAGGGCAGGGTGCTGTAGAGGCAAAAGGCAGGGCATGTACCTATGTAGTTTAAATGTCCTGGTAGTGTAAAACTCCTAAATTTGTTTTTACACTGATGTGAGGCCTGCTCCCTTCATAGGCTAACATTGGGGCTGCCCTCATCCATTGTTTGAGTGGCAGCTGCTGATCTGAAAGGAGTAGGAAGGTCACATTTAGTATGGCCAGAATGGTGATATAAAATACTGCTTACTGGTAAAGTTGGATTTAATATTACTATTTTAGAAATGCCACTTTTAGAAAGTGAGCATTTCTCTGCACTTAAACCTTTCTGTGTCTTACAATCCAAGTCTGGCAGGGTTTAGTTGACAGCTCCTGGTGCATTCACTCAGACACACCCCAACCACAGGATACTCAGCCTCACTTGCATACATCTTCATTTTGAATGAGTCTTCCTGGGCTGGGAGGGAGGAGGGCCTGCTCTCACACATAGGACTGCCACACACCCTACTGGGACCCTGGCAGACAGGATTGAACTGAAAGGGGACCCGGTGCACTTCTAAGCCACTCCTTGAAGTCTTCCCCACTTCAAAGGCACATTTGGGTATATAAACAGGGACTGTGCCTTTTCCAACTCAAACACTTCCTTGAGAAGAAGCTTGTAACCAGAACCTGCATCCTGCCAAGAAGAACTGCCTAGCTGCCCAAAGGACTCACCTGTCTGCTTTCTGTGAAGGACTGCTGCCTAGCTGTTACCCTGCTGCCTTGCTGCTCTCTGGCTGAGGTGAAGAAGTGCTCTCCAAGGGTTTGGATAGAGCTTGCCCCCTGTTCCCTGAAGTCTCAGGACCAAAAAGATTTCGGCCCGTATTTATACTCCGTTTGCGCCGAATTAGCGTCGTTTTTTTCGACGCAAATTCGGCGCAAAACTAACGCCATATTTATACTTTGGCGTTAGACGCGTCTAGCGCCAAAGTATGGGCAAAGAGCGTAATTTTTTAGCGTGAACGCCTTCCTTGCGTTAATGAGATGCAAGGAAGGCGTTCCCGTCTAAAAAAATGACGGCGACGCAAATGCGTCGTATTTATACTCCCGGGCAAAAATCACGCCCGGGAGGTGGCGGGTCAAAAAACCCCGCATTTGCGCCACTTTTTAACGCCTGGGTCAGGGTAGGCGTTAAGGGGCCTGTGGGCTCAAAATGAGCCCACAGGTGCCCTCCCCTGCCCCCAGGGACCCCCCCTGCCACCCCTGCCCACCCCAGGAGGACACCCAAGGATGGAGGGACCCACCCCAGGGACATTCAGGTAAGTTCACGTAAGTATAATTTTTTATATTTTTCAATTTTTTTTGGGTGGCATAGGGGGGCCTTATTTGTGCCCCCCTACATGCCACTATGCCCAATGACCATGCCCAGGGGACATAAGTCCCCTGGGCATGGCCATTGGGCAAGGGGGCATGACTCCTGTCTTTACTAAGACAGGAGTCATTTAAATGGCGTCTGGGCGTCGAAAAAATGGCGCAAATCGGGTTAAGACGATTTTTTAGCGTCAACCCGACTTGCGCCATTTTAAGACGCCCTAGCGCCATTTTCCCCCTACGCCGGCGCTGCCTGGTCTACGTGGTTTTTTTCCACGCACACCAGGCAGCGCCGGTCTGCTTGCGCCGGCTAACGCCATTCCATAAATACGGCGCCCGCATGGCGCTTCGGAATGGCGTTAGACGGCGCTAAATTTTTTGACGCTAAACTGCGTTAGCGCAGTTTAGCGTCAAAAAGTATAAATATGGGCCTTCATCTCTTCAAGAAGGACTTCTTGTGGGCGAACTTCGATGCACAGCCTGCCAGAAACTACGCACAGCCTGCACTGTGGTGAAAATTTCACTGCACGCCGATCTGGAACAACGCAGCCTGACTTTGCAACGAGAAGATCGATGCAGCGCCAGCGTAGCGACCGGAAATTTGATGCATGGCCCACCGGAACAACGCGCAGCCAAACTGGGATAACGCAGCCCGACTTCCAGAGAGGAATAAACGCAGCACCTGCCATGCGGTAGAAAATTCAACATAATGCCCCCCGAATTAACGCAGCTCCTGTGACTTCATCCTGCCAGCGCAGGAAATCCACGCATCGTCCCCGGGGTGTCTGAAAACCCCGCAACCCGAAGAGGATGCATGACTGAGTGCCAGGAAATCGACGCACAGTGGTCCCTGCATGGAAACCAAACGACTCATCGCAATGTGCGGCCCGAGAAATTGACACACATCACTTTGGTTCCACGCTTCTCTTCCTCTGCTGCCCTTTGCGGAGATTTTTCACATGAACCAGGTACTTTGTGCTTGAAAGAGACTTTGTTTGCTTTTAAGACTTAAGACACTTTATAGAACGTTTCAGTGATATCACTACATTTACTTATTGCATCTTGATCGTTTTGACCTGCGTTTATCCAGATAAATATTATATAATTTTCTAAACACTGTGTGGTGTATATCTGTGGAGCTATATGGTGGTATTGTATGATTTATTGCACAAACACTTTACACATTGCCTTATAAGTTAAGCCTGACTGCTCAGTGCCAAGCTACCAGAGGGTGGGCACAGGTTAATTTAGATTGTGTGTGACCTACCCTGACTAGAGTGAGGATCCTTGCTTGGACAGGGGGTAACCTGACTGCCAACCAAAGACCCCATTTCTAACAGTTACTTTAGGGCATGGATTATAGTTATTGCATTGGAGTTGGTTAGATTGGACTAGACTAACATTGAAGTAGATGTTCCACGAGTACCTGATGTAGCTATATGGAGTTCTGATCTTGTTAAGCAGGAAGTAGGGACAATGAAGTACCTAGATTGCATGGATAGGCAGGTAGGAATAAGACGAATATAACTGGGAAGCCTTATTATTTGAACTAGCTCCCAAATCAAACAATAAACCACTATGAATGTATTAATATATTTATTTTGATCATTAGAATATTAATGTGGTTGTGCTGCACCTCCACCACACCCGAAAACAGGGCAGTTTTGTCATAATACTTGGTTGTATTGCTATGCAAATTGAAAGACTAAAAGATTTTTAACACTACCCGAGCCTGAATCAATTGACTCACTGAAGGTGTTTGTAGTTTATAGGATCGTGTATGTTGCATTTTCTGTATCGTTTTGCTTTGTTTAGTGTTATGTGTTAGCTGTCATGAAAATCAATAAAAACATTTAAAAAAATGAAAGAATGAGCTATTACTAAGCAACTGATCAATGCGCAAAATAGACTCATGACCATATCAGCTCTATCCCAAGATGCTATCCAAAATTAGAGAAACAATGAGAAGAAGGCCTCAGAAGTGGCGTGCTAGCAGACAGTGAGATGCAGCAACATCCTATTCTATGGAATTTCTATCAAAGAAACAACTGCTTGACATGGAAATGTAATAGTAAGGGCCTCATTACCAGCTATCAGTAGCACTGACGGGCCAGGTGACAACAGAGTTACCGGGCCTGTCGGAAAGTATAAGGGTTGTCTTGGTTACCACAGAGACCCCAGAGCATCATGAAACTCCCAGGAACTGTGGGAAAGTATGAGGAATTACTGAAGAATCAGTCCTGGAATTAGATTTCCCTGTAATTCCTCATTTCTCAGGGGTTTCTCAAAGGTCATAGCAGAATCGCTGTTAATTCAGCACCTCAGACATAACAGGACAACTGGTATTATTAACTCAAGGGTACATAATTACACTGGGGCACTCATAAAGAGGTTATAATTGTCGACACAGGTTTGACACTCTTTTCCATGATGGGAACTCAGCTGTTTTGCGAATCTCAGGTCAGGGGCATATCACAGGCCCCTTCAGCCCCTGTGACGCAGGAGGCTCCCAACGCTTCAGAGGTCTCCCATTCAATTTGCGAGAAATTTGAGTCTCGCCAGCCCCTTATAACATTCTGCAGCGGGGTCGCATCATTTTACCTAGGGCACTGATGTGCTAAATCGTCCAAGAAACCTGCATTAGGAATTAAAATCACTCATTACTAACTTTCTTATTGTAAGGGAAAAAAATATTTTCTTTAAACTACCCATGCTCTACACCAACATGTTTGCACCTTTTCATATTAAACACCGTTTGAGTTACTGCTATTGATAGTTTGCGTTTTTCTAAAGTGTATTCATTCTAAACCTGTATGAACTAATTGCTCTTTTTGCCTAAGCCTTATTTTCATCATGCTGAGTAAACAGAAAGAGAAGATTCCCTTTTAACACTCTTAGGCCCATATTTATACTTTTTTAGCGCCTCATTTGTGCCGCTTTTTGATGATTGACAATTGTATTTTGTAAGTTTGCTCCTCTTTTGCGTCAAAAAATGACGCAAATGCGGCGCTAAAAAAGTATAAATATGGGAGACTGAGTAAACAATGCAACAGTTTTAGACTAAAGTGCATATAATTATAGGAAGACTTGACTGCTCAATTCAGATGCAGTGCGGTAGCAGATGTTGCAGCATAAATCATTTAATAACATAATAATGTATGGCTTTATGACAATGGCAACCTGCATAAACATCTTTTTTGGCCATTTACTTTATTGACAGCACGAAGAACAAAAAGGTAATATGTAAAATAATGTGGTCATATAATAACTCCACAATACAACAATCATCAATACATGTGAGACTACGAGGTCTTTTTGTCCCCCTTGAACACAACACATTTCATATAGCCCAGGAAAAACCATGATGGTACATATTTATACGTGTTTTGCACCGAATTTGCGTCATTTTATTGACGCAAATTCGTTGCAAAACTAACTCCATATTTATACTTTGGCGCAAGACCAGTCAAAGGTATGGATTTAAAGTCATTTTTTGGATGTGGAAACCAACCTTGTGTCAATGAGATGCAAGGTAGGCGTACCCGTGCAAAAAATGACTCTATGGCCCTAGCACCATATTTATCAACCCGTGCTCAAATCACGCACGGGGGAGGAGGGATCAAATAATGGTGCTAAGCTTGCTTTGCACCATTATTTAACGCCTGGGTCATGGCAGGCGTTAGGGGACCTGTGGTCTTATTTAAATGGAGGAACACCATGGAATAAGCCCACAGGTGTCCTCCCCAGGCCCCAGAGACACCCCCACCCACACCAGAGGGACAGCGGAGGAAAGGGGACCCCCATCCCAAGTAAGTATAGGTAAGTACAGGTAAGGATTTTTTTTTTTAAGTGCCAATGCAGGCCCTGAAATGAGCCCCCCTACATGGCACTGGGTGCAATGGCCATGCCCAGGGGACCCTGGTCCGCTATGCTGGCCATTGGGTGGTGGGCATGACTTCTGTATTTTCTAAGACAGGAGTCATGTGGTGTGGATGGTTTTGTGTCAGAAAATGCCGCAAGGCTCATTTCATATTTTTTACTCTAACCTGCCTAACATAATTTTTTGGTGCAAACCCCCCTTCTCCCATACCACCAGCCCCACATGGCTAACGCCATTTTTTTACGCTAGTCTACCCTTTGCACCAGCTTGCACCATTCCATAAATATGGTGCTCGGCTGGCGCTCAAGAATGGTGCAAGCCAGTGCAAAACTTTTTAGTGTCAAATTTTTAATGCAAACCTGCGTTAGTGCAGTTTTGCACCCAAAATTATAAATATGCCCCTAAGGGCAGTATTTATAGGCCCCTAGCGCCACAGGAGCGTCACGTTTTGTGACGCTCCTGTGGCGCTAAGCACTGTGCCGTATTTACAAGGTGGCGTTAAGCCACTTTGTAAATATGGCCCCTTCCCACACAGCACTGTATGTGGAAAGGGCGTGCAATGGGTGTTGCTGTGGGCGTGCCACAGCAACACCAATTGCATTTTGATGCTGCCTCAGATTTATGAAATTTCGTAAACCTGAGGCAGCGCCAAAATCGCCACCTCCAGGTTAGCAGGGCAAAATGAGGGGGAATACTTTTATTCCTCACAGAAAGAGCAAAATGACAGAAAAAGGTGTCCCTTCCTGCACATAAACAATCATTTGAAAATTACGCTTTGGCACTTCTGTGTGTGCTGCATTGTGCAGCGCACACAGAAGTGCAAAAAGCACCATTAGTGATTGTTTATGTGCAGTAAGGGAAACCTTCCCGCACATAAACAATCACACCCCTCAATGCAGACATCCTTGCACTATGGTGCATGGATGCCTGTGTTGGAGTTGGCAGCTAAATTTAGCACCAGCACAGGGGGAAACGCAGGGGTGCACCATATTCACTTAAATACGGTGCATCCCTGCATTTCTAAAGTGATGCAGCGCGGTGCTGCCAATTTTGGCGCAGCACCGTGCTGCTCTACTTTTCCTTAAATCTGGCCCTAAAATCTTTATTAGTGGTGGCAACAGTACACATTTGCCATGCAGTGGCTAGATTTACGCAACAAAGATGGACCCGTGAAACAGTACGCATTTCATTCAGTCAATGCTACGCAAGCAGGTTGTGATTAAATG
This sequence comes from Pleurodeles waltl, assembly GCF_031143425.1. Taxonomy (NCBI): domain Eukaryota; kingdom Metazoa; phylum Chordata; class Amphibia; order Caudata; family Salamandridae; genus Pleurodeles; species Pleurodeles waltl. The sequence goes on from NC_090444.1 coordinate 1,270,734,580, forward strand.
CACCCTGCACCACATATCTTGAGTGTTAGTTACCCCAATAACTTATTGAGTGCCTAAACTCATCCATGACACAAAAGTCATTTTCATTCATATGCCGGAGCTATCAGCATTGCCAGTTCCTTGTTTTATAACTAGCCACAAAAATAGAATCAAACTTTGCATGAAACAAACCCAGGAGAGAGGAGCAATATTTTTCTTAGGTGTGAAAAGTTTAAACAATTTTGACAAAAATAGTTATGACACATCTTTGTCTCCTGCCAATAGTCCCTCAGCAAAGTACAACTTCCTTGCCAAAGCATTTTCTTAATAGGTCCCTTGTCCACTGCATTTGTTGCTGGCTCCTGTGGATCTGACTAGAGTATAATTTTATAGTTTGCTAGATAAGGGATTACAGAGCCTCTGCTGGTCCTGCAGTCCACAAGAAAGTTAGTCTGTCTTCTGTTCGATTGTCAGCTCAGTTAAGGGGCCATTGGGACTAGAATGGAAAACAGCAGTGTTTACTGTGCCCTCTTAAGCACAGCTAATCATCTTTAAAACAGAAGCAGATTTAGAAAGATGTAGGAATAAAAATAGTTACAACAACAATCTATTGTGTCCGTCCGAACTTGAGTAGATGGTGCATTCTTCAGGACATGATCATTTTTTGTTTCTTGGAAAATATCCATAGCTCCATATCCATATCCAGCTCCTCCCAGGCACTGCTCCTAAGCGCAACATAGCACCTGCTGCACAGTGCCACTGCTGCCTCTGACCTTGATGACTTCCTTGGCCCCCTGATTGCTGCCTCCTGCTAGCTTACTTCAGGACGTACTTAATGATGGTCGATGTGTACGTCCGTGCAGCGGGCGCACAAAGCAGATGCACTGCTAGCACACCAAAGGCAAGCACGTCTGCACCTGTCCACACCTGGACTGCGCCCAGTGCCAGGACCCCTGCATCTGCAACCCTGCACCGGTACCCATCCGACGAGATCAAAAACCTCAGGCCGAAGACCCAGAACTCCAATTGCAACACCGACTCGCTTCGATCCACCAAGGGCCTCTTAGCCTTCCATAACTGCAGTTCTCCTGCAACATTGGAACCACTGCAATCTCCCCCAGATGGACCCCCAGCCACAAATCTCAACTGCACTGCATACTACTCAATGTCCAATCCCTCTGCAAACATACCGTAGAAATCTGGGTCACCATTACCAACCTCGCACCCAACTTAATGTTCATCACCTAAACCTGGCTCACCCTCTCTTCTGCACCAGACATCACCACACCCCATGGATACATGATGATCTATCATGACCGCCCCAACAGACAAGGCGGAGGCATCGCCATCATCCACAATTACTCCCTCCACTGCACCGCCTCAGATGATGACACACCACTGATCATCGAACACCTCAACTTCCAGATCAAACCCAATGCCAAAACCATAATTAGAGGAACCGTCACCCACAGACACCCGCCCCCCACCACAACTTCAGGAACTTCATCCCAGACTTAATTGCCCCACTGGCAAATGACTCCAACCACTACATCTTCCTGGGGGATCTGAACTTCCACCTAGAAGACCCAGACAACGCCAACTCCACCTCACTCCTCAAAAACATGTGCATCATTGGCCTCTCTCAGCAGTGTGCAGGACACACAATAGACCCCATTTTCTAGACCAGCGACAGAGCCAAGTCCTCTCACACCTCAGAGGTAACATGGATTGCCGACAACATCATTCACTTCACCATCGAGAGACTCACTGGAGCCCCAACGAGACACCCCATCGTCCCCTGCTGCAACTGGAGCAAAGTCAAGGAAACACCCCTGATCCCGGCCCTCACAGAAGCTAGACCCATCCCTGCAGACACCCTTGAAAGCCATGTTCAATACTTCTCCAACTGGATCTCCTCAGCTGCTGACACCAACGCCCTGCCGAAGAGAGCCACCAACAACAAGCACACCAAGCAAGCCAAATGATTCACCCTCAAACAACACTGCAGGAAGTTAGAGAGACACTGGCGCTCCAACCAGGCTGCCACCATTCCCGACTCCTTAAGGGCCGCCCTGAAAAGATACCACCAATGACTCAGAAAGACCAAGAAAGAAGCTCTCACCACCTGCATCGAAGCAGGCACCACCCATGCCAGAGAACTCTTCAGCATTGTCAGAGAATTATCCTGCCCCTCCGCCACAGAGAACACGATCCACCTCTCCCAAGCCCTTTGCGACATGCTATTGGACTACTTTCACCACAAGATCACTGACATCGACAGCAATTTTGACCCCCAACCCACCGACCTTTACCACCCTCGCAGCCCATCCCACCACCCCTCCATTGGATCACCAAATGGAAGCACCTATCTACCGAAGACACCATATCCATCATGACCTCCATCCACTCTGGATCCCTCAAAGACCACTGCCCGCACCACTTCTACAACCTAGGAGGAGAAATAATCAGAGCCTCCCTACAGAACTCCTTAATGCCTCCATCTCCACAGCCACTTTCCCCAGTGCCTGGAAGCATGCCGAGGTCAAGCCCCTTCTAAAGAAACCCTCGGCTGACTCCAGTGAGCTAAAAACCTACCACCCCATCTCGCTCCTTCCATTTCCCACCAAAGTGTTGGAAAAGGCTATCAACCGCCAGCTCACAGACCACCTCGAACACAACAACTTGCTTAACCCATCCCAATCCAGCCTCGTTTCCAGCAACCAGTGTCATCAGATGCCTCCTCAACCTAGTGGCAACAGCGGCCCTCATCCTACTTGACTTATCAGCAGCCTTCAACACCATCTCACACCACACTCTTATCACCAGACTCCACAGCATTGGCATTCAAGTCAGTGCACTCAACTGGATCTCCTCTCCCTACGTCTCCACACCCAAAGACATCAGCTGTGGCGTCACCAGAGGCTCCTCACTCAGCCCACCCTCTTCAATACCTAAATGACTCCACTGGCAGACATTGCATGCACCCACGGACTCAACATCGTCTCCTATGCCGACGACACCCAGCTTGTGCTATCTCTCACAGACGACACCGCCACTACGCAAACCAACTTCCAAAACACTATGGCCGACATCGCCACCTGGATGAGTACAAACTGCCTCAAGCTAAATTCAGACAAAACGGAGATCCTCATCTTCGGGAACAAGCTCTCCCCCTGGGATAAGTGGTGGCCCTCCACCCTCAGTCCCCACGCACCCACCAACCTTGGGATTATCCTAGACGCCCGACTGACCATAAAGCAAAAGATCAACGCCATCTCTTCTGCCTGCTTCCACATCCTTAGCATGCTCCGCAAGATCTTCAGATGGATGCCCATCTCTACCAGGAAAACAGTGACCCAGGCCCTTATCTCCAGCAGATTAGACTATGGTAACGTGCTTTATGCCGGAACCACAAAGCAGCTTGTGAACTGCCTCCAGACCATCCAGAACACAGCAGCAAGACTTGTCCTCGACCTCCCTAGAATAACCAACATCAACCCCCTCCTCAGGGCTCTCCACTGGCTCCCTTTCCAGCAAAGATGCCTCTTCAAGCATGCATACAAGGCCCTCCACAATCCCGGACCCGCCTACCTCAACTACTGCCTCACTTTCCATCAACCAAGCTGTTCTGCTTTCTTACCTTTATCTCATGAACTAGCTTACAGAACCTCTCTGGAATGCACTTCTGAGTTTAAAGAAAACATTTATTGTTATTATTACTTCACCACGAGGTTACTGAGAGACAAAATTAGTAGGTTGGAAGCACACGTTCAAAAGTAGTCGCAGCAATGAAAACAAAATATATCAAAGTACTTTTCAGTTGCAATGTACACAGCAAATACATGTGATTATATCATAGCATAACTTCAAAGCAAAGCATAAAAGTCAAAATTGCATCACCATAGGGCCTATAACTCAGCTTCATCTTTCTGGGACCTGCAAGTTGATGACTCCGGTTCAACTGCAAGAAAGAGATTTTCTACCCAAATGGGGACAGGCAACGGACGTCTCGTTCCTGTGTGAAGTCAAGATAGCCTCCATCTAACTCTGCTGTAGTCCAGAGCCATCCTTAAAGGCAAACTCAGTGTAAGAACCGAAGAAACTTGGAGAGTGGTCAATTCTCCGAGCCTCACTCGTTCTCAGACTGGATTGAGAGGTAAACACAAAATCTATGTGCTCTTATCAGCTAGGGGCTGGTGTGAAAAACACAGCTTGGTCTATCTTGTGGAAAAACACAGCTTGGAAAAACACAGCTCATCTGCAATGTTTCAACTGCAATGTCTAACTCCACGTTAAAGCAAATAGGCAGCTAACCTAAAGGCCAAATGTAATGTCTAATGTCATGTCAAAGCCAATAGGCAGCTAAACTGAATACAGAATGTAATGTCTAATGCCATGTCAAAGCCAATAGGCAGCTAAACTGAATACCAAATGTAATGTCTAATTCCATGTCAAAGCCAATAGGCAGCTAAACTGAATACGGAATGTAATGGCTAATGCCATGTTAAAGCCAATAGGCAGCTAACCCAAATATCAAATGTAATGTCTAAAGCCATGTCAAAGCTAATAGGCAGCTAAACTGAACAAAACATCTAGGGCCAGATGTAGCAAAGTTTTGCGTGACGCAAATGGCCCGAATCGCTATTTGCGACTGTGCAAAATCGGAAATGGGATGCAAAAATCCAATTTCCGACTCGCAAAAAGCGATGCGAGCCGTTAGCGACTCACAAAGATTGCAACCCCATTTTGCGACCCGCAAATAGGAAGTCGCAATTTGCGAATCGCAAACCATATGCAATTGCAACTTGCAAATTGCGACTAGTCGCAAAAAGCCCAGTTTGCATGTCCCATTTACCACCAACTCAGAGCAGGTGGTAACCATTACCAAAGTATAAAAGGAGACCCAGAAGGCATCTGGGTTACTCAAGATGGCGGAGATATACCTGATAGCAGTAAGGAGGAGAGTCCACGCAGCCCAGCAGAGGAGGAGGAGGAGCCAGAGACAGGAGAAGATTTACAGAACAAGGCAGACACTCTTCCAGCAAATTGAGGAAGAGATATACGACAAATACCGCCTTTGCAGCGCAGCCATACTAGAATTAATTGAATTACTAAAACCACAGCTAGAACGCCAGATGCTGCGCGGCTGCGCCATCCCTACGCATGTGCAAGTGCTATGCTCACTGCACCTCTTGGCCTCAGGGAGCTATCAGGGGGTCATTGCTGTGGCAGGTGGGGTATCTCAAAGTGCACTGTCAAGGTTCCTCAGGGCATTCCTAGATGCCATACTCACACACATGTCTCACTTCATATACCTACCCAGGAATGAGGCAGAAATTAACAGCACCAAGCTGCAATTTTACCGGATTGCCAACTTTCCCCATGTCATAGGGTGTGTAGATGGGACACATATTCAAATATGCCCCCCTGCAAACCTGGAACATCTGTTCCGCAACAGAGAGTGCACCCACTCACTCAATATTCAGGTTGTTTGTGACGCCCACTATGTCATCACCGACATTGTAGCGAAATTTCCAGGCAGTACCCATGACTCCTACATTTTTAGGCACAGTGGGATACACCTACGCCTGGAACGTGGGGAGTTTGGAGACGGATACCTCCTAGGTAGAGCTGCATACACCTCATAGACATACACACAGGTCACTGTGCACACCAACCAGGACTTTCTAACAGTGTAATGTTTGTGCCCAACAGGTGACAGTGCATATGCTCTACGGCCATGGATTATGACTCCGTACTTAACACACAGCAATGATTCCGAGAGGCGATACAACAGTGCACATAAGAGGACCAGGAACATAATAGAACGCACCTTCGTATTGCTGAAAGCAAGGTTCTGATGCCTCCACCGCAGTGGAGGTGCCCTCCAGTATACCCCCATTACAGCATTCAAAATTGTTGTCGCATGCGCCATCCTGCACAATATTGCCACCCGACGTGGGCTACCTCTCACCCCTGCAGACCCTGGTTCAGAGGATGATGAGCAGGAGCACCACATCGCCATCATGGGGATCGGAGTATAGCAAATCAAGGCAGACTTAGACGGGAACACATCGCAAGCCAATACTTTGGAAGGTACGTGTCAACTTCAACCATACTCACCTATGGACCAAACACTCCATTTGTTAAGTGGAACAAAAAACACTATTTAATATGTGCAGAAATTCAACTATTTACAATTACTAACTGTTCATGAACATCAAAAAGCAAACCATGCATGGGGCACATTTGTGTCATGTGCCCCTACATCAGGGACAGGGTCCAGTCTATGTCCTACGGCGGCCTCTGCCAGCCTGGCTGGTCCCAGGTTGTTCTGCAGTGCTCTGCCTGGTACTCCCACTCCGGAGCACCCTAGTGTCAGTGGCAGAGACACTGCTCACTGTAGAGCCCTCTTCGCTGTCCTGGGGTGTGTCCCCTGTGCCCCTGGACAGATGCCGTGCCTCCATTAAATCGATCACATGTGTGATCCGGCCCAGGCCTCTAGCCACATCCCCTGCAAAGTGGCCCATTTCTACTTGGAGGCCAACTGTCCTTCTCGACAGGCCAGTGGTGTTAACTGCCAGTCTGCCAATTGATGTGGCCATCCTGTCAAGCCTCTGTAGCAGCTGACGGTCCCTGCGCCGCCCACCCTCGCCCTGTGACAGTAGTCCTGCCACCAGTTCCCTCATGGACAGGGCTAGGTCCCCAGAGTTTGTGCCAATCACGTCCAATTGGGAATGAAGCTGCTGCATGCTGGCCTCATTGCTCCTCACAAAGCGGTGCAGCACCCCACTAATACGCCCTAACATATTGTTCTGCAGGCGCTGACCACAGAGCAGCTGTGCCTCGGTGTTGGTGGTAGATGGACGGCCGGACTCAGCCTGCAGCCCTGCTCTTCTGAACCTGAGTCGCCTGCGCAGCGGTGGATGCCCTGTGTGCTCTACTGTGGCACTCCTGCCTGTTGCTGGCGCAGCCTCCTGAACCACTGTTGCAGCAGGTGTTGACATCACAGGGATGGTGTTGGTCGTGCAGGTGGGAGTGGTGGCAGCTCCTGTGCTGTCCTCATGGGGCTGGCTGCTGTGGCTTGTGGTGGTGTCTTGTGGGAGACCTGTGGGACATGGGGAACAGACTGTCAGTGTCTACTATCTGTTGCACACTTCCTAATAAACATTTGCCTCTGAACTGCCTACTTGACTACATTTCCCATAATGCATCATTCTGGTGTTTGCTACCCTGTAATGGAGCTATCTTGGTTGTGCATGCCCCTGTGTACATGGTGGGTGGGGGTATGGCATTGATGGGGGTACAGGCATATCACATGGTACTCACCGGTTGATATAGTGGGCTCAGAGGTGTCCAGATCTCCTATTCCTGTCACTGCCTCCTGCTCCAGGGTCTCCTCCACCCTTTCTTCCAGGGGTGTGGGTGGTGGTACGGATGATGGTCCCCCTCCTGTGCCTCTCATCTCCCGGAGCCTTTCTGCCACCCTCTCCTTGGTCCGGGAGCGGAGGTCATACCACCGTTTTTTGATCTCTTCCACACTCCTGTGACTCACCCCCAGGGAGTTCACTTTTTCTTGGATCTCCAGCCAGAGTTGTTTTTTGGTTGCTTCTGGCACATTGAGGGCTGCCTTTCCAAAGAGATCATCATAGTGCTGACAGCATTCTTCTGTCAGCACCTCCAGCTCCTTCTCAGAAAATTTTAGTTTTCTTTTTCTTGGTGTTTCAGCCATTGTAGCTGCTGTTCCTCCTGTTGGCTGTGCAGCAGTTTAAAATGGGTGTGGTCCTCCCTCCTCCCAGGTGTATTAGTAAACTTCCTGGCTGTGATGTCATCATCATGTGCCAGGAAGTGTTTCCAGAGTGTTCTGGAGTGGTTTCTGGAGTGTTCTGAAGCGCCTGCAATCAATTTACATGGTACTCGCAATTTGCGACACCCACTCGCAAATTGCGAGTTCGTTTTTTGCGCGGTCGCAAACAGTGACCTCGCAGACAGCGGACTCGCTATCTGCGTTGCGACTCCGGGTGCGAGTCGCAAATTGTACACGGACATTGTACCTGCATTCCTATTAGCGACACGCAATTTGCGAGTCTCACATACTCGCAAATTGCGAGTCGCTAATTTTTTTGTACCTACATCTGGCCCTTAATGTGCTACTGGTGAACATTGAGCAACTAATATGCGAAGTGGTTAAACACAAAGTCATTGGTCAAACACAATTAATAGCATCACACAAGCAGAGACCTCCATTCAGCCTCCCTACCCCAGGCCCATGTCCCCCGCATCTGCCACAAATGGTATGGAATTTGCTCCTTCTCCCACCTCACTGCCAGATCCTGGAACGACCTCCACCTGTGCTCCTCCCCTTCTCTGAACGACTTCAGAAAGCAGCTCAAGACTTGGCTCTTCAACCGCCATCACCATCCAGATGAGGCCCGAAGCACCCGCCCCACCCACCAGTGCCTAGAGACCCACCGGGGTGACAAGATTGCGCTATATAAGACCATGATTGATTGATTGATTGGACATGTGTAGTGCCACATGCATCATGGGCTTTAAGGTTTACTTGATTTAAACACATCAATTTCTGTAACCTAGTCTTTCACATGCACAATAACAACATGACGGCCCTAATTATGAGTATAGGTGCTATTTACCACATATGATATAATACCACTGGGTATGTTATTTATCGAGTGCAATAAATGTCACCTATTATGAGTTGTTGGGGAATAACATGCAGATTTTGTTTTTTAATGCACCAAAATCTACATGATATGGTCAATACAGTTTTGTTTCCCCCTTTAAATTTCAGCTGGTTTGCCCCGCCAAAATGTAATGAAGGTTGACTTATTTATCACATCCAATAATTATCAAAGGCGTTAAATACCTAACAACTCATATTTCCAACCAATGCATAAACAGGAATTTACAAACGGGTGGAAATTAACCGCCCAACGTGTAATCGGGCCCTAAATTACACCTTGATCCCCAGGATGGTCCAGCAGGCCATCAGATAAACTGCCCAACACCCCAGCCTAAGAATTGGATGCAACCAATATTTTCTGTGTCTAAATCTTGGGGATACAAAAACATTTTATGGAACCCACTAGACCATATTGTCCTCTCCCACTTGATTTTCACATATCCATGTTTAACACACACAAACTCTCCCACTGTAAGCTACTTAGAAATCACCTATACATGTAAGCTACTTAGGAATCATCTTTGTCACTGGAGTTTCCTTCACACCTGAACTGAATTGAATGCCAAAAGTTCTTTCTACCCTTGCTGTCTTCTCAGAGTGATCCACTAACTGTGGATGTCTACTCATCATACCACAGCAGTATGGAAAAAATGTACATGTCACTTGATAATCAAATTACTTTATTGCATTGGCAGACACAGCTTCCAAAATCTACCACTGTTGTCACTAGCTGACTCCAGTCAAATGTCAAAAATGTGGAACTAGATAACATTGCATGGTTTAAAAGGAACAATACAAATAAGCAGAGATGCAGCTTGCCAGCAAGGAACCCATGGTGAGCAAGAGAGATACATACATTCAAAATGTTTGGCAGGGAGCCAGTAAAAGGGTTCAGGCAAATTTTACAATTACCTCTGGAGATCATGCTACTAGAAACAAGTCCTGAATCAGCAGACAAGCCTTATGTACTGCAGGGCACTGTGGTATGTATTCCTTGTGTGGAGGTAGTGGTGGATCAAGTGAGGCTGCATGAGAGGTGACAGGAGTGTTGCAACCTTGCTGAAAAAGATACAAGCTGATTTGAGATGGTGGGCATTATTTTTGTCAAGCAGTGTAAGTGACAGGCCTGGAAATCAGTCACATACACCAAAGGGTGGAAGTCTCCCAGTGGTTGACAATAATAACCTGAACCCCAACTGCTGTTCCTGAGGCAAGTGTCAGAGTATAGGCCCTCTGCCCAAGCTGCAAAAGCTGCGACTTAGACACTTTTAGCCAACTTTCTGCTTGACTTGCTGGTTTGCTCCACTGAAGAAAATTTGACTTCCAGGAAAGTTTATAGTCTGGACGTAAAGAACTTCACAGGGATAAATGCAGAGCAGCATCCAATTGACGTTGAGGCTTTCTTAGGCATAAACTTCAATCTTCGCCCTTTTAGAGCTCGCTTGCCTTTGTCAACAACAACACTGGGGAATGCACTTTAGCAATCCACCGTTTTCAAGCACCAATCCAACAACTCGCCGCTGACAACTTTTTCTCCAAAAAAGTTTATAAGTCGAAAGGTAACTCTTTGACAGGACCAACCAGGTCCTTGTATACAACCTGCATTCAATTGTGGTCAACCTTAAACCTTACCCTTATTCTGATCTAATGCAAGCAGTTGCCTGCACTTGGCGCTTTGCGCTTTTTGACCCAGTTTAATTCAGAATTTAAAAATTCATACCTCTGGTTTCCCTTATTGAATTTTTGTCCTTTTGGTGTCATTATACTCATTAAACCTTACCCTTGGTCTGATCTAATGCAAGCAGTTGCCCGTGCTTGGCACTCTGCACTTTCTGGCCCTCTTTTTATTCAAAATGTTAAATTTCATACCTCCGGTTTCCCTTATTGAATTTTTGTCCTTTCGGTGTCATTTTATTCTTTAAACCTATCCTTGGTCTGATCTAATGCAAGCAATTGCCCGCACCTGGCACTTTGCGCTTTTTGGTTCTATTTTTATTCCGAATTTTAAAATTCATGCCTCCAGTTTCCCCTATCGAATTTTTGTACTTTTGGTGTCATTTTATTCATTAAAATATTCTATAGTTTTATAAATTAGAGTCAGAGCTTTATTGAGATTTTGACTTTTTAACTGTTTGGTACTTTTAAATGCTTTGCAAATTTTCTTAAGTTACTGAAATCTTTACTGGACCTAACAAGAATAGTATCATTTTTACTGGTGGTGGACTCGCATCCACTCAATAAATAAGCCACTTTCTCACATTTCATATGTATTAACAAGACTTTGGACTTTACATGTTATTAGTTCTTGATAGTGTGCTTTTAGTTCTTATATTAATATATTCAGAAGGTCATAATGGATTTAGAGTGGACATGTGAGTGAATTTCCATGACTTTTTCTAACTTTGTTTCATGAACCACAAGGGTATTGTAATAATGGTAAGGAATGTTATAAAATATGAGTTTTCAGTCCTCCCTGTAAGATAAAAGTGTTCCTGAGGGCGGGGTTGTTGTTCATGTAACTAGAACAAGGTCATTAGAGATGAAAAACCTGGCCACATTGACACCATCTAGCCTAGTCCTCCAGTCATGTGCCTTTGACTAAAAAATATCAATGAAGTTCAGGTATGCAACAACAAACATCCACAGATAACAATTTAATACAAATGGAAATTATATGTTCTATAGTTTCAGTTTCATAGCCACACAAGCAACCTCACCTATCGTTCTTGAGCTGAGGATTTCAAGGTTTCTCAAATTGAATCATAGGAATGGAGAACAACCTGAATCTCACATATTTTCTTTTCTTTAGAGCCTCTAAGTTGGAATCAAGGCAGGGCTGCTTATAGATTTAATAGGAATTAAATTCTAGGGCCCGTATTGACAAGAAAATTATGCAGCTTAGTGTCAAAAGCCAGCATGCTGTGCCGCACCACTAAAAAAGTGCAGGGATGCATCATATTTACAGCACTATGATGCATCCATATACTTTCCTCGGTGCTGGCGCACAATCGTCTGCATAGCACCAAAGCAGGCACCCTTGCACCATGGTGCAAAGGGGCCTGTGTTGCAGGGATGATTGCTTGTGTGCCGGAAGAGACAGCTTCTTGAAGATTAACAATCATTAATGGTGTTATCCTCCTTCTATGTGTGCTTCAGAATGCAGCACAAATAGAAAGAGCAAAAACCTCATAAATCTGGGAATGAGTCAGATCCCAGTGGTGCTGCGTGGGAACACCCACAGCAACACTCATGGAAAGCCCCTTTAACACTGAGTTATGTGTGAAAGGGGGCCATATTTACAAGGCCAAGAAAAGCCACGCAAGGTGGCTTTACTTGGCCTTGTAAATATGTGCTGGCACACTTCGCCACCAGAACTTCAGAAAAGTGATGCTCTGGCAGCATTGTAAATATGCCCCTAGGTCACTATGTTCGTAATTCAATCAAGCTTTAAGATCCTTAGTGGAGGAGTTCTGCCTCAGCTTTTTACTTTACCAACTGTTTTCGTTTGGTTTCGGGTTGGCTTGAGTTAAGCAAAAAGTGATGAATCCCATTTCAATTAATAGCAAATATGGACCCTTTTACCACTTTCTCTTCTCGTTGCGTGCAAATTGGTGATTGATCTAAGTATAACTTGCACCTGTATGATGCACTACTTATGACCTCACATACTACTGATGGCATCTGTAATCTTTGGTGGTGGTAAGGTATACTTAGGTCACTTACGTATAACTGGTGAATTTCAGTGCTTTTTAAAAATGAAGTTTTTTTATTATGAGGAGCGCTGCATATAACTCACTACACTTTATCCTTGTTTTGTTTTTTCCTCCTGGTAATCACTAACTCAAGCCCCAGTGAGCTGGTGTGTGGACGCAGAACTGAGACATCCACTCATATGCATTTACTCTTACTACTCCATACAAAACATTCCACAACAACTGGGTGTCAGTGTAGAAGCCGCCTTTATTATTGTATTTATTGGTATAATTACCAGCAGTGCGGACTCAATGCATGTTGTCTCTCCCCAAGCTTTTTCACAGAATAGCGCCATCTTGCTAGGACAGATTTTAGTACATGTGATTTGTCAAACAGTGAAAAGCAGTGAAAGTCTTTCTTCCAACGTGAACTTAATACAATGTTACTGACATTTGTAAATTCATTGCACAAGTATCATAATTGTCAATATATTAGGCAAAAATGGACTTCACATTTAAAAGAAAACATTACATTCTCAGTCACAGTACCAAAAATTAATCGGTGGGCCACTAAGATTTTTGTATCCTCACAGCAGTTGAAAGCATGCAGGAAAGTGTAACGCAATCTCTTAGTAAAGTTGTCAAAGATTTCTTTCCCATTGGTCGTATAGACCTTTGTTGGTTGACGTAAAGCCATGAAAGGGAGTAGGCATCAATGATCCATTTCATACTTGTGAAGTCAATGTGACTCCACAATAAGGACCAGCAATTGCCAAAGGTGGCTAACAGTGATTTATTTCAGCTTAGTAATCAATCCAGCATGTAACCATCAAAAGATATAATATAGCATTACATCAACAAGCTGAAATATCTCAATAGGTTCAGCTGTAACAAAATAAGATACAGAAAAGTAACAGCCACAACAATACAGAAACTGAGGATGAGGAACAGATGCTCCATAAAGAAATTTCTGTACTCTCTACAAAACATAAGGTAGCTATAAGATAATCTAATTAGGCTCTAATTATGGGGTTAGGAAGGTGTCAGCATAGCAAAGACTTCAGTAAAAGTCTTTGGGGAAAAGGAATTTGTGCTTAGCATGAAGATTCACACTTGCAGGACTATAGGATAGCAAAGAGGTCTGTACCCCTCAAATCCTAAAGGGAACCTGCCTAACAAATAGTTGTTATATGGTTCCAACGATGGTGACAGGACTCCATATTAGGACAACAGAACTTCGGAGTGTGGGAGACTGAGTCCATCCACGTTATCAGAAACTTTTTGCCCAAATCCTAACTATCTCACAGTGCCTCACTTGAACCCCAAACCAACTGAACTGTATGGTGATTGTGGCAACCTGAAAATGACACTCTGACTTCCCAGGGAAGTAATGGAAAAAGATCTTATTCTTTTGATGTATTACTCATGCATTCCCAGGTGAGAAACAAAGAGGTGGGAGATAAGTTTTCAATACATTTATTGAAACAAACATAATGTGGCATAAAGCGGGTGAGCTGCAATCATTAGGCAGATGATACATAGCAAAGTAATCAGCATTAGAAACATGATAAAGAAAATGAACAAACCAACCCTGGTGAATGTGATTCTAGATGTTCTAGAGATTATAGAAGTTCCTACCTAACCCTAAAACTATACTCAAGAGCACAGCAGGTGTACCCTTCTGTCTGGCCCAATGTAAGGAGTTAGCCCCAGACCCATGCCTGAGGATAGTGCCAGGAGTCGGCCTGCAATGTAGATGGCAGTCCTTTGGGGACTGTAGATTAGCATCAGCTGAACACCACTCATCCCAGGATGGCTGTGGCTGAAATGCTCTCTGCCCTTCCTGGGTCAGTGCATCACTTATGTACTAAAATCATTCTGTATTGAAAGCACAGTCCTGATGTTATGTTGTGTCTAGGTGTTAGAAGCTGTTGCCTGAACGGGCAACTCAAACTAGCATATTGTGTACAGTTTTCTTAGCCTTAGACTGAAAGTGGTGATTACATGTTCTGCAAAGTCTCACTAAACAAGCAGCATGTTCTCATAGAACGAAAGCAAGCATATGAAATATGTAAAAAATCATTGCTAAAAGCAGCCTTAAAAAAACGAATAAAATATGAAATGTAAAATGAAGCTAAATGAAACTAAACCGGGGAGAACCATCACGGGTCCAAGAGGCCCTCATGACACACTGTCAACGCTAGTTAAAACAATAGGAGCTTCAGCAACATTTGTATCTTCCTAACACCACCAGGAACCAATCAGTTCATTACGTGTGGTGAACATTTGCAACATCCCTTAGGTTTCCTGTTGCACTGAAACTGAGATAGTAACTGCAAACTTGAACATCAATAAATCCTGGTACACCATGAACAGACAGCTTGTTTTCACCATTAGTCTCCATGCTCGCTGCCAAGTTCTTCTCTTCATGTCTCTCTACCAGCAGTCTAATACAAACAATACAAAAAGAACAGATGATGGGTGAAATACTGAACAATGAAAACATCCAACCCCAGTCACAAATATCTGGGTTTAATTCATCGGTTTTTTTGCCCACAACATCCCAGTTTGGACCCAGCCATATGCAAATCAGTCTCAACCCTACTCCTCATGTATACAGTCCAGCCCGGACTGCCAAGCCTGAACCTCCTTGGACTGGAAACAAGCATCTTGAAACCCGCCTCTCATCAGCCAGGCTATCTTCAATCCGGTGGTGCACGTCTGGGCATACCCTGGCCACTTAAGGCTACTTTATTAACACGACACATTTGCTGAGGCACCGGGGCTTGTGGCACTTGCCTCACTGGAGCTTGTAGCACATTGCATTCTCTGTCTCTGCACATTTTGTGACTCGACTGGGTCGTTAACCTGTGTCTGTATAAACCCTGCATTTTGAACTCTGTTGGGATTAGGACAACATTCCTACTTCCAAAGCCCTAACGTGTTACAATAATGACATGGATTAGATTTCTTTAATAATTCCACATCAGTCCCAGTAGTCTGGTCAGTCAGAACACCACAACCTCTACCTTGTTGCAGGTAACCATTTCCAACTAGCATTACAGGAGCTCCCTGCTGATAAATACCTTGCATAGCACCCACATTCCCTACACATGGTTTATTTGGACTTTCTCTATGTGATGCTTTTGTTTGAGCCAACATGAGCTTATCTTTCAGTCTCTTCTGCTTTATTTCCATACAATACTTCGCATACCTCGAGATCTCATCTACTGACTTATTCTGTCAACAAATCAAATGCTACTGAATTATCAAGCTAATCTCGGGTATGAATCCTGTTACAAACATAGGCACGAAACTTCCCATATCTTTCGAGATTTACCATTTCACTGTGCTGTTTGCACACCTGGAACAATCTCTCATAAAACGCATGCAGAGACTCTTTAGTCCCTTGGGTCATTCTGTCAAACTTACCCCAATCAGTGTCTTTTGCTGGTATTGTTCCTTTCATGAAAGTAATCACCTGCTGATGCTTTTTCATCACCAAAGATGACAGGTCACTCAATACCACAATGTAGAAAAAGGAATTCAAATCCTCCCACAATATTTGTGAAATCTTCACAAACTGAGCAACCTGGGTATACCATTCTACTGGTTTCTCTTTCAATTTAGGGAAATCATTTACGAATGATGAAATGATTCGTTTTCATCCCTGGCTTTCTCATACTAAAGATGCAATTCTCATCAAAGCATACACAATAGGTTTTCTGCAATGATTTGGTTCTACTCAGATCTACATAGTACATTTGAGCTAATTTAGATAGCTTAACATGAGCTTTTCCTCCATGTTTAGTGTCATCTTTTCACATAAATATAAGCTCACCCTGATAGGTGTTAATTGGGAAAGATCAAGGCTTACTAATATCATCTCATCCAGTTCTAATTTCAATTTGACCACACCCACTGTGTTCTCACTTCCAGGAGACTGAATTTCTCTTCTCAATCCTGAACCCTGACCTTCTCGTGGGGACCCATTAAAAAAACCTACTCAAATCATCTACCTTTTGTGAATTAACACCCTTTTGAACTCCTGAGGTATTACTATCCCTTCTCGAGGACTACTGTTTGAAATACACTGAGGTGAATTGCAAGTGGACAGGTGAGAATTTTACAATCTCTGAGAGGAATGTCATACAGGGGTGAGTCCTTTCTGATTCATTTTCGATGTCACAGGAGCAACATAAGGTGGATTTATATTTTTCAGGATCAAAGGAGTTCTTCCCCCCTATCTAGGGACAACAAAATCAGTAGTTGACGTTTCACTGCAGTAGGAGCCATCAACACATGTGTTGTGGTTCCTGATGACTCGGGGAACTGCAGGACCAATAGTGCTTGGAAAAGTTATTACATCTGGGGCATTATGAACAGTAGAGTTAACAGGGGCACTGATACCTGAAATCTCTCCCATCAGGTTCTGACTCTTATTCACTGAGGCGGTGGCTCTTTCAAAGTCTCCAATGGTAACATCACTCAAAACTTCAGATTGGGTCACATTATAGGCAGGGGGATGTGTCAACAATCACACATTCAGTAAATCATTGAGGACTTACTATCACAATCCTTATGTGAGTCCTCTGTACTCTCTCCTTTAGTCTCCTTTTTCCCTTTATTTTCCTTCTTTTCTTTCTCTTTTTGAGGGTTCTCACTCATCAATGCAGGGTACAACCGAGTTCCCTCAATTATGTCTGTTCTTTATGTTTGATGTTCCACAACCTACCTAGTTTCAGCACAGCTTTGTACTGCCTTTCTGACTCTTTCCTGCTTGTTCTCCCTTTCCTTAACACAAACTACAGGCTTCTAAGCATTAATTGCTTCATATTGTGTGGGTCTAGGAGGTGGCTTCAATTAATACAACACCCTTCTCAGATTTTCAATAATTCTCAAATTAAATATGCCATAGCATGGAAACACCAAAGCACCTTCTTTTTCAGTGATCGTATGCCATAAACTTAGCCAAATGCATGTGTGAAGCCCCACATTTATTGCCACATAATGACCTCTTGTGCCTTCTGGTGGCGCCTCTTCTCCTCCTGGAGCAAGAACTCTCATATCTCCCCTAATCAAATCTCATACAGCCTTGAAAAACTTCATTATTCAACAATCTTCATATCAACAGTCACAAATAGAATTTCATTTAAACCAGGAACAACCAATCTCCAGGCAGTACTCTGTGACATAACAAACCATTAGCAGTGCACTACTAACGACAACTGTCCAAATTCAGCATGACACACTATGACATACTTTTCACTCCTCACAACGGTTCACCCTTCTTTTCAATTTTCATAAGCATACTCTTCTCGCAACCATAAACAAGCACAACAAGCAAACACTAAGCAATTAAAAAAAATAACTTTTGTCTGCTCCACTAAAGAACTGAAAGAATTCGATCACAAAAAAATGGTCCTTGATTAATGCAGTTCCATCTTCGCACAATGGGATCCACCACACCAATCACAATTTACTTTCACACAAAGTTTTATGCCCCTATGTCATTTGGGCAGCCGATGGTACCTCACAAATAACACCACCAAACTGAGCCGACAATTACAACACAGTGTATTATACACTGATAACTTATTACTTATCCTGGGATCTTGGCCTCTGTCTAGCCTGATAACCACTTCAGATTTTTTGCATTAAGCACATCCACATCCACACACAGCAAAAACATCACTGCATTGCACCACACAATCTTAACGAAATACTGCAAGCTTAACATATGCAATTGCAATGTCTGACCCTATTAACACTTAGGCCCTCATTCCAACATTGACGGGCGGCGGAGGCCGCCCGTCAATGTTGCGCGTCAGGAATACCGCTCCGCGGTCCAGAGACCGCGGAGGGTATTCCAAGTTTTCCCCTGGGCTGGCGGGCGGCCGCCGAAAGGCCGCCCGCCAGCCCAGGGGAAAACGACCTTCCCACCATGAAGCCGGCTCGTAATCGAGCCGGCGGAGTGGGAAGGTGCGACGGGTGCTACTGCACCCATCGCGTATTTCACTGTCTGCTATGCAGACAGTGAAATACAAGCGGGCCCTCTTACCGGGGCCCCGCGACACCCCCTACCGCCATCCTGTTCCTGGCGGGCGAACCGCCAGGAACAGGATGGCGGTAGGGGGTGTCAGAATCACCTCGGCAGCGCAGCGAGCTGCGCCGCCTTGGAGGATTCAAAGGGGCAGCGGGAAACTGGCGGGAGACCGCCAGTTTCCCCTTTCTGACCGCAGCCAAACCGGCGCGGTCAGAATGCCCTGCGGGGCACCGCCGGCCTGTCGGCGGTGCCTCCGCGTCCAGCGGCCCTGGCGGTTACAAACCGCCAGGGTCGTAATGAGGGCCTTAGTCCCCTGCTGCTACAGCTCCTTTCCGAACTGTGGGAATGCCAAATGTGGTAAACAGGGATCAATCCAGTATATAAACATGCCAGGAATAAATTTGAAAGATGTAGCAATAGAGCTGGCAAGCGGAAATATCTCAGTAGGTTTAGCCTATAAAAAAAAAGATACTGAATAGTAACAGCCACAGCAAGACAGAAACTGAGGAAAAGGAATGGATGTTCCATAAAGAAACGTCTGTTCACTCTCCTAAACATAGAGTAGCTATAACACCATGGCCCTCATTACAACATTGGTGGTAAATCCCGCTTACTGCCGTGCAGAAGACCGCCAACACACCGCTGCGGCACCGGAAATCCACCACAGCTATTACGGCCCACAGCTCAGAACCTGCCAAAATCTAGACACCCACACAAGTCCGCCACACCAAAGGTCACTGATAAACTGGCGATAACAAAACCTCCACCGTCACGCCAACAGGAATACCCCCACATTATCATGACCCACGAATACACACAGCGGTCTTTCAACCGCGGTATTCCATTGGCGGTACACACCGCTGCGCTCAAAATACACACACATTTACAAAACAAGACCACATTGGACAACTCGAAATACACACACCTGATACACATACACACACCACTCCCACACACCCAATACAATATAAAACACAAACCCACATTACCCACAAACCTTTACTACCCAAAAATGTGAAGAAGGCCAGAGAGACAGCAAAGCAAAGACAACAGCAGCATACAGAGGCACACAACACCATCACGACATACACATCCACGCACAAAACACCACACACCCCTAAATATCACCCCACACATCACAACACACACCACCACACACATCACCCACACCACCCCATGGCACCGCCAAGACACCCCAGGTTTTCTGAGGAGGAGCTCAGGGTCATGGTGGAGGAAATCATTCGGGTAGAGCCACAGCTATTCGGATCAGAGGTGCAGCACACAACCATAGCTAGGAAGACGGAGCTATGGCACAGAATCGTGGACAGGGTCAACGCAGTGGGGCAGCACCCAAGAGCACAGGATGACATCAGGAAGAGGTGGAATGACCTATGGGGGAAGGTGCGTTCCGTGGTCTCCAGACACCACATTGCGGACCCCCACCTCCTCCCCCAGAACTAACAACATGGGAGGAGCAGGTCTTGGCTATACTGCATCCTGAGGGCCTCGCAGGAGTAGCTGGAGGAATGGACTCTGGTAAGTTAAATCTTTAACTACTTCATCCCCCTCCCTACCTGCATGCTATCACATACCCCCACCCTCGCCCTCACCCCCATCACTCCAACTCCTCACATATGTCCCACTATCACAAACCACACATCCCAACACCAAGCCCTGTGTGCCCTGTGTGCAACAACAAAGCATGGACACCCATCACCAATGTATGTCCACTACACATACCCACACAGACCCCTAAACAATTATCCTACACAGGAATGGAAGCACTGGGGTACAGGGTCACCCACCCATTGCACACCATAGCACACACAGATGCAATAATCATGCCTTTACACCCCCTGCAGGACCCCTACCCAATGTCACTGGACAGGAGGTTCCAGACATGTCCACTCCACCCACAGAAGAGGCCCACAGTGATGACAGCAGCTATGTCCAACTGGATCTAGATCACCAGCCCGGCCCATCTGGGACCTCAGGACAGTCGGTTCCCCTCACACAGTCACAGGCCACCACAGAGCCTCCCCCATCAGGAAACACCAGCACAGCACACACCCAGCGGGCCCATACCTCTGTCCCCAGGACACGTCAAGCAGCAGTGTGTCCACCACTACAGGGAACCCAGGCTCACCCACCACCCCAAGCACAGCAGGGACCTGGGGGCAGTGGTAGTGGGCACACGGTTCAGGGGACAGAGGCCCAGGAAAACTAGGGAACTGGGAGGGCTGCTGTGCGACAGGGGGAGGACAGGCCAAGGGAACCCACTCTCCACAAGGTCCTCTCCAACATCATGGGAGCCTGCCATCATTCCCAGGAGACTATGGCAACGGTACTGGCCAAGTTTCAGGAGACCCTGCGGCTTCAGGAGGAACAGTATTTTGGGTCCAGGGAGGAACTCAAATCGATCAATACCACCCTGGGCACCATTGTAGGGGTGCTAAAGGATCCCGTGAACACCAGGAGGGACACTGTGGCACAGCAAGGGGCCCCTGACACTAGCCTGGACAATGAACTGCCCACCACCTCCGCCGGCGCTAGTGGACAGGAGGCACCGCCACAGGACCACGACACCAGTACCCCACCCCTGCAGATGGAGAACCACCCTGCAAGTGGTCCCTGAGATCCCAAGACCCCCGTCAAGAAATGAGACCACCCTGATTGTCATCCTTCTGTCCCACTTTGTCACCCTGTCCATCCTTAAACTGCTCTAGCTCCACTTCCTATGCCCCTTTGGACAATGCACCTGTGAGACAAATAGACTGGACTCTGCCATGGACATTCCTCCACCATCACCCCTGACCATTTTACAACCCCCTCCACTATTTAGCACTTAAATAAACACCCTTGAATCACAAAACAATCTGGAGTCAGACTGTGCTTTCACAAATGTGTATTTGCTATAACTAAGGAAAATACCAATGTCCATTGTATTGTCAACATACCTATGTCACACAGCTCTTGTCCATGAGGTAACATAGCAGAGGTCACACAGTGGGACCCACATCTGTGAAATCGAAAGTGAAAGTGACAAATCAGGGTCCATACACTGGGTGAAAGTGACAGACAGATGAGAGGTGGAACAATTTTATCAGATGTAGGAGGAAGTGAGGTCTTCTTACCTGTGTCTCACTGGAAGTATTGATGGATCACGGTGTTTCTGTTGTCTATGTCCTCTTCTTCTGCCTCCTCTTCTTAACTGTCCACATGCTTCACAGCTGCCACAGCACCAATCAATCAATCAATCAATCATGGTATTTATAAAGCGCGCTATGTACCCGTCAGGGTTTCGAGGCGCTGAGGGGGGGGGAGCGCTGCTGGATTAGCGGTCGAAGAGCCAGGTCTTGAGGAGCCTTCTGAATGTGAGGAGGTCCTGGGTCTGGCGAAGAGATGTGGGGAGAGAGTTCCAGGTCTTGGCGGCGAGGAAGGAGAAGGATCTGCCGCCGGATGTCTTGCGCTGGATTCGGGGTACGATGGCGAGGGCGAGGTTGGCGGATCGGAGTTGACGTGTTGGAGTGTAGAAGTTGAGTCTGGTGTTGAGGTAGGAGGGTCCGGTGTTGTGAAGTGCCTTGTGAGCGTGGGTCAGGAGTTTGAAGGTTATCCTCTTGTCTACCGGGAGCCAGTGGAGTTCCTTTAGGTGAGGGGAGATGTGACTTCGGCGAGGTATGTTGAGGATCAGTCGGGCGGAGGCATTTTGGATACGTTGGAGGCGTTTGATGTCTTTGGTTGGTATGCCTGTGTAGAGTGCGTTGCCGTAGTCAAGTCTGCTGCTGACGAGGGCCTGGGTCACCGTCTTTCTGGTTTCTGTTGGAATCCACTTGAAGATTCTGCGGAGCATTCGAAGGGTGTTGAAACAGGAGGAGGAGACGGCGCTGACCTGCAGGACCATCCTCCTGCAGAAAAGGCAGCTGTCATCGCAAAGCCAAGTTGTGCAGCATACAGCAGGCCACGATGATCTGGCACACCTTCTTTGGTGAGTAGTATAGGGAACCACCTGTCATATGGAGGCACCTGAACCTGGCCTTCAGGAGGCCGAAAGTCCTCTCTATAACCCTCCTAGTTCGCCCATGTGCCTCATTGTAGCGTTCCTCTGCCCTTGTCCTGGAATTCCACACTGGGGTCAGTAGCCATGACAGGTTGGGGTACCCAGGGTCACCTGCAAATGTGGAGGGACAACTGTTAGACACACACTAACCCTTAGGGACAACCCCAGACAACTATTCACACTGTATAGAGTCCATGTCCTCACCTAATAGCCACACACGGTGCCTCTGGAGTTGCCCCATCACATAAGGGATGCTGCTATTCCTTAGAATGTAAGCATCATGTACTGAGCCAGGAAACTTGGCGTTCACATGGGAGACGTACTGGTCGGCCAAACACACCATCTGCACATTTATTGAATGGTAACTCTTCCGGTTTCTGTACACCTGTTCACTCCTGCGGGGGTGGGGGGTTACCAAGGCCACATGTGTCCCATCAATGGCACCTATGATGTTGGGGATATGTCCCAGGGCATAGAAGTCACCTTTCACAGTAGGAAAATCCTCCACCTGAGGGAACACGATGTAGCTGCGCATGTGTTTCAGCAGGGCAGACAACACTCTGGACAACACGTTAGAGAACATTGGCTGGGACATGCCTGATGCAATGGGCACTGTAGTTTGAAAGGACCCACTTGCCAGGAAATGGAGTACTGACAGGACCTGCCCTGTGGGATGGGGGATAGCTGACATCAGGTCTGGTTCCAACTGGGCACACAGATCCTGGATTGTGGCACGCTCAAGTCTGTAGGTGACTATTACATGTCGCTCTTCCATTTTCGAGATGTCCACTAGCGGTCTTTACACTGGAGGATGTCGCCATCTCCTCACCTGCCCCAGCGGACGTGCTGTATGGATGAGAACAGCGATCAGAGGGTCAGCCAACACTGAGGCACGAAATAAACAACTTTATTGCTCACATTTGTCAATACGCTATGTGCCTGTCTTAGTGTGTATGCAAGGCCTAGATATGTGTGATGCATTTAAAATTCATGCCATGTAGCCCCCTGAAATGGCGGCTGCCTGTCCTGTAATGTGGGACAAGGGGATATGAGGTAACTGCGCTGGCATTGTACACCGTCACGGTAGGTGGTCGAAGACCGCGGCGCAAGCCTGCATTGGTTAACATTGGACCCTATGAGTGCCAGGAGCCAATGACGATGTACGCCGGCGGTGCCGGTACGCACTGCCGCGGACGTGACCGTCATTTTCTCTCTGTTCACTCACTTGATGCCTGATCTTCGACAGGAGAGGACCTACACGGCAAGTGCTGCTGTGACCTCAATCTATAAGCGACAATGGCTCAAGTGTCTGGGGAAAGGGCGCCTGCCTTCACATCGGAGGAGTTGGACAAACTAGAGGATGTGGTCCTCCCCCAGTACACGCTACTCTACGGTCCTCCAGACAAACAGGTGAGTACACTGTGAGCATGCTGTATGGGCAATGCCTGTTTGGAGTGGTGTGGATGGGAGATGGGGGGGAATGAGGCGTGCGTGAAACGACAGTGAGTGGGTGTGCGTCAGGGCATCGTGGACCAATGACTGTGACGGTCCGGACGGTTATAGTTTTTCCTTTTCCCCTGTACTATTCCTGTAGGTCAGCGCCCACCAGAAGAAGGATATTTGGCGTGCCATCACCAAGGACGTCCGGGGGGTCCACTACAGACGGAGCACCCACTGCCGGAAAAGATGGGAGGATAATCGCCGCTGGAGCAAGAAAACGGTGGAGGCCCAGCTGGGGATGGCCTCCGAATGTGGGAGGGGTGCCGTTGCATCATGACCCCCCTGATGATCCGGATCCTGGCGGTGGCATATCCGGAGTTGGATCGGCGCTGAGGGCATCACAGCAGCCACAAGGGGGTGAGTACCGTCACATCCATCTGATTCAGCGCACATTGGAGGTGTCTGAGTGGGGGAGGTGGGCTGTGGGTTCCCCTAGGCCAGGGCGAGTTTTGTAGGCAAGGTCCCTTCGTGAGGCAGGCTATGTGGCACCCCACTGCACCAGTGTTAAGAGCCATCTACCCCTAGTCAGGCTCCTGTGGCTTTCATGTGTGCAGCAATCGGGCATAGGCTTTGTACCCCATGTCCCTGTGATTAATTAGGGAACTCTAAGTGCATGGCGTAGTGCAGAGGGATGCTGTGTCTTTGGTGTCCACCAACAGTAGCGGTATTGCATGCACTGAACATGTCTTGCTACTTTCTTCCCCCCCTTTTTGTGGTCTCCCTGTTCTTGTGTGCATTAGCATCATCAGGCGGAGGAGCTGTGCCACCGGAGCAGGAGGGAGCTGAATCCCACATGGCCCTGGAGGGCGTGACTATGGACTCAGAATTCACCAGAGGGACGGAGGGCGAGGGGAGCTCCACGACGGGGACAGGAGCTGAGACCAGCGACACCGACTCCTCCTCTGATGGCAGCTCCCTTGCGGTAGAGGGGCCCTCTGTGCCCACTGCATCTACAGGTACAGCCGCCACCCCCCCTACCAGCACCGCCCTCCCAGCAGCCCCTCAGCGTGTGCCCCGTGGCTGCTCACCCAGGAGGGTGGGCATCTCATTCGCCCCAGGCACCTCAGCCCCTGCCCCAGTCAGCCCTGCTGCCCTCAGTGAGGAGGCCATTGACTTCCTCAGATCCCTCACTGTTGGGCAGTCTACCATTCTGAATGCCATCCAGGGTGTAGAGGGGCAGTTGCAACAGACAAATGCATACCTGGAGGGCAATCATTCTGGTCAGGCAGCCCAACAGCGAGCTTTTCAGACTCTGGCCTCAGCACTGATGGCAGCCATTGTCCCTGTGTCCAGCCTCCCCCCTCCAACTTCCTCCACCCAGACCCAATCCCTAGTACCTCAGCCTATCCCAAGCACACCATCAGACCAGCATGCACACACCTCAACACACAAGGGTAGCTCTGGCAAACATAAGTACCACACATCCCACAGGCACTCAGACAAGCATCATGCCCATGCAGACATACCAACAGCCAGTGCCTCCACTGTGTCCCCCCCCTCCACGTCTCCCTCCTCCCTCCATGTCACGTCTCTACTGACAACTGCATGCACTACATCTTCAGCCACTACCTCCATCACCAGCACGCCCACCACCACACACCGCTCACGTGCACTCACCACCCCCACTACCATTCACACATCCCCTGTGTCCTCTCCCAGTGTGTCTGTGAGCCCTCCTCCCAAACTACACAAGCGCAGTCACACACCCACCCAACAGCCATCCACCTCACGACAGCCTCCAGCCCATGCACCTTCAGCCAAAGTCAGCAAACGAACACCTCCTACAACCACTACCTCTTCCTCCACTCCCAAACCCCCTCCATCTACCCGTCCCAGTGTGTCTAAAAAACTTTTCCTGTCAAACCTTGACTTCTTCCCTTCACCTCCCCCTCCCCTTCTGTACCCTAGGGCCCGCCTTTCCAGGTCCCAACCCAGCACCTCAGCCACCACATCAACGGGAACAGTGGTGCCAGCAGTAACTGGCTTCTGGAGTGTGCCAAGCAGCAGGGCAGCCAGTGTCCCAAGGAGCCAGGCCAAGGACATTCCCCCACCTCCAAAACAAAAGAAGTTGCCCACAGCCCGGAGGGAGAAGGCCAAAACACCTGCCACCAAGGGCTCAGCCAGGACAACAGTTGGGAGTGGCAAGACAGCTGGGCCACCATCCAAGGTGGGGAAGGGCCAGAGAAAGAAAGGGAAGTCGCCGGCAACCTGCACGGCGGACAAGACTGCCACTGGCACCGCCACATGCACCGCCGCCACGGGCACCGCCACTCAGGACACCGCCGCCAGAAATACGCACAGTGAATCCCCCACCAGCACCGCCGCCCAGGACACCGCTGCCAGAAGCACGCTCAGTGAGCCCCCCCACCAGCACCGCCGCCCAGGTCACCGCCGCCAGCAGCATGCTCAGTGAGCCCCCCACCAACACCGCCGCCCAGGACACCGCTGCCAGCAGCACGCTCATTGAGCCCCCCCACCAGCACCGCCGCCCAGGTCTCCGCCGCCAGCAGCACGCTCAGTGAGCCCCCCAGCAGCACCCCCACCCAGGACACCGCCCCCAGTACCACGCTAAGTGAGCCCCCCACCAGCACCGCTGCCCAATGAGCGCCGCGAGCACTGCCGCTACTGAGGCCGCCACCAGCACCGCCAGCGGACAAGCCACATCCTGTGCCAGTGGCACCACCGCAGACATGGCTGCCATCCCCAGTGGTCATTCGTACGAGCTTAGTGGTTAGTTCGAGGGGCCTGGACAGCTTCCATGTTGCCCCACTGTCAGTGGAGTGTCAGATCCACTACCTCAGTCCTTGGCAGGATGAAGCACTCTGGGCACAAAGCCCCCTCCAGAACCAGTGGAGAGATACATCCACTACCTCTGTCCTTGGCAGGATGAAGCACTCTAGGCACAAAGCCCCCTCCAGAACCAGTGGAGAATGACATCCACTACCTCTGTCCTTGGCAGGATGAAGCACTCTGGGCACAAAGCCCCCTCCAGAACCAGTGGAGAATGACATCCACTACCTCTGTCCTTGGCAGGATGAAGCAC
Source organism: Pleurodeles waltl (assembly GCF_031143425.1). NCBI lineage: Eukaryota > Metazoa > Chordata > Amphibia > Caudata > Salamandridae > Pleurodeles > Pleurodeles waltl. The sequence continues at coordinate 1,270,761,601 of NC_090444.1, forward strand.
TCTGGGCACAAAGCCCCTCCAGAACCAGTGGAGAGATACATCCACTACCTCAGTCCTTGGCAGGATGAAGCACTCTGGGCACAAAGCCCCCTCCAGAACCAGTGGAGACTGTTATCCACTAGAGAGACTGTGGCTTTGCACTACCCAGGATAAAGCAGTGGGCAAACCACCCACTGGAGAGACTTGAGAGACTGTGGCTTTGCACTCCCCAGGATACAGCAGTGGGCAAACCACCCACTTGAGAGACTTGAGAGACTGTGGCTTTGCACTCCCCAGTATAAAGCAGTGGGCAAACCACCCACTTCAGAGACTTGAGAGACTGTGGCTTTGCACTCCCCAGGATGCAGCAGTGGGCAAACCACCCACTTGAGAGACTTGAGAGACTGTGGCTTTGCACTCCTCAGGATAAAGCAGTGGGCAAACCATCCACCGGAGTGACTTGAGAGACTGTGGCTTTGCAATCCCTAGGATAAAGTAGTGGGCAACCCACCCACTGGAGAGACTTGAGAGGCTGAGGCTTTACACTCCCCAGGATACATCAATGGGCATGGAGCCCCCTCGTGGAGCTGGCGTCGTGCACTCATCCGGCTGAGGAGCCCCCTCTTCCCTTCCACCTGAGGTGCCTGTTTTATTTAGATCTGATGCCCCTGCAGCCTCGCACATGCATTTTGGGCCCAGTGGTCCACTGACTGTGTAGGTGCAGTACATGGACTTGAATTCTTGGTGTACATATTTGTTAATAGTGTATATACATTTTTGACGAATGGATTTTTCCTGATTACAACCGTTCACCTAATTTCCTTTTGTCCGTGCGTTCTTCCAGGGGTGGTTGGGCGGTGTAAATGTAATGTTGCAGCATGTATTGGTGTGTGTGTTGTTGTGTGTGAGGGTGGGGGTGTTGCGTGTTGCGTGTCACTCTCTTTTCCCTTCCCCCTCTCCTGTGTCGTAGGTGCAGTACTCACTGTGGTCGTCGCCGCCGTCGGTCGTGCTCCTGGTAGAGGAGCAGGAAGACAATCGCAGGTAGAATTTGGAGTTCCGGCTCCAAGGCATCCTGGTTCCTCGTGGGGTGTGTAGAGGTGAGGTTTTTTCCATTCCAAGACCAGTTTCCACCGTGTTTTTGTTCGCGTTGAATCAGCCCCGGAAAAGGTGGCGGATTGGCCTCTCATAATGGTGTGGGCGATACATTCCCTTCAGCCTGTCTGTTGTCAGTGACCGCCATGCTGTTTGTTTGTACCGCCGAGGCGGTCGGAGTGTTAAAGTGGCTGTCTATGTTGGCGGTTTCCGCCGCGGTCATAATTCCATTTTTTTTACTGCCGGCCTGTTGGCCCGCTTTAACATCGACCGCCAGGGTTGTAATGAGGGCCCATCTAATCAGGCTCTAATTAGGGAGTTAGGAAGGCATGAGCATAGCAAAAACATCTGTAGAAGTCTTTGGAAAAAGAAATAATTACATATCATGAAACTTCACACATGCAGGCCTAAGGATAGCAGGGAGGTCTGTACCCCCTCATAGTCTAAAGAGAATCTGCCTAACAAACAGTGTCTAACAAACAGTGTGAACACCAGTTAAAACAACAGGAGCTTCACCAACATTCATATATTTTCCCACATCACCAGGAACCAATCAGTTCATTACTAATGATGAGCATTTGCACCATACCTTTGGTTTCCCATCACACACTGCAACATTGAACATCTTGCAGTCCTGATACATGATGAAAAGAAGGCTTCTTCTCACCATTAGTCTCCATGCTCATTGCCAATTTAATCTCTTTAGGCCTCACTATCACAAGTGTAATACAAACAATACTCATTTCTCTAACTAACAAGAATCATGATAATACAGCTACAAAGGAAGAAAAAACATGCAAAACAGGCAAAATAATATGCATTTCAATTTGAGGCCTACAGTCAGGCTAATTTAACTGAGCATGTAAAATGCACTTCAAATACACAGTTATATATGCACACGTTGATCTTGAAGAATAAATACAAAATGTGAATAAATACATCTTTGCATATGCAAATGTGACTTGAAATGTAAGTGCAAAATATGACTAAAGATTACATATAAATATATTTCAACTGAACATTAGTGCACACTATATAAATCGCTTAGTCTATATAATAAAAATATTTCACTGATACATTTAAATGCTTCACAAACGTTAATATGAGAAAGGCACACAGTCAGTTTGACCTCAAATATGAGTATGTGATTGCAGAAGTATGATAAATTGTGTGTAAGATTGCAAAATTATAACAAATTGTATGTATAAAGCAGTAAGTCTAAATTGCGCTTCTCCATGGTCAATACATACAGAGAAACTGTGGTGCAAAACAAGCACTATCTTGCTCGAGCCCTCAGATAAGGCACCAGTTATCAAATCATGCCCCAGTGAGCTAAAATAATGTATATTCAGTTGATTGTTCATACTACAAACATGATCAATTTTAAGTTAGATCCACTAATCGCCACAAGCTAATACACATCGCTTTGGCCAGTACATCGTGTGAACCCTTGGTATGAGAAAGTGCATCCTATTCTAATCCTACTTGTTTATTTATACCATATTAGGCTGAAGTGGGTGACATTTATTTGTATATAATAAAGAGCAGCTTGGCAATGTGACAACAAAGAAAAAATATATACAAAAAGTTTATACAGAAAAGCAAGATAATGGTCTCAAGGTCTCTCCATAACTCAAAGGGTGTTCTGAACAATATCAGATATCTCAAGTGGGTTAAGGGTGATGGAGCGCGGGGCCCTTTCACACTTTCAATTCTCAAATTACAGTTACATGAAGGACATTTCTTGTCAAGTCAAAAGGTAAAGGGAGTTACAATTAGTCATAATAATTTCCAGTTTATGATGTAACACGTTAGGCAACACAATAAGAACCAGGAGTCAAGAATAACGTCAAGGAGTTATATTATTACAAGTTAATAGTAAGGTTCATATTAATCAATCTAAAAAAAAAATCTCAAAAGTCAGGGAAAATGATAAAAAAGGAGATAAATCTGTATGCGCTCGCATATCAGGGAAGGTGCCAGCATTTTTTAATCTTGGTCAAAAGTCTTCTGGAGGAAAATTAAGCATTAACTTGAAGGGCAAAAGGAGAGAAAGCATAGAGGTCTGAACCTCTTAATTTCCAATAGAATAATCTCCTCCAGCAATCTGTGAGAGCACTAGTTGATACCACATGAATCTTCAAAGTAACACCTCTTGTTTACTCCATCAGGGGTTCCATTGTCTTCAACATTCTCTAATGGCAACTGCAACATTTGTGGATTCAACCAGACTAGTCCTGAGAACGATGTTTGCCTTGTTCATGTAACTTCTTATACATTACTGAAAAGAGACTGTCAGTTAACACTCTATTTCTACAGGTTCCTCATCAAGGTCTCCTTCTCAGGCTCTCTATCACTAACACTGTGTAACATCTATTCTCAAGCTAACAATTCAAGTGGCTGATCCTGCAAAGTAAAAAGACACACAAGCAGAAATGGAAATATACTATTTCATGTCAAAAGAAATTCAGGCCTAGCCATGTCAAGTTTAAATGTAAAACTCAGTGGTGCACATTTAACACTTGTCAGCTGTGCAGATATAACTTCAGAAATATAGGATTGTCAGTTCATTAATCCAGAATACAAAATAAACTCATATTACTATTTTAGATAAAAGCAATGCATCTGTTGAATAAACAAGTGTAAATGCAAATAAAAACTACAATTTAAATGCAATGTGAAAACATTAGTGCACTTGTTTACATGAATGTTTCTAGTTTCTAGTGTGAATATATTTCATTAAAGTGAGGATGATTTCTAATTCCTTCCAAATGACAACCTTTCATTTATTAAGGTTAAGGCACACAGAATATATGATATTCTAGTTCTGTAGTGAATGCACTCTAGTATTGCATTCAAGTGCTACACTTTACATTAATAATGTAATCACACACAGTATGTAGTGTTAAGTGCACATTTATATTGCTTACTTGTGACTTGTAACGGTGGAGCTAAAATTACGCTGTTCCAGTGGTTACCCTTATATACCAGATATAAGTATATAAAACAGACACATCCAGAAGTGTCACAATGGGCCAGATAAATGACCTTAAAACAGATAAAAGAACAAAGCTAAAGTCAGAGCAAGACAAGCAACAGACCAATGTAAATCACTGTACATAACTGAAATATGTAAATTGGTAAATGTACTGTTAACTCTTCGATTTAGTTTAAACCTTCTGGTTCACAAGTATTGAATGTGATGAAATGCAATGATTCCATTTTCATGAGTTTCTGTATATGGTCCTCCTCTCTTGGATGTTTAGGGATTCTATCTATACATACAAACCGTAATGTTGTCCAATCTCTCTGATGTGTGGTTTTAAAATGTCTTGATACAGGGTATTTGGAAACATTGTTTGAAATAGCAAGAATGTTCTCTAATGTGTGTTTTTCACCATAAATGTAGTGCTGTCAATATATTTATTTACACATGGGCATTCAGTATAATAAATTGAACAAACAGATTTATCAGTTAAGAATGTGAAACTTTTATAGGATCTTTATGAGGTTGTAAACTTTTTTGTGTGCTGGCTGTATTTACAAGCTGTACAATTATTGCAGATAAAAAAGGCCTTAAATTTTGTATCTAACTAGATTTCTCATTTCGCATTGGTGCAGTGACTCTGAACTACCAAATCTCAGATATTTGTGCTGCATTAGAAAGTTGTTGAAAACAGATTCACCCACAAATTTACTGATTGATCTATCATTCTTCAAAATGTGCCAGTTTTTGGCAAAAAATATTTTCCGTGCTGCAGCTTGTTTGCTACATATAGTCACAATTCTGATAGTACTAGATTCATTTCTTATATAGGTATCCGACTTTTTAGTTTTATGTAGAAGCTCTTCTCTTAGAACTGTATTGATTCTTTGTACTACGGTTTTTAAAACCTTAGTGGGATAGCCTCTCATTTTAAGCGTGCCTAGTATCTCATCTTTGGCCTTACTGATGTGCTCAGTGCTACAAATCATTTTCAACCTAACAAGTTCACCACTATGAATACTCTACTTTATATAAGAGGGGGTGGCTACCCTGGGTGTGGAAGATGCTTTTTATCCAGCAGTTGTCTTTCTATGTAGGGAGGTTGTCAAATAGTCATCTTGGACTGATAATTGATGGTCCAAAATTGGATATTGGTGTTACTATAGGCTGTGAGACTTTGGCCTAGAGTATTCTGGTTCATGTTCTTAATAAAACCTTCCAATTTTTCTACATTTCCTTTTCAGATCCAAAATAGGTCATCGCTATTTTGCAGTCAGAAGACTACATCTTACATATACCATCGCACATCGCCGGCAACAATAATAAAAGCACCTTCTATATTGGCACTCAGTTGTCATGGCATATCACATTGACAGTCAGAGTTGCCAGATGAAAGTATTTTTTGTTTACTTAATAACTTTGGTGCTGTTCGGTCAATCTGCAAGAAGATTAAAAAGAATGTTTAATGCGCCTTTGGTTGTTAATGGGAAGTTCTGTACCAATCCATTAAAGGAGGCAAATCAAAAAGGGGGTTCTAAAAGTGTGATTTCTCATTTTAAGTCTGATATGACTCTTTGCTCTTTCATAAAGAAACAGCGGCTGAAATGAATTATACTTAATATGGCATAAAGGTAAAACTTGAGTCAAGGAAGTGTTTTTGCTTATTTTTGTGCAATTCAGTTCAGAAGGTTTATAAGAAATTAGGGCTTCATCACACTGCTGGCAGTATGCTGGCTGCCCTATTAGGAGTTTCCGCCCGCTGGACCAGTGGAAAACTCGCCACAACATTGACGCCGGCTCGTAATCATAATTTGGGCAGTGAAATGCGTGACAGGGCTGGCCATGGGAGCCCCTGCACTGCCCATGCCGAGTTCATGGGCAGCACAGGGGCCCCAATGGGGCCCCTGACGCCACCTTTCCACCATCCTTTGCTTGGCAGATTGCGACCGCCGAGACTTCCAGGCTGTTGAAAGGCGGCAATCTTGGGACCACCACACTCGTAATGAGAGCCTTAGGGCCGCATTTATACTTTTTGGCGCACAACTGCGCCAACGCAGTTGTGCGTCAAAAAATTTAACGCCGGCTAACGCCATTCCAAAGCGCCATGCGGGCACCTTATTTATGGAATGACGTTAGCCGGCGGAGCTGACTGGTGTGCGTAAAAAAAAATGACCCACACCAGGCAGCGCCGGCGTAGGGGAAAATGGAGCTTGGGCGTCAAAGAATGGGGCAAGTCGGTCTGAGGCAAAAAATCTGCCTCAACCCGATTTGCGCCATATTTTTTTACTATAACCCTCCATTGACATGACTCCTGTCTTAGCAAAGACAGGAGTCATGCCCCCTTGCCCAATTGCCATGCCCAGGGGACTTCTGTTCCCTGGGCATGTTCATTGGGCATAGTGGCATGTAGCGGGGCACAAATCAGGCCCCCCTATGCCACAAAAAAAAAAAAAAAACATTACTTACCTGAACTTACCTTAAATTCCCTGGGATGGGTCCCTCCATCCTTGGGCGTCCTCCTGGGGTGGGCAAGGGTGACAGGGGGTGTCCCTGGGGGCATGGGAGGGCACCTCTGGGCTCCTTCCGAGCCCACAGGTCCCTTAACGCCTGCCCTGACCAGGCGCTAAAAAATGACGCAAAAGCGGCTGGATGTCATTTTTTTTGACCCGCCCACTCCCGTGCGCCATTTTTGCACGGGAGTTTGAATAAGGCGCACATGCCTTGGAGTAATTTTTTAGACGGGAACGCCTACCTTGCATATCATTAACGCAAGGTAGGTGTCCACGCTAAAAAATGACGCTAACTCCAAGATCTTTGGCGCTAGACGGGTCTAACGCCAAAGTATAAATATGGAGTTAGTTTTGCGTCGGATTTGCATAAAAAAAAAACGACGCAAATCCGGCGCAAACAGAGTATAAATATGCCCCTTAGTGTTTAATAAGGTGCTTCAGCTGGGCATGAAGAGGTTACATTTTAGAAAGTTTTATATATATATGTGGATGGCAAGACTCCGCAGATCCAACAGTTCATAAAATACTCAAATCCTATTGGCCAGCAGAGCATTTTGGCCCACTGGGCATTTCGGTAGCACAAATCCAAAACTGGATCTGCAGTACTGGAATGATCTGACTGGCTTGTTACAACATTGAAAGAAAATGCTGAAGCTGCTATTACAGGACATGGGACTTGTTTGAAAAAAAAAACTAAAAAGGCTACATAGAGTCAGGGCAGTTATGCCTTGATCCAAAGGCCCATGTGTCTATTTTTTCCATGGATTTGCTAAGTATTCTAAGCCCCCAGTGGGACCCCTTGTATTGGGTATCTATAGATTGTGTCTGCAAAATGTTCAAACATTGTCCAACTGAGCAAGCTTCATGTGATTTGTTGAGCCATTGAAGCTTCATCCACCCAGCAGACCTCCACTAGTACACGCTTTGTGGACTGAAGGGAGTCCTGTGCCAGACCGAAGGAAAAAGTGAGAAAGGTTGGTTTGATGTATAAATAAAACATTTTGTATTTACCTTCCTAACAACTAGGACACCAAGCTTTGAGTTGGCTTCATGACTAAGATTACTGGGCATCCTGCAGTAACAGAAACAGTAGCAATAGTTAAACAATATTTTTGGTGGCTAACAGCATCTACAGATGTTAAGCAGTGGGTGCAGGCCTGTGCTAGATGTTTCTAAATTATAAGCTTATAAACATATTGGGCTTAGAAGTCAAGGCAAGTGGAGCCCGCAACCAGAGCAAATACTGTCAGGAAAGCTCCATGCTGCAAGGAGACTGCGATCAAAGGCTGCACAGCTCACCATGGCCAAAAGAAGGTCCTGTAGGAGGGGAGGAGATGGGCCTCTGATGCTGGAGAAGCCACCTTACGCCTCATGCTCTCCTGCAGGTCGCATTTGGAGGAGACCACCCACACAGCATTTCCACAACCCCTACACTTCCCTTACCTGCACATGTGGGGAGATCTGGGCTCCCCACCAACTACTGCAGAGGCTGGGTTCCCCCTTCTCTCCTCCTGTCAGAGGTGCACAGGAGTTCCTCTGGCCGGCATTTCCTGAGAATTCACTCATCTTGCTCAGGTTCTGGAAGCTACTGTAACCCTGCTGGTAGAAGTACAGGGAATTCTGAACCTAGGCTAATTCCTGGTCCTTATTCTGTGACCATTTTACAGCAGTATTATTTTGGTTTATATGCACCAACTCTAGCCTAATGGCTACATTCCAGGCCCTAATGACCATGTTGACCTAGTAGTTGCCATATAGGCTTTTCCTCGTCATTTATTGTACTAATTCAGCTTGTTTAACCAGATGAGCTAATACTTATGATGTATGATGTTTATTATACTGAGCTTTACTAAAATAATTGCATGGCATACACAATACCTATGATCTATGATCTTTATTATATTGAGTCTTACTACAGTAGTGCATGAAATGCACAGTGATTATGACCCCTGGTGTTTCAGATCTCAGGTAAATATTTACAATATAGAAACATAATTTTATAACCATATGTGGCGTCTCTTTTGTTCTGCATTTCTTATGTCACTGGTATGTGTGTGTGTGTGTTACACAAATGCTTTACACATGACCTCTGGGGATAAGCCTGACTGCTCTGTGCCAAGCTACCGGGGGTGAGCAGAGGTTATCTTTAGTGTGTAACTTAATCACCCTGATTTTGCCTGGCTGAGGTGCATACCCTAGGCAACCAGAAACAACTATCTATAGTCGAACATTGTTAGACCTGACACACTGAGTAGTGGTTACCCAAACATGTTTTGCTTTTTCTAGGAGGCTTTGCTGATTCTCTTTGAGTGACCCTAAGGCCCTGAGCACTTTCCTACTGTAAATACAGTGTGAAAGTGTGCAAGCCATTTCTACATCTGCATGAAAGCGGTGCTTGCAAGCATGTGCACATTTGCACAATGGGGGGTTTCCTATATATATATATATATACTAAGCCTGGCACAGCTTGCCAGTATTTGCACACTTGCACAGTGATTTTTTCATATATGTATATACTGTGCCTGTCACAGCAAGCCTGCATGGGTGTACTTGCACCTTTGTGGTGTTCTTAAAACTTGTGTTCAGCCTGCTCTCCCAGGCTTGTGTGTGCCCCAGGGCACATGTGCCTAGGGTGTGAAGAATACCCACCTGTGTTTTCACTACTATTGAGAGCTCCTGTGCCCATATGTTAATATGGGGGAAAGTTTACAATTCATCTTAGCTGCAATAGTAGATTGAAGTGGAGCAGCATCATAATGTTTACTATCATTGGAATCACAATGACAAACTCTTTCCAATGGTAAAGGTGGCTTTGTCAGTAATGCTACATATAGAAAGTGGGCATTTCCATGTTCTAAAACTCCTTTTGCATGCCTCTTGAATTCAGCTTCATTTCTTTGGAGGCTCAGGTAAAACACATCTGTGCATTCCCAAGACACAGCTATAAAATGTGGGCAAATAAAATGGCAGACCTCTGCCATTTGAGGGCCTGGCTGGATAGACTGGAGGAAGAGGTTTTGACTCTTGGCCACTTGGAGTCAAATCATGACTCCACTAATGATGAAGATCTGCATTCCATGGTGTCATGGCAGACAGGACTGAAATTTAGGGGAGACATCTGTGTTTTAAAGGAAACCCTTTGAACCACCCCCAGCTTCAAAGGCACAATTCGGTATTGCTAGGGGTACCACATTTCAGCAACCTAGACATACAGTTGCAGAAACAGTGGACAGATACCATGAACTGTGTGGTGCACACTGCCAGAGAAATCTGTTACGCACAGGAGTAATTACTGCCCTCGAAAGGGACTGCACACCCCTCCTGCATCGTGACTGGCCTGGGCAAACTGCTTGCTGCAGTGTGGCACTTTGAAGTGTGCTCTCCAATGGCTTGTTGGCTTTCCCCCTGTTCTTTTGGAAGTCTCAGGGACATCAAAGGCCTCCTGCGAGGGATCTACACCTTCTACCTGTGTCATCTGGAGAGCAGTGCCTTCTTACACACATACGCCATCTGCTGGATTCCACCAGGTAGCAGCAGTGTGAGTGTAGAACTAAGGGGCATATTTATACTTTGTTTGCGCCAAATTTGCGTCAAAAGTTTTGATGCAAATTCGGCGCAAACCTACCACCATATTTATACTATGATGCCCGACCCCACGAACTTCAAAATTCCTCTGTGTGCGTCATTTTCTGGATGCAGGAAACCGCCTTGTGTTAATGACATTCAAGGTAGGCTTCCCCGTCCAAAAAATGACTTTAAGGCCTGTGCGCCTTATTTATACTCCCTCATCAAATTGATGCACAGGAGGGGGCGGGCCTTAAAAATGGTGCAGAGCCTGATGTGAACCGTTTTTTAACACCTGGGTGATGGCAGGCATTAAGGGGTCCAACCATGGAAGCAGTCCACAGGTGCCCTTCCCTGCCCCCAGGGACACCCGCTGCCACCCTCGCCCACCCCTGGAGGACACCCATGGATGGGGGGACCTCTCCCAGGTAAGTAGAGGTAAGTATAATTTTTGTATTTTTTAAAGTGGCATAGGGGGTCTAACTTGGGCCCCCTACATGCCACTGTGCTCAATGGCCATGCCCAGGGGACAAAAGTCTGCTGGGCATGGCCATTGGGCAAGGGGGCATGACTCCTGTCTTTGCTAAGACAGGAGTCATTTCAATGGGGGTTGTGCATCAGAAAATGGCGCAAGTTCGGTTAGAGCCATGATTTTTTACTCTAACCTGACTTGCACCATTTTTTGACGCACAACCCCCATTTTTCCCTACTCCGGCGCTGCCTGGTTAGACAAACATCAATCCATAAATAAGGCGCCCACCTGGCGCGTTGGAATGATGTCAGCCGGCGTTAATTTTTTGACGCAAACCAGCGTTGGCGCTGGTTTGCGTCAAAAAGTGTAAATATGGTCCTAAGAGTCATATTTATACTTTTTGATGCAAAACTGCACTAACGCAGTTTTGCATCAAAAAGTTTAGCACCGGCTTGCGCCATTCCTGAGCACCAGCTGGGTGCCATATTTATGGAATGGTGCAAGCCAGTGCAAAGGGTGGGCTAGCGTAAAAAGAAAAAATGACGTTAGCCGGGTGGGGGTGGCGGTAGGGGAGAAGGGGGTTTTGCACGGTAAAATGATGTTGGGCTAGTTAGAGGCAAACAAATGGCTCTTATCGGCCTAGCGTGATTTTCTGCCACAAAACCATCCATTCTACGTGACTCCTGTCTTAGAAAAGACAGGAGTCATGCCCACCACCCCAATGGCCAAGTTGGGCCCCGATGGCACTTTAATTAAAAAAATAAAAATACCTACTTATACTTAACCTACTTACCTGGAATGGGGTCCCCCATCCTCCGGTATCCCTCTGGTGTAGGTGGGGGTGTTCCTGAGGCTTGAGGAGGGCACCTGTGGGCCCATTCCATGGTGTTCAACCATGGAAATGGGTCCACAGGTCCCCTAACGCCTGGTCTGGCCCAGGCATTAAATAATGGTGCAAAGCCAGCTTTGCACCATTGTTTAGCCCCTCCTCCCACCTATGCGTCATTTTAGCATGGGGGATAAATATGGTGCTATGGGGTTAGCACCATGTTTTAGATGGGAATGCCTAATTTGCATCTCATTGACGCAAGGTAGGTTCCCTCATCTAAAAAATGGTGCAAACTCCAATATTTTGATGTTAGACGGGTCTAGCGTCAAAATATAAATATGGAGTTCATTTTGCACCAAATTTGCATACAAAAAATTACACAAATTCGGCACATATGGGGTATAAATATGCCTCTAAGTATTGTGCTTGAAGACTGGAGCCTTCAAGGAGGGTGGCCCTTGATCGTGGGGCCATGACACCCATAAGCGTCAGGTTGGCAGTGGGCGAATGTATCGGTTGCGAGATCCCGCTTGTCCCACATTTGTCGAGTGTGCCGCATTTCTCCCGTGTGACACCTGACCACATGCTTATTGTGTGTGGTGTCCATGTCACTGGTTGCTACCTTCGGAGGTAGGGGGCATACCCTGGGCAGTGCTGCATTCTACCTTGTGCAGCGCAGCTGAACTTGCGTCTGTGTGTATGACTGGATTTGTCTAGTGTGGCTCATGTCATCGCGCACCAGACATTGTGCCTCATTCCAGGGAGGTACGGGATTAGAACTAATCATGAGTTTGGAACTGTCTGGTGTGACTCAAGTCATTGTGCACCAGATTTTGTGCTTCAATCCAGGGAGGCGCTGCATTGATATCTTTTTGTGTGTGAGCGGAACTGTCTGGTGCGACTCAAGTCATCATGCACCAGTTGTTGTGCCTCATTCCAGGGAAGCACTTTATTGGTAACTTTTCATGTGCGAGTGGCATGTCTGGTGCGCTTCAAGTCATGGCGCACCAGTCGTTGTCCCTCATTCCAGGGAGGCACTGCATTGGTCATTTTGCATGTGGGATCGGAATTGTCTGGTGCCACTCAGATCCTCGTGCACTAGACATTGTGCCCATACCAGGAGGGCAGGAAAATGTGTAACTCTTTGTGGGTGATCGGAATCATCTGTCACCTCTGACATTCCTTTCACAGTGGTGCAGATTTGGTACCTCTTTGTTTGCAATCTCGACACCTGGGAAGGCCCAAGTCATCATGCTCCAGATGTGGTGCCTCCATTCCTGTGTGGAATTGGTAACTTTTTGTGGATTGCAGTGTCTGGCTTGGCTGGGAGACACTGAGAACAGCATGTGTTCCAAGGCGACCCTCCCCCTATGCTTTGCAGACCGGGAAGTTCTGATGTGGAGACCACTTAGTGAACTTCCCAAATTGTGGTCAAACCTCCATTTGTCTGCTGCCTGTATCAGCCATTCTTTCTTTCTCCCCCTCCCCCTTTGCCCTGGGATCCTGAATAAGTGTACCCACCGGCCGCAAGCGGCCTAGTATCCAGGAAAAGCTTACTACATCTCTAGCTTTTGGGAGTGGGAATTGGTTGTAGGGAAGAGGAAGGTTTGGGTCCAAAAGGGGTTTACCAACTCATTGACAATTCACCTCTCGAATGTCATAGCACTGCATTAGGGTGCTGGAAGCGAGTGTGTGAGAGTGTGTGTATACTAGCCTGCCTGATATCCATGGCCCTGCATAGAGGCGCGGAGTGAGTGTGTAGGAGTGATTCCTGGGATTGACTACACCACATAACGGGTATGCCATGCACATTGTTTACTATTACGGTTGACATTGAAGTTTACCTGTGTGGCCTAGGCCACAGAGCTATTTTAAATGTGCTGAGATTCTCTGTATGTACACATTGCTGCTATCATCGGGAATCGGGATCCATCGTTTAACTGTTTGATGTTGAATTGGGGTGATCAAAGGGGTGGGTCTCATGCTGCTAACATGGTTGCACCGCATGTGAGTGTTGGGAGGAAAAGTATTATTTTTTCTCATGTGTACATACTTCTAATGTTGTATTAACACAGTTGGGCTAGTACTACTAGTTATATTTCTAAATGAGATTGATGCCCAAATGTACATGATGTTCGTGTTATGTTAATAATGTGTGTGTTGAATTCAAACTTTAGTTGCATATACCTCATGTGAAGTGTCTTCTGAGACTCTCAGTGTAACCATTGTGTGGTAGTGCTGTGCCAGTGCTTTACACATTGCCCCTGTGATAAGCCTGACTGTTGTTATTCGGGTTATTTTATTCATATATAAGAAAGGATTATTTTATCTTTCAGCTCTAGGACATCAGAGGTTTCCCCAACCATACTGAGTGGGTTATAAAGTAGATGTCACAAGATATATCACATGTCATAGTATGTCATAATAGAAATAGTAAGCAGCTAATGACAAAATGCTAAAAAAGTTCTTATTAAAGATATCAACATTGAAGCAGCAGTGCAAGTTAAGCCTATCAAGAAGAACAGGAAGAGTGAAGATATTCATTGCCTCTTTTTTTCTCACTCCTGTCCCGTTCCCCTTTCTCCTGGTCTACTGCTGACCAGTATAGATATCCTTTGCATGGTCATCAGTAGTTAAAGGGAAGTGTGGATACTAGCATTGTTCTTGTTGGATATGTATTACCACAGTAATGTACCCCCTACATACAACATCTAAAGACAGATACAGCTACAAAACCACAGAAAGTCGTAGGTTATAGTTAGGAGTGCAGCTCACAACTTGCACAACAATCACACAAACCAAAATGGAATTCTTATGACCTCCCAATACGTATACCAATCACAACACGAAAAAGCACATTCCAAATCATATTAGGGTGAATCACGCACAAAAAGACTAAAGCATTGCTCCTTACCTGGGGTGTGAATCTGCCCACATGCTCAACAAGAAAGGAAAACCATGGTCTTCTCTCACATAGTTTTGTTACCTTTTTTTCATTCTCTTATCCCAATCTGAGATGGCCGAAACCTTCATTTATATCATGCTTTCTACTATAAATGGAGTACCATTACAAAGTTCAGGTGCATCACAATTGTTCTTGTACAATTACTCGCTCCTGGACTTGGTGGATTCTCTACTTCTCCAGTGCTCTGCTACTTGCTGTCCTTCGCCTGTTGCACTGCTTGACCAGCTAGAGGGTTTTTCTGACTCTTGTTTTTTTCCTTGTGCCTGGGTTACATTCTGGAGAAATGTTAGATATCCTGTTCAAACCTGAAACTTGGGACTGTCTCTGGAGATAAGTGGACATTTCTGTGACATGGGAAGACACTGGAAGCATCACCCAGAAGATTAGCATTTGACAGATACTAGAACCACAAGTGCTGCTGTTTCATTTATTTAGTTTTACAAATGTGGTTGTGTGGGACGGGAGGTCTGGCATATAAAATGTCTTTATAAAGTTAATGATTTGTGATTTCTTTTGCAGTTCCTATTGTTAATTTCTTTTACTCTAAGGGCCTCAATTACTAGGATGTGGTGCAGCGTAGTGCTGTGCCTAATTTGGCAGCACCACACTGCGTCACTTCAGAAACGCAGAGGCGCGCCATATTTAATACAATAAAGCACACCACTGTGTTTTCCCTAGCGCTGGTCCTAAAATTAGCTACCCTGAAACTGGTCCCAGGATACTTGTTTCTGGCCCAGGGAGTACCTGGCCTGGCAGTTCAGGCTGGACTGTTCCCATGGGTATCAGGGTCAAGACTGATTTGCATATGGCTGGGTCCTAAGTGGGGTGGCATAGTGAGCAAAAGAACAATGCATTAAACTCAGATCTGTGACTGGGGGTGAGTGTTTGAAATGTTTCAGCACTCTTTCCATCATCCTTTTGTGTTGATAAAGTTGCCCTAAGTGCGAAGGGTATGCCCAGATGTGGGTCCCATGCTCACTGTGCCACTGGATTCAATCTAGGTTGGGTGATGAAGGGTGATACCCAGAACTAGTCTCAGGATGCTTGTTTCCAGTTCAGGAAGGACCTGGCCTGGCAGTTCAGGCTGGACTGCTCCCATGGGAACAGGGTCAAGACTGATTTCCATATGGCTGGTTCCAAGCTGGGGTGGCATAGTGAGCAAAACAATGATAGATTAAACCCAGATCTGTGACTGGGGGTGAGTGTTTGAAAAGTTTCAGCACTCTGTCCATCATCCTTTTGTGTTGATAAAGTTGCCCTAAGTGTGAAGAGTATGCCCAGATGTGGGTCCCATGCTCACTATGCAACTGGATTCAAGCTAGCCTGGGTGATGAAGGGTGATACCCTGAACCAGTCCCAGGATGCTTATTTCCGGTCCAGGGAGGACCAGGCCTGGCAGTTGAGGCTGGACTGCTCTCATGGGAAACAGGGTCAATATTGATTTTAATATGGCTGGTCCAAACTGAGGTGGCATTACACCCAGATCTGTGACTGAGGGTGACTGTTTGAAAATCCTTTTTTGTTGCTAAAATTAGCTGCCTAGTGCCAACGCAGGCTCCCTTTCACCATAGTGCAAGGTTGCCTGCGTTGCAGGGAGTGATTGTTTATGTGAAGGAAGGTGTCCCTTCCTGCACAGAAGCATTCAATAATGGTGATTTGCTAGTCCTGTGTGTGTTGCACAATGCAACACACATAGGATTAGCAAACCTTCATTATTTAATTATTGTTCATGTGCAGGATGAACACCTTCCCGCACATAAATAACCATTAATGGTGTTTTTCTCTTCCTATTCATGCTGCAATCTGGGGCAATGTCAAAATGCAAAGGGTGTTGCAGTGGACGCCCACAGCAACACCCATTTCACACCCCTTTCAAGCAAAGTGATGTGTATAAAAGGGCCGTATTTACAAAGTGATGTTAAGCCATAAAAAGTGGCTTAAAGCCACTTTGTAAATAATGGGTCAGGGCACTGAACCACCGGAACGTCAGTAAATGTGACGTTCTTGTGGCGCAATGCCCTTGTTAATGAGGGCCTAAATGTTTTCACCACTAAACTATTCTGTTTGTACTATCCATTGAGCACAACATTGGCAGCCCATCATAAATGTTCTCACCACTGCATATTCTTTTTGTACTAACTGATAAACAACACATTGACTATATGCCCTTACCATTCCGTGGGAGTTCTAATTCCCCAGTATCACGCACCAGAGGTATTATTACAGTTGCTTAATTTTCATCACAAACCCCATAAAACACCTTGCCCGCCTCCTACAGGCAATACTATTATCATAGGCCTTACACCCCTAAACTTCATGCTATTATGAGATCCTGTTACTAACACTAAACCTAATCTGGAAAACATATACATATGGAACATATAGCACAGACCAAGTCATGGCATCATTTCCAAAAACTTTGTCCATGCTGTCCAGAGAGTCAAAGAGAAAGACACACTTAAAGCATAAAAAGTATTGGCATACTGGCCTCCAAGATATTCCCACACAGCGCTCATCCAAGATACCACCTTTTCTCAGAGGGAATATGACAAACTTAAAAGTGACTGGGAGAGAGCGGTTAGTACCAGCATTACTAGATACCAATGACTTAATTAACAGGACTATGCACACTCATGATTTCAAAGCACTGCAGAGTGGTGATTCTGATTCACAAATCTTCACAACACACTGTACATAAAACTTGGAAAGACACACAGGGATGATATGTTTTCATCAAAAACTAGATATGATCCTAATGTGAATAAAGTCCAGTTCTTTGCTACTATCTCTAGGATTCTTACTGAAATTGGCTCACTAAAGACGGTTATTCGAGGAGGATAGAACATAGCACTATATCTCACAGTGGATAGTAATGGTCCCATACACATACACAAGGCCTAAAACATTTTCAACTTCTGAGACATCATGGGAAACCATAACATGACTGGCATTGCACCCATCCTAGAGACAGGGAATTCAACCTTTATGTCCTGCGTCCATCTTATTAAATCAGAGATAAATTAGATCCCCACCTACAGCTGGATTCTTCCTTAAATGGTAAATTGGTCATATTTGAGGGAGCTGTATCAAATCACTCTTTGATCTGACTACACCTCAACCTTGGGCATATTGCTCCATTGCACAAAATGTAAAAAATAAACATACCTGAATACTGTTTACTGGTGGGGAAAATGCAACTAAGAGATCATGCACATGCATACTTAGACTT
This sequence comes from Pleurodeles waltl, assembly GCF_031143425.1. Taxonomy (NCBI): domain Eukaryota; kingdom Metazoa; phylum Chordata; class Amphibia; order Caudata; family Salamandridae; genus Pleurodeles; species Pleurodeles waltl. Next base: position 1,270,779,227 of record NC_090444.1, read on the forward strand.
AAACAAAGGCTTGGTCGCTTCATCACAAACCTTTTGGGGAGCAGGAAAGGTGTCACTGAGAGATAAAATGAGTAGAGACAAAGAAGATCTGCAAAGAATAAGTCTAAAGACCTACAGACATCTTTAGATTGAGATATCAAGGAACTCCCAGCAAGATATGTGACATATCCATATGTAGAACTGAGGCAAAACCTAAAGTGGAAAAAAAATATCTTAGTACTTTGTTTACACAAAAGGGAGAAAACAATGCATGTCAACAGAAAAGAAGGAATTGTTACAAAACGTAATATTACCTATCTTTCCCGATAAGAGGAGAGCACTTAGAGCAGAGAGATAATCTGCCTTATGGGCATGCACTTAGTGAAGATGGCCTGCAAGGTGAATTCTACAGGATAAATAAGGCTGCACTTGCAGCACCCCTCTGCCACATGTTCAAAGAGGCACAGAAGAAAGACAAGATCGGTCAAGAATTCAATTGGATTATTATAACATTGTTTCCAAAATCATGGCAGGGATAAACTACTATGCTCCTACAGAAAGACCTTGGCAAAGGTCCTGGAGAGCTTCCTGAAGTCATCACAAGCTTGATTCATGAAACCCAGCTCAGATTTGCCCCACGGTCATCTAGCAAACATTTAACACTCCTGTCTAGCATCCTCTGGCATGTCAGGAACAACCCAGATGGGACACTGCATTGTCACTTGACAGAAAAAATGTGTTTGACATTGTTGAATTGGGATTCCTGTTTAGAACCTGGGATAGTGGGGGCATTGGATAGGACTAAATAAACAGAGTTAGATTGCTCAATAAAAATCCAACAGCACAGGTTAACCGTGGGTGTCTTCTTTCAGACAATGGGCCTCATTATGACCCTGGCGGTAGAGAACCGCCAGGGCCAACGGGGGCGGGAGCACCGGCGACAGGCCGGCGGTGCTCCCTTGGGCATTCTGACCGCGGCGCTTTGGCCGCGGTCAGAACGGGAAAACCGGCGGTCTCCCGCCGGTTTTCCACTGCCCCTAAGAATCCTCCAAGGTGGCGCAGCTCGATTCTGACAATCCTTACCGCCATCCTGTTCCTGGCGGCTCGCCCGCCAGGAACAGGATGGCGGTAAGGATTGTCGTGGGGCCCCTGGGGGCCCCTGCAGTGCCCATGCCAATGGCATGGGCACTGCAGGGGCCCCCGTAAGAGGGCCCCGCTAGTATTTCACTGTCTGCATAGCAGACAGTGAAATACGCGACGGGTGCAGTAGCACCCGTCGCACCTTCCCACTCCGCCGGCTCGATTACGAGCCGGCATCCTCGTGGGAAGGGAGTTTTTCCCTGGGCTGGCGGGCGGTCTTTTGGAGACCGCCCGCCAGCCCAGGGAAAAACTCATAATACCCTCCGCGGTCTTCTGACCGCGGAGCGGTATTATGGAGGGCGGCATCCTGGTGGGCGGCCTCCGCCGCCCGCCAGGGTCATAATGAGGCCCAATGTCCCTAAAAACAAAGGGACAAGGCAGGGCTACCCTCTTTCCTCCTATTGTTAATCGTTCAATTAGAGCTACTAGACAGGCAGAAGAGATTAAGGGAATAAACACTGTGTTGGGACAAACCAAAATTCTGCTACATGCAGACAACGTATTTCTTACTCTCAAAAGTCCTAGCCAATCAATCACTGCCTTGATTTCTCTGATAGTGTATCTTCCCCTTCTCAGGTTACAAAATTAATTGAAACAAAAAGGAGACCCTTCTATTATCCAAAGGCACTACCAGAGAAGTCGTGTATGTGCTTAAATTCAGATGGTGGACAATAAACCTTAAATATCTAGGACATTTTTTCATCAGAGGTCTGGCTGACATGATAGACCGATTCTGACAAGTACAGTCTCAGCGTTGTCCAACACGTTCATTTTATCAATACATTCACCCATAGTACCATGAGAAAATAAACACTTAAAGACTTTATTGAAAATAGAATACTCAAAGGATGACTGGGATTCGATAATCCAAACACAATGACTAGAAGTTCGAAAACTGAGAGAAGCATCCTTGAAATTTAAATAATTCAACATTTTGCACCAATAGTATTGGTCCCCATTTAAGCTTTCCAAGGCAAACCCTACCTAAATGACCATTGCTAGAGATGCAAGGCCATCAACTGGGACAAATAATATGGTTCTGCCCTCATTTACAGTCATACTTATCTGCTGTATAGTGCTTCATGCATAACACTAGGAATCACCATTCCAAATATCCAGCAAATTGGCAATACTACACAGTGTGACTGATGCAGAAGACGTAACATCAGCAGCAGTGAATGGTTACCACTCCCTGCATTGCACAAATCTGCATCCTACAACATTCTGGCCCAGCAACCATACCTTCCCAAAGCGAATTGACTTCACAACTACTGCGATGAGCAGCACATATAAGCATAATATACAAGTCTATTTGTGAGTATATGAGGACCATACCTAGAGTACTGCGCATAACCAATTCCCACCTAATAACACAACTGAAAAACATCATAGGGTGAAACGCCACACATTCTAACAGCCTGCGGACATCCCATATCCCTTACTACAGTGTCATCATGGCTACTGAATTAAAGAAACCAGGAATCCCAAAGACATGGCTACACATGTTATGTTTTTAGTGAAACACATATTTGAGATTTTACATCTTCATCGCAAAACGAGAAATCATTTTAGGGGAACCATGCATTACATGCATAATTAACAAAGGATCTAGGGACATACCAACAGAACCGAGACCACACTTGGCCATTCACTTCTTACAAACTTTTCTCTACTCCCTCCACTTCTAATCATTAAACTACATCCCTCATTTTATTATTTTTCAACTGACAGTACTTCTATGTTGGACAACATACCATTTCATAAAAAACAATGTTTTATTGTGTGCTAAAAGTACAGTGGCGCCTATCATTGAACGAGTATGAATGATTGATGGAGCAAACAGTCTTATTGTTATAAATGACAAGTGTAGTATAACACAATCGATGCTCTAATATGAAAAAAAAACGTTAAAAAGTAAGAGTGAGGTCATGGCCAATTCATATGTGAAATATAACTTGCGCTTATTTAATTTGTGAAAAACCGCAGATTTTGCAAATAAATGCACAAAGTGAGGAACTTCTGAACTTTATGGAATTGCGTTATTTTCTGTAGAATTTCACAGTTTGAAGTAGTAAATATGCATATTTGCGCATCCCTAGTATATATTTGCGAATCTGAAAGGCGATGTAGTGATTGCTTCAGATAACTTATAATGGAGATTATGACTACGTTATTTTAAATACCCATAGGTCTTATCACATAAAGTGAGCAGTGCAACTGCTAATTGAAGACAAAGGGGCTCATTCTGAGCCCGGCGGGTGGCGGGCAGCGCCCACCGGGCGGAAACCGCCGAAAGACTGCACCTCATTCAATAGACCGCGGGGGTCATTTTGACTTTCCCGCTGGGCCGGCGGGCGATCGCCAGAATATCGCCCGCCGGCCCAGCGGGAAAGCCCCTGCAACGAGGAAGCCGGCTCCGAATGGAGCCGGCGGAGTTGCAGGGGTGCGACGGGTGCAGTAGCACCCGTCGCGATTTTCACTGTCTGCATAGCAGACAGTGAAAATCTTTGTGGGACCCTTTTAGGGGGCCCATGCACTGTCCATGCCATTGGCATGGGCAGTGCAGGGGCCCCCAGGGGCCCCACGACACCCGTTCCCGCCATCCTGTTCCTGGCTGGTTTTACCGCCAGGAACAGGATGGCGGGAAGGGGGTCGGAATCCCCATGGCGGCGCTGCAAGCAGCGCCGCCATGGAGGATTCTCTGGCCCAGGGGAAATCCGGCGGGAAATCCGGTGGGAAACCGCCGGATCCCCTTTTCTGACCGCGGCTTTACAGCCGCGGTCAGAATGGGCACTGAAGCACTGCCAGCCTGTTGGCGGTGCTTCCGTTGCCCGTGGCCAGAATGAGGGCCAAAGTCTCTGCCACGGTTTTATACTTACTGGTCTCTTAAATCGTTGAAGAACAGATGCAGCTCTATTTTATGACCTTAAACAGTGGTGTTCGCGTTTCACCTAAGCTTTAAAGACTGCTGCCTTTAACTAGAAATGTAGAAGCATTTGTTCAAGATTTATACAACAGAATATAATAAAATAACATAGACAAAGCGACATAATCACACAGTTGAAGCATAACAGGGCACAACACTTCAAAACAGAACAAAAAGCAACACCCACCAGAAAACCACATCACATTGCAATAAATCAACACAAAACACAGCAGCACCAAAAATAAACAAAACATATGACCACCACAACAACATGTTTCACCACAAATATGCAAATATCCCAACTCCTGGTCACATATTCAAATTGCCACTAGCAGAATCCTGTTTTCGTAATACAGTGGTAAAAGGTGTTAAGAACAATCACTGGTTTTTCTTACCACTGAGGACATGAAATACGGAAAGTCAAAAATGTTTTGTTATTCAGCTTTTTGTAATACATATAATGAGACAATTACATTGCAATGCTATAAATATGATAACATCTGGATAATTGATAATTTTTGATTGTTTATAACATATGGGGCTTCAGGGGCTGATTGACAGGTTGGCAAAGAGGGTACACTGTTGCAAAGGAGTACTCTCTCTGCCAAACTCTGTCCCCGTTTAGGGCCGGGTAGGCCAGCAGTAAGTTGCCAGTCAATGGGAGTATGGCCCGTTAGAGGTAAGCCATTCGACTGTCTTCCCAATGCAGAGTGGGAAGCGAAATTCCTTTTGTTTTGCTGCTGCCACCGCCAGCTTTGTGAGGGACAGTAGAATAAAAACATAACCCAATACCATGTGAGAAAACTTCCATGGTGTGGGGGACATTAGCTGTACATTTTTCAAAAACAGGCTCCTACACTGGGAGTTTGTTTTTGAAAAATGTAAAACTTTGGAAATGTTTTTCGGAAGGCCATCTTGTCTGACTGCAGTGATAGCGATTCCTGCCAATGTATAGAGATATTCGTACAGCTGACTGACACTTCTAAATTTAGGGCCATATTTATCAAAGGTTTACATCACCTTTGTGCCACATAAGGGGGTGCAAGGGCAACGCAAATCGTAAGCGAAATTTATCAAGACAAGCAAGGCCATCTTGTGAGAGCGGATCTGACCTTATTTGGTCTTTTATAATTTAATTTATAAGGACGCGTCAGAGCTAAGTTAGAATTTCCTAAAGAACTTCCCAGCCTTTCATCAGTCAGAAAATCGTACGTTCACAGTTAGTCCAATAGGAATAAAAACCCAAATCTAGGATATAACTAAACTGTCTTTCACATGCCGATAATTGGCTCCTCTTCTCCTGTTCCCATCGACAGACTCTTCCAGTAACTTTCTTGTGCCATCCATCCTCCAGTCAGTGTATCCATTGTTGGTTCCTGGGAACATCGCTGTCTCGCGCATCAAAGTTGCAACTTCAACTACAAAACATGCTAACAGGCAATTCTCATGAGAAAGTTAAAGGCATCTGCAAAATGTTTAGTCAGCACAGTGCGAACAATAGAAGCATCAAATTTCAGTTGTACATTTCCCACTATTTTATTAATCAATGCAGTTTAATATGAGGCTGTGCAGACTAGGCCTAAACCTCGCTAACTTAAGCCTATGGTAAAAATAAGCAAATACATAGCATATAATCGTTACTGTGACATACTAATACAATTCTCTTTACGCTTGCTCTTCAACTAATAATAATATGCATTTAATAAAAGCATTAGGTATTTAATGGCGGTCACTTTTTTCCAAAACGCACATTATTTTCTTGATGTTAGCCTTTTCTATGCAAATTCCTAACCCATAACAAATACAAAATCATTAGTAATTAATTCAGCTTTCACACTTGCGTGGTGCTGTATGGCTTGATAAATCTGGAGTAACACAGGCAGTGCAATTGTTGCCTTGTGCTACTCTGCCCCAGGGAGGTGCTCTGTAGTTGGAGCGTGGATATTCCCAGGCATCGACCCATGGATATTACTCATTCCCTGATGTACCATTAGTGGTAGACCTGGGAATGAGTCACAATGCTACACCTCACCAGGTGAGGCATAACAAGGAGAAATATCTTTATATCTCCTCTTTTGTTTTTCTCTCTACGTGTGCTACATTCTGAAGCACATGTAGAATGAGGAAAAAGCTTCTGATGATTGTTTTTGTGCATGACGCAAGGGTGCCAGCATTGTGTTAGGCAGCCAAAAGGACACCAGCACTATGAAAGCGTAGGAATGCTTGGTATAAAGCTAAATAGGTGCAATCCTGCCCTTTTCCTTTCATGCAGCAAAGCACAGCAAGATGGCTCGCTGCATTGCGCTCTGTGAAAAAATTATAAATATAGGCCTTAGTGAATAGAATGTCTATCAGGCGATGGAGTACCTTGCTTCGTCACCTTGAAGGACAGCCTTCTGACAAGCCCTAGATCAGGTTCAAGGTGTTTTAATAAACATTTTCTAAAAATATTAAAATCTCAAAATACAAGACCCAAAAGAGCCATAGTTTGTTATAAGTAGAAAAACATTTGACTGTCTACCCTACATTGGTATTTGCAAAAGTACTCTTCTCTTTGGTATTGCCTCATGCGGTTACTTTTCTGTGCTGTTTATTGTGCAGCGCTAATGCTTGTCAAAAAAATGCAACTTTTTCTCGCAATACTTATTGCAAAATAAGTTAAAGTGTTGTAGCTCAAAAGCATTGCAACTTCTGGTTTCATTACACAGCATTGAATTGGGTATCAGAGGAAAGGGTTGGCACATCGTAGAGTGTGCATCTGGTACAAGGGTCTTGGATGCATTAGCGAAAACTCGTCCTTAAACAAAGTGCCAGGGCCCTGACGATAAAGCTCCACTTGAGCCCGCTGGCAGCCGCTTAAGCCTGCCTGCTTGCTTGAACTTCCTTTAAGGCATGGCTCGCAGCCACCTTGGCTCTGAAAGCACAGGAAAGAGATACACTGTTCGGGACTTGAAAATAAAAGGACATGTGCGGCGCTTTAATCAGAAGCAGCGAAGTGCCAGATACACGCTGTGTCTGGCTGTTCAACACATGTCAGAGGGCTGCCATTGAAATTATCAGCAAAAAAGGATACCTTATCAATGACGCTGAAAATACTGTATCGTGCATTTTTTCGGAAATCAAACCCACCAACAAACAGCGCAATCAAGATGCATTAAATATCTGACAATTGCACAACAGCAAGCTTTGAAGCTTTGTGCACGTAAAACCTGCTTGTGTTACTTGTCTACACTGATGATAGGATACAATATCATGGGTATTATGCAGCATGTACGTGTTGAATAGGTAAATTATTTGTCTACTCAAAAGAACATTTTGTAAAAGTCTTAATAGCCAGCAAAATAGAAGGTGTGATGCCGAACGTGTGCAAAAATGCAATCACACCCAAATACTTTTTTGTTCCTCGTCCCTCCTCCTCCGTGCAAGTACAGAGCTGTCAGTCCAAGAATATTCGCCATTCCACCTGCCCCTGTAAAACGGATCCATATTCTGGCACCTCTTGCTTTATGTTTGCCTCCCTTGAGGCAAGTTTTCCAACGAGACATTAAGCAGGGCCGAAAACCCAGTTGCTCTTTTTATGTGAGCTAGGCTTGCAGATTGAGGGGGTATAGCTGCCAAGGTTTCAGATTGCTATGAGTGATACTTTCATAATTTCAATGTAATCATGAGTGACATTTCAACAAATATAAGTGACACTTTCTCGCAGGTAAAATCAAACAATGAAGACGAGGGAAACATAGAAATATCAGCAATTACGACATTAAGAAAACAAGCCTACCTTAAAAATAATTAAACATACTTAATATTAAAATGTAACACAAAAACTAATAAACTCAAAATAAGTAATTAAAAAACGATATTATGGACACCTATATTAAAAAAAGAGAAATAAAAACGTGTAATAATATCTATTCTTAATTTCTTTATTTTGTTTGGCAATATTATTAACATGATATTTCCGACTAGAGTTATTTTTGAAACAATATTTTAAATGCATACCAAGGAGACCTCTGTTGCCGGCATTGCACTATGGGAGGAGCTTTTTTATTTTGTCTCCACTTCTCTCAACCCTGAACCTTTCCCATGTCTACCTGTTTTCCCATCCTGCCCCGCAAGAGTCTGACTCGACCTCACTGTGTCCTTTTCCAAAACCAATCCACTATTTCCCATACCCTCAATGATTGTCCCTGTACTGTAGGAACACGTATTGCTCTAATGAACCACCTCGTTCCTTATTCCTGGTAAGCGTATCTTTCAAGGAGAAGCGATCCTGAGATTCCTAACATTATTTCTCACTATAACTCTCATGCATTTGTTTAATTTTTAAACCAAATTAATTCCATCAAAATGCACACACTCATTAAACGTTTGCAGAATCTAAAATGTCATTATTGGCATTGCATTAAAATCCGGAATCATGAAAAACAGATCAGAAACACCCAAATCACGTATCCTAAAAATTGAACAACTGGCGCAATCAACTGTAATGTTTTCTCATTCTGTGCTCTTCATAGGACTTCTTAAACCGAAGAAAATCCCATCCAGCCCCTTTACAAATGCATCATTTTCGTACCTACAATTTCTTCTTGCCTTGAGAAATGTTCAGACTTTTTCAATGCAGCTCTAAATTCTTTTGTGCCCATTAACAAATTAACAAGAACCTAAATAGCAAATAACTACATTTAATACATAATGTTCAAAGATGATTCAGGCAAGAATGAGGGCTCCACTTCAAGTAATAGCTGTCCAACGGTTTGCAGCTTTTTATTTTTACTTATAAAATACATAACAAGTATGAATGTACAATTAAACACTAGGAAAAACCCTCTTCTAGAATATCTACAAACATCTAACAGCTATTTTCCAACAATTCGACAATAATCAACAATACCATGACTAGCCATATGCTTACTCGCATGGTAGATACATTGGAATAGAAGCATACGAACATAAGTGATATCAATCAAATCAGTGCTTGTAAAGCGCAACTACTCATCCGTTAGGGTCTCAAGGTGCTGGGGGGCAGAATTAAGAAAAAAAAACTGAAAAAATATCTGTTCATACAAAATAACTTTAATCATCATTTATCATGTGATAAAAAAATAAATAAATACAAAAATAAATAAATAAAATACAACAGACTAGCACCACGTGTACTGATATCACACCATAGTCTCACTCATGGTGTTGACAATCCTAACTCATGCAATAAATTTATCATATTGTGCCTCCAGCAGTTAGGATAAGAGGAATGTATGATCAAAGTTCCTGCTGTAAAATCTGTTTTAGAGAACCAGCTTCCTCTTTGCAAGGTATGTGTATATATTTCAGAAACTCATCTTCCAGCTGAACACTTAGGGCCATATTTAACATTATTTCACGCAACGCAGCAAGGCACCTTGTTACTCAGTGCTGCAGGAAAGTAGAGGGCAGGAATGCACCATATCTAATTAAGATATGTCTCATTCCTGGTCTCTGCCTGTGCTGGCACACAACTGCAGCCTAGCACCAGCGCAGGCTGACTTGTGTCATGGTGCAAGGGTTCATGTGTTGCAGGCAACAACTTGCACTGCCTTGCTTTACTGCAGATTTATCAAGACACGCAGGGCCACACTAAGGGGCATATTTACAGGTCCCTGGTACCCCCTTGCACCACATTAGTATCATTTATTTTTATGCTAATGTGGGGTAAGGAAGGCATTTTTGCCATGCCAGATTTGCACAGTGCCACTTTGCACCCCCTTGCGCCACATTATGCCTGCGTCACGCATAATGTATGCAAAGGGGCATTCCGAAGCAGGGAGTCCTAAAAAAATGGCACAGTGAAATATACAATCTTTCACTGTGCCATTTTTTCCGTCATTTTTAACACCTGCTAAGATCAGGCGTTAAAATGACGCACCCATTGAAATCAATGGTCCTCCCTGCATTTTGCTGCACTAGCATCAACATTTTTTACTCTAGTGCAGCAAAGCGCCACAATAGTGTCAACAAGTTTGACCTCACTGTCCTAACGACTGCCATGGTGTGCTGTATTGTAAATCTGGCACCCATGGTGTCATTAGGCTGGGCATGGGCTACGCAAGAAAAAGGGTGCATCAGTGCTGATGCGCCAGTTTCTTGTAAATCTGCACCAAAGTGTTATAGGTTCTGTGTCACCCTGAGCCCCCTTTCGTCGTACAAGGGTGACGCAAAACTTTGCTAGATATGGCCCCTAGCCTTTTCAGACTCTGCTCTGGACGTAATTGTATTCAGGTCAAAGCTACATTGAAAATTGTACCTGTGCATCTAAAAAATGTGCCAGCAGCCACGGTCCCAAATGTTGAATAAATTGGAAAGCCCTATAAAATAACCGTAAAACAAAAATTGCTTTCAGTACTCAGTCGGGTTGGTATAGAAGATAGTTTTACATGTCGTCCTCTCAAAGCAAATATAAAGGCAGCAGCCTTTGATTTCAAGTTATTTATATATGCTTTCTGCCACACTATTTGAATTATCTTAATATCCAAACAGTTACACGATCAAGTCTCATCAAATGTCGTTCCGCTCAAATGCAATGAAAAACTGGTTTGTTTGGTTCCCACTGCTATGATCTTGGTTCTGGACAAATTACTATGTAATCTATATGTAATCTGGCTATCTACTGAAGAAGCCTACAATTTTTATAAACTCACTGGCGTCCTACCCAGAATGACTGTGTCCCCTAATTTTGGTGGAACTGGTCGTTTTGTTGAGATAGCTGTTTCATATATGCTAAATTGCAGGAGGTTGCTTTATGCAACGAAAGGTTAAAGATGAAATAGCTGCTGCGGGGAACAAGGAAATGGTGATTCTTTGTCTATGACCTGGTGAATAACCAGGTGGTTCAATCTTTTGAGTTAATAAGAAATTAGTTTAAATAGTCGAGGACAAGTTTTTAAATGTCTCTTACGTTCGAGCAGCAGTTACACCACGAACGAATCCCACAAAGTATTGGGGAATCCTTGCCAATTAACACAATTTGCCTGCGAAAGCTTTGATGAGTATGTATTACGCTGTGCTATCGGAACTAGTACCAAATGATTTCAGTATTTTGATGAGCAGATGGAGTGATGAGGTAGGTAGTGACTTATCTTCCGAGTAAAAACACTAAATTGTGCTGGCTGCCTCACACTGTATATTCTTGAAGTACACCACTTCACAGTCCTATGTCGATTATACTATTCTCCTTAAGAAAGAATCCATTTTGCAGTAACAAAGTAGGAAAGTGTTAGTGATGCTATCAAGATAGGGACTTGGAGGTTGTTCTTTTGGCTCTTCCATAGAAACCTTTAGGAAAGGGTGAGCCTTTACATATGTCACACTGTCAGTGTGTAATATGAGTTACAGTGACCATGCACCCTGAAAAATATTGTCAGACAGCAGTATAAAGAAAATGCCAAAAGGGTCCAAAAGCTCCTAGTTGCTAAGTACCAAAAACAAGTCTAGGTCTGTAAGGCTGAATCCTGCATTCCTGGCAAGAGCAACACTGGAGCTTGCAATATTATAGAAGAAATGTGCTTGCTGCACAGTTGCATAACAAATGCTAGCAGACAAATGGTTGGCAATACTGAGACAGAAATGGAGATGACAGAGCTGTAGCAGAAGCAGTATTGTCAAGAACGGAGCAGAAGCAAACATTTTCTTGTCAGGAACAAGCCACCTTTATAAAACCATCTGATAGAAATGACTAGACTCAAAACAAGAACCACATGACTGGGAGGGGCTGAACTCAAAGCATGAAAGCAGAAAGGGGCAGGTCTCCTAAGTGGGCATCCAGAAGTGGTGTCCAGGTTTAAAGGCCATCTTGGAATGAAATGTATGCTTGGTTGTCATCTTGCAACGGTATCTGTCTTAGGTGGCCGTCTTAAAATGGTGTTTGTGCTTGATGGTCATCTTGGATGGGTGTGTATATTAGCTGGCCATCTTGGATAGAGTGGGCGCGACCTATAATTGTCTTCTTAACTGAGTTAAGTTTTTATTGGGGGGATATCTCTGAAATTACAAGTGTAATAGTCACTCCAGCACCCAAGCATATTTTGTTAGGAGTGACTACCTTACACCGCAGTAGGAGGCTCTATGTATGATTAACTTACTTCGGCATGAATTGTTAATGCAAAACAATGGGGGTTATTCCAACTTTGGAGGAAGTGGTAATCCGTCCCAAAAGTGACGGTAAAGTGACGGATATACCACCAGCCGTATTACGAGTCCATTATATCCTATGGAACTCGTAATACGACTGGTGGTATATCCGTCACATTTGGGACGGATTACCACCTCCTCCAAAGTTGGAATAACCCCCAATGTCTTCAACTGCCACGTACATGAAGAGCTTATGGTGATCTATGGCAGTAGATGTATTTTTATAGAGTAAATGTTCGCATAAAGAGGAAGTACGTGAGGCTATTGTCCAGTTCTTTTCTACATCGATTATAAAAAGAAGTGATCAATTATTTTCCTCGTCATGTTTTCTTTGCTTAACATGTTAAATATTACTTCATATTTTGCTGATTACAAGAATGTGGATGAACAAGCATGTGATTTTGCTCAGTATTTGCATCTTTTATTTAGCTTTCTCTCGTTTATATATACTCATGTCTTGCAAGAATTCACTCTGTTACAATAAATAGAAAGATTTAACTACATTACAGACATTTTTACATGGCATAAATTAACAATGTGACACCTTTATGCAGATTCATTTACAATCACCTAGGGCCATATGTATGAAAAAATGGCTTTGCGAATCGCAAATAGCGATTTTTTAGGAAATCGCTATTTCCGAGTCGCAATTGGCCATGTAACAAAATTGCGATTCGGAATTAGCAATTTCTTAAAAATCGCTATTTGTGGTTTGCAAGGCCCATTTACCGAATCGCAATTTGCATTTTCGCAAATTGCAATTTTTGTGCGATTTGGTAAAAAATCGCAAATTGCGAGAAATTTCGAGAAAGCACACCTGGAGGAGCCTGATGACATCACAAGCAGGAAATTAGTCATCCCAGGCAGTTTTAGGTGCCACACCCAAACCAGCATCTTGAGAGAGAGCAGCCCAGCCACACAGAGCAGCACTCAGAAGTATCCAGCACACCTGAGCAAGGATGGACTCCCCAGGCCAAGCACAGGAGAAGGGAGAAAGAAAGCGCAAGCTAAAATTCAGCGAGCAGGAGCTTGAGGTGCTGACTGAGGAGGTGGTCAGGAGCCATGACCGCCTTTTTGGAAAAAACTCACTCCAGAGTGAGAAAAGGAGACTATGGGCAGATATACAATCAAAAATCTGCACAATTGGAGTGGCACAGCGCTCCGGTGAAGAAATCAAGAAGAGGTGGTATGACCTGCGGTCCCGTGCGAAGGAGAGGGTGGCAAGGAGACTGCAGGAGGCCAGGGGCACAGGAGGCGGTCCACCCACAGAGGCACCATCCACACCTTTGGAGGACCTAGTCAAGTCCACACTCCTCACTGAAGCTGTGACAGGGGTCACAGTGATCGACACCTCCGGCACACCAAGTGCCAGCCAAGGTAAGTGCAATATTGATTTGTAACCCCATATGTGTATGTACAAAAGCCCCTTAGGAATTAGCAAGTAATGTAAAACATTGTGAGAAGTAGTCCAGTCCACATCTTAGAAGCAGCACAACAATGCATTATGGGAATGGCAGTCCACAACCCAGAGCTATACGTAGCACATACAATGTATTTAAGTAGAGTGACACCCAGAGGAACACAACACACACAACACAGTGTAGAGAAGTACCTGTACCTTTATTACCATTGTCCGACCGTAAATGTAACATTCATAACTGACATGCTGCATATTGTCGTTGCAGGTGGGCCAGGCCCAGCAGCCACAGCATCAGCACGGGTAGGCGAGACGGACACACATCTGGCCTCCGATTCAAACACCAGTGGGTCCCTCAACATTGCGACTGTCCGATGCAGGCCCAGGGCACTGCCACTGCCAGAGCTCAGCAACGACTCAGATGAACAGCAGGAAGGGCCAATTTCCCCATCAGCAACAGGCAGGCGCAGCCAGATGCATGAGGTCAGGTGTCAGCAGACCACAGCACCACGCAGGATGGCGACAGATTCCGGGGCACAGTAGCATGAGGCAGGTGAGGGTCCCTCCTTCTTTGGTGGGCCGGAAGCTGCTATGTTGCAGCAACAGCGCCTACAAAATAAGAGAATCCTCGGATTAGAAAAGGACTTGCACAAACATAACTGCAACATGGTGGGCCTGCATCGCCAACTTGACTCCCTCAATAACAACATAGTACAGCTGCGTGAGGGAGAGGTGCAGGCCTCACAGGACACCAGAGACCTCACAAGTGCTGTCCGTGAACTCTGCCAGGAGCTGCGCCATGAGAGGGTGAGCCAGCACAGACAGGAGCGCAGATTTAGGAACAGGGTGGCAAATTCAACTGCACTGATTGCCCGTCGTGCAGTGGCTGCGCAAGTGGAGGCAGCACACAGCAGCAGGGATGTTGTGAATGGACTGGTGCAGATCACCAATGTGATCGAGCACATTATGGGACCAAGGTCAGCCACTCCGAGTGAGCTTGCACTGGGGGACACTGAGGACAGTTCCAGCCTCAGCAGTGTAGCTGTACCAGCATTGGACACTAGACGGTGCAGTGCCAGGCACAGCACTGCCACTGAGGCTGACAATAGAGGTGCCAGTATTGTAACTGGGCACCCGAGTGGTGTGCGTGGCCGCAAAAAATGACTCTAGTCAGTGGACTTGTTTTCACTATGAAGTAATAGTGCATTACTCAGGTCCTTCATTGTTTTGAGTTTCTCACTTAACCTTTTTTTGTTATTCCTCACACGAGCATTACCTGACTTAAGGTAATACATTTATTTTACTACAGGTACAGTTGTCAGAGGATTTGTGTCATTTATACTCACATCGGAAATGGTTGTATGTGATGTCGGCACGCCTTTGCCTTCCCTCTGCTGCACTGGTCCTGTCTGCTGGATGTAGGGGTGGTATGAGATCATCATCCTCATCAGATTCAGTATCACATATTTCTACAGGTATGTCCCTGGTGATAGCTATATTGTGCAAGATAGCACAAGTAGCCACTATTCTACATGTCGTCTCTGGACTGTACTGTAGTGCCCCACCACTTTTGTGGAGGCACCGGAAGCGACTCTTCAGCAATCTAAATGTGCGCTCCACCACAATGCGGGTTGCGCTGTGTACTGCATTGTATCTCCGTTCAGCTGGTGTTGCAGGATTGAGGTTGGGCGTCATCATGTAGGTGCGCACTGCGTAAGCACTGTCTCCTGGAAGGGACAGAGGGTATGATAAGAAGTGGGCCATCTGACATCAGCACGCCATCAATGCACCATTGTATAGAGGGTGAATAACTAGTAGATATCCTTCACCAAACTCCCCAGCTGGCAGTCGTGTGTGAATCCCGCTGTGGTGAAAGATGTACAAATCATGTGTGCTTCCTGTGTACCTGGCCACGAGATCAGTAATGATGTAGGAGGCATTGCATATCACCTGTATATTCATTGAATGTTGGTATTTCCTGTTGCGGTACACATACTTTGTGGCTGATGGTGGACAGATTGCCACATGTGTCCCATCTATGGCACCTAGGACGTGGGGGAACTGTGCTATCTGGTAAAATTAAATTTTTGTCTGCTGTATTTCCTGTGGGGTGTGGGGGAATCTGATGTACTGGTGTAGTTTGCTCAGCATGGCGTTGATAAATGCATTGAAAAATCTAGAGAGGGTACTCTGTGAGACCCCTCCGGCTGCTGCTATGACCCCTTGATAGCTCCCTGAGGTGAGTAGGTGGAGGGAGCATAATACCTGCACATGGGTGGGTATGCTGTGAGTCCTCAGTGTTCTGCGCTGCATTATGGGTTGTAGCTCAGCTATCAGATCAAGTATCATGTCTGAGTTCAACCTATACCCCTCATATATTTCCTCCTCTGTCAGGTTAAAAAGTTTAATGCGCACTCTGAAAATGTGCTGCTGTCTCCTCCTCCCTCTCCTCAAACCTGCTAAGATCCTCATCCTCCTCGCCATGACGTAGAGTGCAGCCATTGTTGAAAAGAGTCTGAGGCATTCTGGGCCTCTTTATATAGGTTGCACCTGGTTACCACCTGGTTTCAGTTAGTGGTATTTTGCATGTGCAAAATGCCATTCTGCGAAAAATAGCAATTTGCGATTTTTTACTGCATCTCTTTGCGACTTGAATTTTGCGAGTCGCAATTTGCGCCTCGCAATTTCCTACTGGAAATACTGAATCGCAAATTGTGACTCGCAAAACCAGGTCGCAGCGCAAAAAATCGCAATTTTTGCGATTTCTTATTTTTGGTCTGCGAATGCCTTTCATGCATCGCAGATCACTTTTTTGCACTCGCAAATGGTTGAATTTTGCGATTCGCACCGTTTGCGAGTGCAAAAAAGTTTCATACATCTGGCTCTTAATTTTTTTAAGTTGGATTGAAATCCAGGCTGCAAGACCCAAGATCAAAATGAGTATCTTTGATTACGTGATGTGAGACACAAGAGCCTCATGTAATAAAATATGCTATGTGTTTCCTTGTTCTACTTTTAACAGTAATAAAAGGTGTTTTCCACATCATATGTTGAAAAAGAGGAAGTGGCGTAAAGCATACATGCAAATTTGCCACATATGAATCTAAAAGTCAAGTGCGTCTTCCTGAAGGATCCAGTTTGGAGGATTATGGAGGGCTCTAAGCACATTTCTTATTAATCCTCTGTTAGAAATGGGGTTTCTGGTTGGTTAGGGTATGCACCTAAGCCAGGCAGAACTCATTATTCTAGTCAGGGCGAGGGAGTTACACACCCAAGACAACCCCTGCTTGACCCGAGCAGTCAGGCTTTTCCCAGAGGCAATGTGTAAAGCAGTTGCACAACACACACAACACACAATAAATACATGTGGGTCTCGTGCTCACTGTGCCACTGGATTCAGGCTAGCCTGACTGATGGAGGGCGATATCCTAAAATCGGTCCCAGGATGCTTGTTTCCGGTACAGGGAAACCTGGCCTGGCAGTTCGGGCTGGACCGTTCCCATGGGGAACAGAGTCAAGATTGATTTGCATATGGATGGGTCCAAACTCGAGTGGCATGGTGAGCAAAAGAACAATGGATTAAACCCAGATCTGTGACTGGGGGTGAGTGTTTGAAAAATATCAGCACTTCGTCCGTCATCCTTTTTTGTTGCCACAATATATACACCACACAGGAAACACAACCCCAATTTATATCAAAAAACTGTATTGCACAAAAAGTCATTAGACCAAACATAACATGGCAGTAATACCCTGCTACACAAGCAGTTGTCAGAACATCACACAGTTACTGGTACTCTGCAAAAGCCTGCAGTAGTTACATAAAACACATAGGTTTCCAGTTATTTTGCAACACAAGCAGTAGATAGGTTGTCATCATTATTACCAAAAATCTTATGTTTTAATATACACATATCATAAAAATGGCAGGTCATCATCATGAATGTACATAGCATGAGACATCACCAAAAATGCTCATGGCAGCGTAATCATATTAGCATGGAGGCCACAACCTCATCATGAAATCCATTCCCCAAATGGTATATGTCATACATGAGGAAAATGCACATAGCAATGAAGCACTCCCACCTGGGAAATCATAAACCCACCCTGCAAGGCCCTTGTACTTACAGACCCTGACATGTCCCTCCCAGAAATGGTGAGAACGACATGCCAACTAAATCAAAAAGGCCAAAATGAAGGACGATGCGGGCAAAATGGGGATGCACGTGTTACAGTCTCTGAGCTCCTGCGCTCAGATCATTGCACAGGGATATCTTGCACAACCGGTGATGGCTTGGCCAGGAACCTCCACCGAGGGTCATTACTCCAGCCTGCTAGCAACAGAACAGTAAGGGGCTTGGTGGGAACAGGGACCTCAGATGATGCTTCCTTCCTGCCTGTGAGCCACAAAGCAGAAAGGGGGCCAGCAGGAATGGGGACCTTCAATGAGGCTTCCCTCCCCCCGCGAGCCACACCTGGATGTCCACTGTTTCCTGGGGTCCGCCGCCCTCACAGCAGGAGCCCAGCTGCTCCCCTCCACCGAGGTTCACTCTTGGGGCCGTGGTGGTGATAGTCACTTCCCAGCAGATGCCTGCTTGTGCCCAGTGGGCACTTCTCACAGCGCTCCGGTGCCCCAGAGGCACCGATCAAAGCACGCTTCATTTGTGCTGGCTCCTCGAGACCCGCTCGGCTCACAGCGGTGTCCACACACCAGGGGATAGATTCCTCTGCACTGAGGGAGACAAGATAGTGCTCTTCCCGTGCTAGGAAATGTAAGAACAGTGAGATGTAGCACCCTCCAGGCCCCTCCTCATAAAATCCAGCGCTCCTCATGCGTTGGAGAAACTGAAAGTCAAGCGCCCTTCCAGCGCTTCAAGAAATACAATTGCAGGGGAATGGGGACACATCACCCAGCCTCTGGAGACAACATAATGTGGCACAGGGCAGCAGGGCCCAAACAAACCGGCCAGCTCAAAGGTTTGCAGGTGGTGGCAGTTCCTGTTAGTGACTCAGCAGGTCACAGTTCAGCACAACAGCTGGTGGTTCCTGGCAAGTCTCTCCAGAAGCATCCTGTGTCCAGGTCAGTCCATTAGTGTATCCAAATTTCGGAAAAATTGGAAAATCCCCTGTACTTATACTCATTTTGCGCAGCCTCCACAAAAGGTGGAGAAGGGGCTCCAACCAATACTGTACTAACTGGTTCCAGAAGTGTCCCCTCCCTCCTCCAGCATAGGCTCCAGACATCAGTGAGGGATAAACGAGCCCTATGTGTAAGGCCAGAGAACAGCCTTTACATCTCTCCACCCAGGAAGATCATTCAATATGCAGATGCACCCTGTGACACCTCCACCCTCCCTGTGTACAGGCTGTCTGAAAAGTATGCACAAAGCCCAGCTGTCACTCTGCCCCAGACGTGGATTGGAGTCAAGCTACAAAACACCAGATTTATAAGCTCAGAGAAATGGCCACTTTCTAAAAGTGGCATTTCTATAATAGTAATAAAAAATGCACTTACACCAGTAAGCAGCATTTCTCACTACCATTACAACCACACCAAACATACCTATGCTACTCCTCAGAGATTTTACAATACCACCTAGACAAAAGGTAGGGTATTTCCAATACAATCCTATGAGCAAGGCAGCACTCACAGCAGTGAGAAACCAAATAGGTTTGTCACTCCAAGAACAGGCTACACAACCAGGCACATGTCCTGCCTTTCACATACATAGCACCGTGCCCATAGGACTAGCTAGGGCCTACCTTAGGGGTGACTTACATGTGGTGAAAGGAGAGTTCCAGGCCTGGCAAGTAAATTTAGATGCCAGGTCCCTGTGGCAGTAAACTGTGCATGCAGCCCCTGCGGTATCAGGGCTGAGACAGGTTTGAAAGGCTACTTCTGTGGGTGGCGCAAGCTGCATTGCAGGCCCACTAGTAGCATTTAATTTACAGGTCCTGGGTATAGGGATATCACTGTACAAAGGACGTATAGGTAAATTAAATGTGCCAATTAAGTGTAAGCCAATCACACCATATTTTGAAGGGACCACACCTTCACTTTAGCACTGATCAGTATTGATGAAGTGCTCAGAGTACTGGAGCCAACAAAAAGAGATCAGAAAAAATAGGAGAAGGAAGGCTAACAATTTTGGGTTGATCCTGTAAAAAGGACCAGTTCCAACACCCTCATTAAAAACAAAACATACAAGGACTGATGTCATGTAACTTTGTCTTATTCCCTCTCTATCTTTCTAAAAAACACACAGGACATGGTAGAAAGAGGGGACACTTGTTATTTGTTAATCTCCAACTCCCCATTACTGCAGAGATATCTTGATATTATGTGCCTGCGAGCCTCTAGGTAAATGAACAAGTGAAAACTGTTTTTCAGTCAGGTTAGAATGGGTGGCAGATGCAATTTTAAATAAGAAAGGTTTCCTCACCTCAGCTCCTACATAGTTACCAGTTGTTCAGTCTTTAGTTGTTCCCTTTTTTGATACTTTGTCCTGTGGTATGTGCTTATATAAAGAAGATTACTTGATCTAATTTAACATTTTAAAGGTGCAAGTTAACGATTGTCTGTACCTCAAGTAATGATGTGCCAAAGAAAACCTTCACAGATATGTTACACCAGTTTCCAAGTCCAATGTTCTGTCTACCAATGTGAGAATGCCCTAGCCCAACGAAGCACCAATCAAACACCATTCAGGCCACAGAGCTGTCAGATAAACCCACTGTGAAGGGGTTCAGTTGCCTGACAAACAGATCCCACAATGCGCCAGCTGGGATGGTGTTCCGTCAGGAGCCTTATGGAAGAATAAGGGACAACGTAAGAGAGTAGGAAAGGAATGACTAGAAAGAATGCAGAGCAGAAAGGAAGAAAGAACCAAAAAGAGAGGAAGGTTCTACTGGTAAACCTGTCTGCACCCTGACGGTACACCAAGCTTAGAATCCTGGTCATCCCCGACCTGCCACAACCCTGCCATTTCTCTCCATGTGCTGCTGCCATGCCACACCACACCACATGGAATGAGCCTTTCTGCATCCCATAGATACTCCCAATTGCCCCACCACGACAGCACCTTAAGCACCCAGCACCCCATCAGCTCAAGCATTCAAACCAATCTACACCACATGACTCACTCTCATGCTTACTCTTCAACACTATTCGCTTAACAAACATGCAATAGATTTTAATCACTGCATCAACAGACAACACTGCCAACACATGCATAGAGGAGGATTCACCATTGTCTTTCAACTCCACTGACAGCAAAACCAAATACATTGAGCACCTCAGCTTAAATTTAGGATTCATACCTAATTTCGCCCTGTATGGCACCCTGGTGTGCAGGCCTCCTGCACCTCATGCAAACTTGAACAGCAACATAACAGACATTGTTGCATCACCAATTGTTGGAAATTGTGTCTAAAGTTGGCAGATGTTTGCACCCTTTCTAAGTAGCGACCACACTCCTAGTCAGGGTAAATCAGATACACACCCTAAATTAACCTGTGCTCACCTTCTGGTAGCTTGGCACAGAGCAGTCAGGCTTAACTTGAGGCAATATGTATTGTGCAACACCTAAATTACAGTAACATGGTGAAAAACACAAAAGACTCCAAACTAGTTTAAAAAAATAGGGAATTTATCTGAGTAAAACATGGCCAAAGTGACTAAAATCCAATAGGTAGAACTCGGGATATGAATTTTTAAATAAAAAACTGCAATACAGTGCTCAGAAATCAGTAAAGCTAAAAGGTTACTTGAGGTCACGTCAAACCGGGGTAAATCCAAAGTACTGGCCAACCGCGATGGAGGGTAGGGCGGCTACAGGGCTCACACAGGGCCCACTGAAAGATACATTGGATAGAGGGCTACATCAATGTCAAGAAGGTAATGCGAGGGTGATGCATCGGTTCCGATCCGCGCAGTCCTGGGGACACATCATTGTTGAGACGTGCAGTCATCGAAGGGATGTCCTCAAAGTGTGACATTGAGCCCTCTGCAATGGAGTTGATGCTTTGTCTTCGAGTTGCACAGCAAAGGCGATGTGCCAGAGCTGGAGGAGATGCATCTATCCTCAGATGCTCATTTAGCGACACAGAGTCCTTGACTTCAGTTGTAGCGGCGTTTGGTCAGCGTCGAGGGAGGATGCAGCAGTTCCAAACAGCGCAATGGCGTTGATGTATCGGTTTTTGCAGAAAAACAGCTGAAGAGTCACCTTTCAAGTTCCAGGACTGGGTTGGCACCTCTTGGCAGGACAGAACTCACAGATGGCAGAGACCAGCAGTTACAGAAGAGGTGGGGGAAGTCTTCGATGGCCCTGAGACTTCAGAACAGGAGGCAAGCCAGCAAGCCAGTAAGCCCTTGGAGTCATGTGGTTCTTGTGAGGATTAAAAAGATACATCCAGCCCTTCTCACTCCCAGGCAAGAGGCAGCAGACCAACACAGCAAAACAGTTCAGCAGAGTGGCAGTCCCTCCTGGCAGCACAGCAGTCCTTCATTCTGGCAGGATGTCCTCAGATTCAAAAGTGTACTGATTTGGTGAGGTTTTGGGTCCATTACTTATACCCAGTTTAGCCTTTGAAGTAGAGGAGACCTCAAAGAGAGGTCTTTGAAGTGCACAAGGTCCCTGCCCTCCCTTCTCTGGCTCCAGGTAGTCTACAGAGGGTTATGTAGCTCTTTCTGTCGGGACAGGCCTAGCCTTTTTCAGGTGTAAGTGTCAGATCCTCCCTTTCATTTAGCCCAGGAAGGCCTATTAGCCTGGTGATGGGACATTAGGATCTAAATGTCACACCCCAGCTCCCTTCATGTGTGACTGTCTAGAGGGAATGCACAAAGCCCAGCTGTCATCCACCCCAGACATGTATTCAGAGGCAGGCAGTGGCACAGAATGGGTAAAATAAGAAGATGCCAACTTTCTAAAAGTTGTTGTTAGAAATTGGGTCTCTAGTTGGCAGAAGTTTGTACCCTGTCCAAGTAGGGATGTCTTTTCTAGTCACGTTAAGTAACTGATGGACCAAAGATAGCCTGTGCTCACCACCGTAGCTTGGCACGGAGCAGTCAGGCTTATCCCCAGAGGCAATGTGTAAAGCGTTTGCGCAACACACTCACACCAGTGACACAAGAAATACACAACAAATGTGACTTCACACATGAATATATATGAAAATATGCTTCTTATATTGAAATTATATATGTTAGACTGTCAACATCATAAATCATAAGCATGGTGCAGGAGTACCACTTGTGACAATGGGGCTCAGTATGATAATAATGCCAGTATCAACACGATCTGTATTCTGCATCAGTACAACACCTGAATCATCACATGGCACCATAAATAACTCAAATCACAATTATTGTGCATACTAGATCGACTCTTAGGTAATGCTTGTTATCAGAACAGGCAGTAATAACACCTCATAGTTGCTACAGTGTGCACCACATAAACAGCCGGGCATGAACTGCAGTAGTAAGGCACATGAACAAGAAGTATTATACATCATGTACCCTTACTAAACTAAGGAGGCAATCATCGATGACATGGGTTGTAAGTGTGGGAGTAATCTGAAATGTAAAGAAATACAAAGCCACATTTGCAAAGCAAGGTAGGTTTAATCACAAAGAATGGCCAGGAGGTCAGACCACTCTGCTGTGGAGATGAAAATGAACTCTATTTGCTGCTCACAGGCAGCGCCTTTTATTCATAAAAATCATAAACATCTATGCAAAGCTACATGCAAAGCAGTTACATAACAGTTGGAAAAATATCTGCAAGAACAACCTGCACTTTGTGTGATTCACCCTCACCCCAAAGGCATGTCCGGGCAAGTGCTTCCTTCCTCCTGACATGGGTTTTCAACTAAGTGTATAGGGGCCAAGGCTCTTGACTGCAGCATGATAGAAGCATGCTGTGCTTGGATTGGTCCTGCTCTGTAAGGTTTTTAATGATGTTATTCTAGTGCTCAGGGTGGGTGGCGGGTTGATCAACAGCATACATGCCATACTGAGGAAGTAGAAAGGGGAAGAGAAAAAGGAGTGTTTGTGTTTAATATGCAGGCCCCCCCACCCTCCATGGCATACATTGTTGCTCTAGTTCTTGTTTTGTATGGTTGAGGTAATCACAGAATGTTCCTTCTGTAGGATGTTTTGACAAGCTGGAGGCCATGTCTAATGCAAGCTGTTGCTGACCTCGGGGTGCAGGAGTCTGTAGTTTCCATGTGGATTAGATTGAGTAATATAGGGGTTTAATATCCTCTTTTACAATGTAAATGTTTCAGGGCTGAGGCTGGGGGTCAGGTGATTGGGGTAGTCTACCAATTGATCACTTTGACTCTGTCATAAGTAAAAAAAAAATGCATTGGTTTGCAGGCCTTTTGTGGTGACCAAAACCCAGTGCTCCGGCAGTGTTCAGGAGCACTGAACTGTCCATGCACTGGGAGGAGGGAAAACACAGCATATGTGCTTATTGGGGGAGATGGATTGCAACGCATGTGCTCTGAGATCATGAAGTGCCCACCACACACTAGCGATAAAGGCAAGACAGCATAAACAGCACTTCCCACATACTGGTTTTGAGAAGCACAGGGCAGGCACCAAACTCTAGGAGAACACTTAGGTGGGCACCAGGGATGCCCTGGGTTCCTCCCGGCAGTCCAATAGTGCCTGACACCCTCACAGTCAAAAAACAGCAAGACAACAAGCAGAAAAGCAATCCAGTGAGTCCTTTGTGCCACCAAACAAACAGCAGGCAGCAGGACAACAGAAGAAGAGCAGTCCAGATGAGTCCTTTTGTGCAGTGCAGCAGTCCTTCTGACAGAGGTAGAGTCCTAGGCCCATATTTATACTTTTTGACGCTAAACTGCGCTAACGCAGTTTAGCGTCAAAAAATTTAGCGCCGTCTAACGCCATTCTGAAGCGCCATGCGGGCGCCGTATTTATGGAATGGCGTTAGCCGGCGCTAGCAGACCGGCGCTGCCTGGTGTGCGTTGACAAAAAACACGTAGACCAGGCAGCGCCGGCGTAGGGGGAAAATGGCGTTAGGGCGTCTTAAAATGGGGCAAGTCAGGTTGAGGCAAAAAAATCACCTCAACCCGATTTGCGCCATTTTTTTCGACGCCCAGACGCCATTTAAATGACTCCTGTCTTAGTAAAGACAGGAGTCATGCCCCCTTGCCCAGTGGCCATGCCCAGGGGACTTATGTCCCCTGGGCATGGTCATTGGGCATAGTGGCATGTAGGGGGGCACAAATAAGGCCCCCCTATGCCACCAAAAAAAATACAAAAAAATTACAAATTATACTTACCTGAACTTACCTGAATGTCCCTGGGATGGGTCCCTCCATCCTTGGGTGTCCTCCTGGGGTGGGCAAGGGTGGCAGGGGGGGTCCCTGGGGGCATGGGAGGGCACCTGTGGGCTCATTTTGAGCCCACAGGCCCCTTAACGCCTACCCTGACCCAGGCGTTAAAAAGTGGCGCAAATGCGGGGTTTTTTGACCCGCCCACTCCCGGGCGTGATTTTTGCCCGGGAGTATAAATACGACGCATTTGCGTCGCCGTCATTTTTTTAGACGGGAACGCCTTCCTTGCATCTCATTAACGCAAGGAAGGCGTTCACGCAAAAAAATGACGCTATTTGCCCATACTTTGGCGCTAGACGCGTCTAACGCCAAAGTATAAATATGGCGTTAGTTTTGCGCCGAATTTGCGTCGAAAAAAACGACGCTAATTCGGCGCAAACGGAGTATAAATACGGGCCCTAGTTCCAAAAGTGGTCTAAAAATATGTGGCAGAGCCCCTGTACTTATACTCCAAAATGTCTTTGTTCAGGGTTCAAGGGGTGACTTCAAAGGAGCCCTTTCAAGTGTATCACACTCCATTTCAACCCAGTCATAACTCCAGACATCAGTAGGGGGTAAATCAGCCCATTATGTGAGGCAGGGACACATCTTCTACAAATGTAAGTTAGCCCCACCTCCTTCTCTCCCAGCCCAAGAAGGCTATCAGTATACAGATGGATGCAGGTGCCTCTCCTGTCACACCTAGCCCTCCTGTGTTGTGGCTGTCTGGAAAGTGTACACCAAGTGAAGCTATCACTCTGCACTACACATGGATTGGGTTCAGGCAGCAGAACACTAGGTATAAGTGCAGAGAAATGCCCACTTTCTAAAAGTGACATTTCTAAAATAGTAATGTAAAATCCAACTACACCAGTAAGCAGGATTTCTCACTGTCATTCCAAACATACCAAACATGCCAACACTGCTCTTTTCAGATCAGAAAATACCACTTAAAATGTATGAGGGAACTCCCAATACTAACCTACGAGAGGAGCAGCCCTCACATTAGTGAAAAGTGAAGTAGACAGTTTGCCATCACTAGGGCATGTAAAGAATATCAGTACATGTCCTACCTTCTACATACACAGCACCCTGCCCATTGGGCTACCTAGGGCCTACCTTAGGGGTGACTTAGGTGTGGTAAAAAGGAAGTTTAAGACTTGGAAAGTAGTTTGAATTGCCAAGTCAATGTGCCAGTAAACTGCTCACGCAGGCACTGCATTGGCAAGCCTGAGACAAGTTTGTAAGGCTACTTTTGTGGGTGGTGCAATCAGGGCTGCAGGCCTACTAGTAGCATTTAATTTACAAGCCCTGGGTTTATGGCATACCACTTTACAAGGGACTTACAGGCAAATTACGTATGCCAAACAGGGAGAAGCCAATTATGTCAAGTTTTATGGGAGAGGGCACATGCACTTTAGCACTGATTAGCAGTGTACAATTAGCAGAAGGAATATGAATATTGAAGCTGTTCTGGTGTGAGATAAATCCACATAAGGAATTCCCTTCTTTGTGCTCATCTTCTTACTTTTGCATTTCCTCCTTACTCCTCACACCCCTCCTGCGAGGCCCGATTCCATGTATTACCTCTCCATCAATAAACAGTGTCTTTCTGAGTCTTTTTCTTTCAGCCTCAGCCTTTGCCCTGCTTGTCTCTTCTGCCTTTGAAACGCCTTTAAATGCCATAATGCACAGCTGTTGCTTGGCTCTCTAGAGTGGTGAGAGTTGTAACATCTGCTAGCACTAATACAATGCAGTGAAGTTTAGAGATAAAATGGTTGAGTCTGTGCTGAGCCTGATCACAATATCAGGCAGCCCATGAACACAGGCTGCGCATAGAGTACCATGCACAATGGTGCCCCAGAGACCCAACAGGAATACCAGTAGCTATTCAGAAATCTAGTCTTGATACCTTTGCTCACATGGACAGGACAACATGTGGTGCTAGGATAAAGACCGTCTTCCGTTTCGTTGTAAGAGAAGGAAGAGGATGAGAGCTTTCTGTATGTGTTTTTGTGTGCATGCATGTGTAAACATGTTTATGTATGTTGAACATCATGCTGTGTGTGTGACTGAGGGCCTGATTACGACTTTGGCAGACGGGATACTCCTCACAAACGTGACGGATATCCCACCCGCTGTTTTACAAGTTCCATAGCATAAAATCGAACTTGAAATATGGTGGACGGGAAATTTGTCACGTTTGTGATGGAGTATAGCATCCACCAAGGTTGTAATCAGGCCCGTAGTGTGTGCGCATGTGCACAAACATTTGCTTGCATGCATGAAATTTGCCTATATGTACATTAATGTAGAACTGCCTATTTGGGAAAGATGTTAGACTGGGTGGGTATCAGGTGAGAACACTTAAATTATTGTGATCCATGCATTGTGTGGCCCACATTGTCATTAAGGTAGTGGGGTCCTGGTGTTTGGCCAGCAGTCAAATAATGGTGAGTTACCACATGAATAACGGTAACCAACACCCAACATAATGGCAGCCTTTGCATAATTTTGTCCTTAATCACTTTCTGCTGCTGTATCCCATGTTATGTCTTTTCTTGGTATATCGGTGGCCTACCCATCATTAAGATTACTCTTTTTCACAAATGTGCAAAGTGGGAAGAGAACAATGCAGTTTCCCTGCCACCACCGGGTCTCCTGGATACAAAAAAACATAATGTACTAGTAAAGTGATGGTGGTCATGTCACAGAGGAAGAAGAGAAGAAGAAAACATAAAAAAACAAGAGTACCAGGACCTCGGAGCACAGTCTGGAGAAGGTAAAAAAAGTTAATACAGTTCATAAATAAAAACAATACGATAATCCCAGAAAAATGCATTTGAATATTACTCACCTTCAAGAAGGCCTGAGGATTTTTGGCAAAGAGGATGTAATGGAGGCTGGTCCGACTCGAAACAACTGGCAAATGTAATAGAGCACACACTCCAAAAACAAGAAGTAGTCCTAGCCAGTCCAGCCTAGGTGTAAGGGATGCTAGAAAAATGTTGCCAGGCAGTATGTATATCCCTGGCTTTTTATACTGCCTCTGCCACTCATAACCCAGAAGAAGAAGGAGAATTTCAGATTCTCTTTGACGATCCCAAATTGGGGTTATTCTAGGTCCAGACTTTACTTTACAAAAAAAGATTGCTATCTTGGAATGGGTTCCAAATTATTGCAACACACATTCTTGTCCTACTGATATGGGCTGTAGCTCTACCATCTTCCTAAACGTTTAACCTGGATTTGCTGCCCATCACCATAACACCAATCTTGACCTTAAACCATCAAAGATTTTCGAATTTGTGATGAGGAGCATGATATTAAGTTCAAACACCTCTTCATGTTGTGGTTCTCCATGGCATAATGTCATTTCATGTTTGGTTTAGTAGTGGTTCTGGAATATCTGGGCTCACCCCTTATGCAATGGTGATACTGGCATACTGTCCTCCACATAGCAGTAGCCCACCAGGCATACTGTTGCCCCCTGAATGTCACCTTCCTTGATATTATGGTTATACATACCTCCTGCAATCATGATCATGGCCTACTGCAGCTCTCTTGACATAATCGTGGCTGACAACTGTCATAAGTGTGACCTGGCCAGTTAGTGACCTACCCTGGGCATAATTGGTGCCCCTACTGACATTATGGTGCTAACCACTCCAGTCATCATCTCAGTATATTTTTGCCCTTTTCTTTATAATAGTGGCCCTTGCAAAACGTTCCCTTTCTTGCCAAGACTGTGAAAGACCTTGGGCTCAGTGGTTCCTCTGACATATTTTGAACCACCTTGGCATAATGGCTATCACCCAGGCATATGTGACTATGACATGTTTGAGTCAACATGCATGCCCATTCTGCTACAAACTGTGGTACAAGTATGCACACAACAGAGTAAACAGACACCACAAAAGTCCAAGACTTAAGTTTAGGCTTTAGTTTCAATGAGCACTACATTTGCTTGCATTTGATCACACGTAAAATATATCTTTTGTAGTCAACATCAAGTATGCATGCTATCTGGAGCACATTTTTATCTTTCCCCTCATGGTGAAACACATTTTACTATACTCCATGAATTTGGAAAGTTATCCATTCATCTTTCCATCCTGGAATGGACATATGCTAGCATTTGGCTGGAGTACATCTCTGACTCTTTCTAGAAAAGATGAATGTGAAGAATCTGTGAATGCCAACAAAAGAACTAGTTTGCAGGTGTTCTGAAACATCCAAAGGCTAACCAATCTTTGGAACACCCTGAATCTGACCCCATTAATGGGATTTATGGTACCAAAATCTTTGAAATCATGGCATATCAACACATTTAAATGGCATTACGCCTGCTAGGAATCCAATTGTGAATTACTGGCAGGCATAACTGACTTCAAGTCAAAAATTCCTTTTATTTGGCATAAGCCTTAAAAGTATAAAAACAATAAAATTTACAATTACATATTACATTAACACACAGAGTTCTTAGATCTTTCTAATTCTTATTAACCAACTCTAATTGCATAATTCAAAGTTCCTGAAAGTGCATCGTGCCAACTTAAATTATCCCACATACAGTTCTAATTAAACTCTGGTCCTTGCGATCTCCTAAGTGCAGTTTCCCATTTTGGAATGCTCCACATTTCATTTCTTGCCTTGTTATGCGTAGCGAGGTTATCTAGAATACCATCAACCAATTTCATTTTAGATTAAACAAGCTCTTCTTTTCTTTTACTTCCTCCATAATTCAAGTTCTTATAGGATCATAAAGTACAATATGCCAGCCAATGTAACCCCTATACAGCTCTAAAAGAGCTCCATCCTTACTTTAACATAAAGTGCCTTTTTTTTCAATTTAAAAGTGCTCTCCATATTATTTCTTACCTTCTCCTAGCCTAGAAAATTTCCTAAAATCATCAACCAATATAATAATAATCGATTATAACATTTAAAACTCTACATTCCACATTATACCCTACCTTCTATCAACACCTATAAATCTAAATATTTCCCTTCTTAAGTCATCTAAAAATAGGCCCAGTGCACAAGTTACATTTAAAAATCTCATATCAATAAGTAGCCTAAGCGCTTGGTCCCGATTAGTAATATTATATACCTTAAAAATCGGTTTTAAAAACTTCTTTCACACTCCTAAAAACCATTGACAATCCAAAAGTAAATGTTGCATAGTATATTTCTGTTCTAAGCCACATGTACACAGACCCTGGCTATCCTTAAGAAATGCTTTTGCTTTGGGATCCATATATCCAGGGTTCAGCCCAATTCGGAACTGTAACACTAAATTTCTTAATTTTGAATTAGGAAGAGCCTCTATATACGGGAAGTTTTCCAGATTCCTCCATCCAGCTATCATAGCCTGGGTTGATATTTTACTTTCTAAATACTTCAGGTCTGATTCTCTTGCTCTTTCCTTCACTATTATTCTTAAATTATACTTCGAGATTTGCGCACCACACCATTGGTTATCAGGTAATCCTAGGAAGGCACAGATCTTTTTTAACTGTCCTCTCACTTGCGATGCCCAATGTAACTCACTTATTATAATTTCTTTCTTACACAATCTCGCGATCTTACAGAACCCTTCATCTGTTATGCTTAACCAAAACTTCAGTGCAGCTCGTAGGCCCAAATAAGTCCACGCCGTCATTTGACATTCAGCTCTTATAGCTTGTAACATACTCGAGGGGGGCAATTAAAGCATGCGCTTTACGCAAATGCTTTCTTCTATTTCCCAATTTAGCTTCCCTGAGAAAGTTAAAACTTCCACCCCATATTGGAACTGGGGGCGAACCATAGCATTAAAAGCAGAGATAACCGGCTGAAGAGAAGGACCTCCGTATTTAATATTGAATTGTTTTAATCCCCAGACTGAAGATAAGGCTTTATTTTTTAAAGTTTCAGTATGTACTTTCCATCTTAAGTGCGAATCGAACCATATGCTCAAATATTTATACTCTTTTACCTTCTCTATTCCCCCCCCCTAGAGTGTAATTAAAAATACTTTTCTCTTTCCCTATAGACATTATTTTCGTTTTCTCCATATTTACTATCATTTTTTCCCTTTGACAATAGGTATAAAACATCTGTAGCTTCCTTTGTAGCCCTAACTCTGTCACATCCATTATCACTAAATCATCAGCGTATAGTAAGCAGGAAACATGCACACCATACATTTTTGGGCTTAGCCCATTAACCTTCTGTAACAACCCTGGCAAATCTGATAAGAATAATGAAAATAAAATTGGGGCTAACACACAACCTTGACGGAGACCATTCATTATAGGGATCCTTTTTGAAAGTGAGCCACTCATATCTAAAATTACTTGGGCCCAGTTTTGTGAATGCAGGCCCCGGAGAAGAAATAGTATATCCAAATCAATTCCTAGCTGTTTCAACATATCCCATAACAATTTCCTGTCTACCAAATCAAATGCGGCACGAAAATCGACAAAACAGCAAAATAGGCTTCCTCGCAATTCAACTGATTTTTTTGCTAAAGCCCACAGACTAAAGCAGTGGTCAATTGTCGAATGCCCTTCCTTGAAACCAACTTGCTCTCTTGGTATCAAATCTTTATCATCTGCCCATTCTTTGATTAACCCCAGCAATAACTTTGTGAAAACCTTTTCCCCTACGTCTAATAAACTTATCAGCCGATAGTTTTTTGGTTGAGTTGGGCCCTCCTTTTTTATAAATCGGCCTTATCATGGCACCCTTCCAACTCTCTGGAAAACGGCCATAATCAAGAATTTTACAAAACGTAATATAGAAGAATTTAGTCCACCAATCAATATTCTTTTTTATTATTATTGCTGGGAGGTTGTCTGGGCCTGCTGCT
Organism: Pleurodeles waltl; assembly: GCF_031143425.1. Classification (NCBI taxonomy): domain Eukaryota; kingdom Metazoa; phylum Chordata; class Amphibia; order Caudata; family Salamandridae; genus Pleurodeles; species Pleurodeles waltl. The sequence goes on from NC_090444.1 coordinate 1,270,811,057, forward strand.
TTAGTTAATTTCAAGGCTGCAATTGTATCTTTTATTTTCTGTGGGACAATTGCTAATCTTATCTTCTCACCAAGCTTCCTAACAATACCATAGCCCTCTTCTTGTCAGACCAAGCACCGCATTACTCCTACCCTTTTCCCCTCTCTTACCAACTGCCAAAAACCCCTAGTATTCCGTGTTTTTATCACCTCCATCATTGCGTCCCAGTTTTTATTAATGTATTCTTGTTTCCTCTGTCTTATCAGCATCTTATAATCCTGTTTTGCTTGTCTAGGCTTCTTAGTAATCCTTAGTAATCTTCGCATCATTTGCTTTCTACACCTACATTCCTGATTAAACCATACTTTACTATCATTCATCATATATGATTCTCCCTTCCTCTTTCCCTCTCGAGATATTTTTAATTTGCTTTTAAAGCAATTGACCATTAACACAATACCCTTATTATAACCTTTGAATATGTCATTTGGGTCTTCTTCCATATTAGGGATTGGATAGTTTACAAGCAAATTATGAAGTGCTTCTAGACTGCTATCTGTTAAACGGGTCGTCACCCTACGGGGGTACTCAACCAACGCTATCAGTGCCTTTTCTCTTTCTTTTTGAATTTTATCAGCTGAGCGTATTGTTATTTTGAGCGGCCAATGATCACTGCCCTCTATATGCCCAACCTCAAAATTTTGCACTTCTCCAAAAAAACAGGTGTTTACAAAAGCATAATCAATAGGGCATTCCTGATTACCTGTTCGAAAGGTATTTTTGGCCGGACAATCATTCTTCATACCCCCATTTAGGCAAAACATGCCCAAGGATCCTAATGTTCTTGCTAAGGACAAATCACGAGCGGAGCATTCTACGTTTGGAAAGATACTTCTAGGGATTTGTGCTGCTGCCAATAGCTCCTTATATAAATTGTCACTGCCATTAGGATCAAGTTTATGATTAAAATCTCCGAACATCAAGATCAGACGGTCAGCGTTACCAGTGCATAATAGTTCCAGATCTTCCTTGAACAGTCCTCGCTGTGGATTATAATCAAACACATTCCCCGGTTGTATATAAACGTTAAGAATCAGAAGCTTTTTAGCGCCACCTATTACATTGTAGAGAATTACCTGGCCTGCCAATAGCCAATGACATTTAGTTTTTATTTCTATTAACTTATCTGCTATTCTGGTAGAGGCTAGGGTTATTAGTCCCCCTGATGCTCGTCCTGACCCTTGCCGGGTAGCTCCCCTAAACAGCCCCATGAAACCATCCACTGGTTCCGGATCATCGCACAGCCAGGTTTCTTGGAAACACATTACATCATACTCTTCAAGCTCTCCTTTAAACCGCTTTTGTTTTAAATGTTTGTTATAACCTCCCAGATTCCAAGATAAAACCAAATGGCTGTGCGCAGGGCTTAATTCCTAGTCCACATCACTCAACTCACCCCTACTATACCCATCACGGGGATTTACTAAGGGTTCAAAACAATTCTTCCATTGTGGGTCGTTACATTCTGAGGCTACAGTCACACTTAAACTACCATTGTTTCCATCCACACGCCTACTGCAGTTTTTATTAGTGACAGATTACATTGGACTTGATTTGGGAGCATACCTGCATGGCATCTAAGGGCGCGCCTATCGTGTATCACGTCCTTTATCACGTTTCCCTGCACTACTCTTATACCTTCTTTCATCAGCTCCGCCTCTGCTTGTAATAGCAATCGCCTAATGTAGTCAGAGTAAAAGAGTGCTTTAGTCACCTCTTCCCCCTCCGGAATTAATATAAATCCTATTTGTTTTATATCATCTGACTTGATCTCACATAGGGTTGGCCACAAGGCCATAACTTCTAAGAGACGGGAGCGATTTAATGGTTTTAACTTCGTTAGGCGTTTCCTCCCAATTTCTCCTCTCCACGGCGCCAAATATATCCACCTTCATTTACTCCCACCAAAACTTTCCTGCTCTTTCTTATTCTCTTTCTTATTCTCAATGCCTATAGATGAAAATAGGGCCCTGCTTTTCGCTGGGCAGGTTGAGTTAGCTACTTCTCTGCTCCCCCTCCTTCTTTCTAATCTCTTGGTAATGTTCTCTCCCCCGGTCCACTACTTTGCTCTCTTGATTCTTCTACTATTTCCATATCCACTCCTTGTCTGCCCTTCTTTCTTTCCCCTCGCCAGCTAACTTCTTTGGATATACTAGGCACTATTTGTAACGTGACCCCTTGCTTTGGGGATATGGCTCCCCTACCTGGCCTTGAGAGGTTGTCCTGAACAACTTGCCCTAACTTCCCCTTCCTCCTTCCTGCTGTTTTACACCCAACATTACCTCGCTTGCTTTGCTTCCTATATTTCGATTGGTAGGGTAGCCTATATAAACTATTAACCTTTCTCCTTCATCTCCGATTCCTCTTTATCACTAACATTGGATGTTTGGAAACATATACTGGAGGGTCATTTAATGCCTGTAATGTCTGAGCTATAGCTATTTCTCTTTCTTCATTATTTTGTTCGAGGGTATCTATTTCTGTTTCTTGATTCCTCTTCTCCAAAATGGGTCGTACTAAAGCAGGCATACTACCATTAATACATTTCAACTCTTCAGTAATCCCTTGTAATTGACTTTTATGGGATTTCCCCAGACTAATATTAGCTGTCAGTACCTCTAATATCGCTTGCAGGGTCTTTTGCATTAGGAACATTACATCTAATAGTGACTCTGCGGGTACGGTGGTGGTAACTGACGCAGATACAGACTGCCTACCCAGGGGTGAGGATGGCAATATTACATCCGGTTTACTCCCCTCTCCGACAGGCCCCCCGTCTCTTAAGTTATCCCCCCTCTCATCCATTCTCTCAAAACCAAGGCTGGTACTGGTGCAGGATGGGGGTCCCTCTTCTAATATTATACTATCCATAGCACGTGGCGGGGGGCATGGGGACGAGGATTGCCTGGGCTCCAGTGAGGCCTTATGCCCATCTACCTCTTCAAACTCCTCCCCTAGGAACAGGCCCCCTATCTGCGAAAGGTCTGAAGCTTGAAAATCATTTCTCATAGGACAACCTATTACACTCTGATTAGAATCCAACATGATATTACCCTCGGACGCTTGTGACATGTGATGCGTTTTTTTAAAGTACTTCCCAACAAACTCTCTGATTGATACCCCCAAAGGGGTCCCGGAGGGTTTTTCACCACTGTCCCCATTGTCTCTAGAATGGTCCTCCTGGTCCAGCAACTATGGTATATTTCCTCCGCCATCTCCAAAGACTTCTTCACAGTTTCCATACGGTGTCACCGAAGGCTGGTGTTCCCCCAATGTTTCTTTTGTTTTAAGACCTAACTTCGGCCCCTTCTTTGCGCCACATACTCAGGATTTACTCACCGGCATTCTGAACACTACGCACTAAATACTATACTCTGTGTCCAGAAGATAATAAATAAAAATAACTACATTTCCACAATGATCCACAATGATCCAATGATCCAAACTTCGCCACAGTATTCCACAGTATTCCACGAAATTCCACTTTACTCCCTTACAACAATTTCAGCAGCTCATGGGGTTGTAAGGACCGTGAGCACAGGAGCAGTGGAGTAAAAAAAGTAGAAGGATAAGACACAGGGTGAATAAGTAGGAGACTGGCAGCTTTTCCTTAAACACAAGCTGCCTTAGCCTCTGCTCGAGGGCACGAGCCCAGTTCTGGTTGACTGCTGCACCCTGCGGTCTAAAACTGTGCTTCCACTCCGAATACTTGGGGTGGGGAGCAGTTACTCTTGTTTAATTTATATATATCCTTTCTATCAACATCCTTGAGTGATACCCTTGGGTGTCCTGGCTCCTGACCTCTATCTCCCTCCTTCGGCGGAGATACACCCTCTCACCCCCCTCACGACAGGGGGAGAGATTAGGCGCTGAGAGAGGTATAGAGATATAGAGGTATAGAGGGCTCCGATCGACGGGCAGGGAGAGAGAATGCGAAGGGGTGCGTAGCACAGGGGGCACTGGGGGCCCCTCCACGTAGGAAACAGCAAGAAGCAGCAAGAGAAACCACACCCCAAACCCAGAGCTTAATACCTTGTTACCGGACATAAAATCAAGGCTTGCCTCACTCCTTATGGTCCTCTAAATGCCCCTGGCCCTATGCAGGAGGCCCCCCCCACTGCACAGGCCACTGGACTCAAAACAATTTTTTTTTTTTTTAGGGGTCTCTCCAAATGGTGTCTCCAAACGCCATGGGCCCGGCACTACGCAGGGAGGTGGAAGGCGGAAAGCTGGAGGCACACCTACCGCAGGGCTACCGCTGGGCTGATGGCTGATGCTGCCGATGTAGCTCATTAGGCAGAAGGCAGAAGTGCCCTACAAGCAAGGACGGGCCGGGGACCAGGGTGAAAGCAGCACGCCGGTCGAAATGGCGGTTGAAAACGCCTGCCAGCCGCTTCAACCGCTTCAACCACTTCAACCGCTTCAACCTGCACCTCTCCTGTCAGCCAGATCGCGTCCTGCATCCTGCACTCCTCTCTGCGACCGCAAACCACCCGGCACGTCTGACGCCCAACGTCCGCAACGTCTGCCTCCGTCTCGTCTCGCAAAAATCAATCTGCATAACTTACTTAAATTTGGTTGCAAAAATTTTTGTTGTATGATTTTTAGCCTGTGACTAGGCCACTGGATATTTTATTAAAGTATTTAGCAATCCTGTTGCAAATGTAATTTAGCCTGCATGGACATTAAGCCATGACTACATTTAAAAATAGCATCCTAACTTTTATGTTGGCCCTGGAGTCCTACTCATCTACCATGTGTGCAGAGGCGTAGACCTGTGTGTGTTATCACATCCAGGACTTGTCCAATGACCTGGAGGGGCAGCTGGGAATTCCCTCACACTAGACACAGGACTATTGCTCCTTTCTTGGGTGTAACACACAAATCAATGGTGGTAGCATACCCTAATTTGTGATTGGAAGAAATTGAATTATTAGAGATGGAAGCCCCACTCAAATAATAAACACAACCCTTGTCAGAGTGAATCAAAAAAGTCCCTAGATAAACTTGTGCTTGAACCTCTAGTGGCTTGGCAGAAAAGTGGTCAGGAGCGTAGTGGCTAGTACTTTGCTTAGCACCTTATAATCACTGTTGTGCATTGTGAGAAGTATGTATGATGACATTTCAAGATTGTCTCTACCTTGTTTTGGAAGTAATCACACAATGGCCTCTCTGATAGTAGGGGGAGAGCATGGTTCCTATTTGACCCTTTATACTCTTCCTCTAGGGCTGGTATTAGTTGATATCTGTATGCTGCACAGAATTTGAAGAGAAATGCATCCATATCTGGAACCTTCTCTCTTGCCATACCCTTCTCTGCGCCACATACTTCCTGCATGGTGCTATCCCCTCCTAATAATTATGTTCCAGCTGGAGGTAGCAGCATTATACCCATTATGTAATTTAGCAGCAACTGTGTGTTACTCTCCTTCACGACTGTGCTGAGAGCTTCATAGTTTTCAGTGAATGCACCATTTATCTCTTTCTGGGAATATACCAAGTCTCCCCTAACTGTCCAAACTTTGAGTATGGTATCCATCTCTCGACAACCATGCTAGGAGTCTCCCTGCTTTATCTTGTCAATTGTGAGTTTCAGCCAGATAGCTCCTATAGCCATACCTTCACAATCTCTTTGTGAAGTGTGCTAACTTTTCTCACATTAAAACAAGTTATTATTGCAGTTCAGGGTGAGAAGGCCTTTTTTTCCACGTTTCTCAGTACCTGCTCTCGCCTATATACTTCCTGGGTCAGTGCCAGTCGGAAACCAATTGCTGTGTTAATAGAGCCTTCCCTTATTACAGTCTTCTTAAAGGCTTTCTACTATATAAAAATGGGCAAGGCCGTGCCATTCTTTTCCATTAAATAATTTTGAATAGCTTCCCTAAGTGATTGGTGAGAGACCTGGTCCTCTAGTGACTCTATGTTCAGTTGTCAGTTCAGGATAGCCATTCTCTATTTGCCCTATCTCATTGTTAAGATCAGTGAGTTGTGATCAGAATTGGTTTTTGCCAAGTAATCCTTCTGGTCTACTCCATTGTAGTTTGTGGAAAATACAAATGTGTCCAATCTCACATGGAAATCATGCATGCCAGAGTAGTATGAGTAATCCCTGTTGTCAGGGTGGTGGAAAGTGTCAGATGAAATCTGTCGAGTTCCATGTTGGTAAAACTGTAAAAGTTCCTTCCTATCACTAATGGATAGTGAAGTATGGTAGCTATGTGTTTAGATATGTTGTCTATGAATGTGAGCTAGTCTGTGGTCAGGGTGTGTACATTCACCAGTGGAATGACTTTCCCACCTAGCCTGCACATATTATTGAATATCTCCCTTCCTTGTTTTTTGTTTCTGTTATATTTGCAACAGGACTCCTGGGCTGATCCATAATTGTAGTCCTCTAAAGTAGCCAGAGTAATTGTTGTAACTGCCCATTCCAGAATGTCAGTAAAGCAATTCCCTTTAATTTGATTAGATGTGTCTCTGGAAGGAGCACTATTGATGCTACATTCCTATTAATGTATGCCTTTATATTTTATCTTTTTACTCTGCTCTTGAGCACCCTCACATTCCAGGCAATTATCCTTATCTTCCCATGGTTGTCACTCATTTTGCTTGTGTTGATGAGTGTATCACTTCCAAGCAGTTATTTCCCTAGATGTGTTTGCAGCTTTTACCCTAAAATTGCACGTCCCTATCAAGGATCTTCACCACAAAAAACAATAAATCTCAATGAACAACCGCAAAGTACCCATTCCCAAACTGATCAGCAAAGCCCCCTATCCCAAATATGACTTGAAAGCCCCCTTCAGCATATTCAAACAATAGCTATCTAGCCATTGCCTCATCCATTATCTAAAGGATCAGTGAAAAAGTGATTTTCCCTACCCACCATGACTTTGAGCTTGGCCAGACAGAAAAGGGTATATTTTTCCCATTTCTTGCAGCCTCGGTTTTGCCTCAGTGAAAGTTGGTCTTCGATGCTCCACTGTGGCATTGAGGTTGGGGAAAGATCATAAATTTACAGTTCTCTACAGTTTAATGTACTTTCATGCGTGCTTTCTGTGGGACATGGTTGTGTCCCCTCAAGTGCAATAGCTTTTAAACATCTGTGTGAAGGTAGCCATCTTGGCCTTTTGTGGGCCTTTTCCAGAGTAAAAAAAGCCCCTCAGGTGTCACTGTCCATGTTTCCAAGTAGGCGAGCATACAGCTTCCTTCAATTCTTTTCTTACAGACCTACCTACCTATGCTACTCCTTCAAGCCCTTTTGCCAGAGTCATCTGCTCTGTACGCTAGGAATCTGAACTGTTCAGCCAAGATAGTTACCTGCTTGCGCAGGTCTTCCACAGCAGGTTTAAGTTCTGTTATGGCTAGTTCTGCCTTATCCATGCACCGCACCATTTCCTTTGGTTGTCCCAGATCCCCCACCAGTAACTGATGGTTCAGGTCTTTTAAGGTTTATTATTTTTACAGTTAACAACTTCTTTGTGCTCTAATAGTTTTTGGTGAGATCCTGGAAATATGTATCTATGTGCTGGGCTTTTCATCTCTCTGCCTATGACGTGAGTCTCATTTGGTAGCAGACACCAAATCTCCCATTATTCATTCTCTACTTTCTCTATGAACTTTCAATGCTTGCTCAGGGTAAATTATATTTAGAGGGGCATAACTGATTTTTTCAGTTTCTTTTTAGGCCAATGCCAGACCCTGTACCCTGTTTCAAGCAAGTATCATCGTGCTCTGTGCTGAACTCAATTTTCAATCTCCTTTCACCAGATTGCCTGTGAACTTCTAGCAGTGTTTTATAATGCTTACTTGGTAATGAGGGAAAGTCGATTAAGCACCCACCCGCACGGAGCTTTACCACTGCACTTCATTAATTGCAGTTTCTGACTGCCATTTTAGGGCTCCCAAATGTACTGCTCCTCCCACCCCTGATGCAAAGGGAGTTGTCAGGCACTCTTGATTTTGGAAGGGACTCTGCGCCCTCACTTCCGGTCTATTTGCTGAACCCAGTTCAATGTGGTCGAACAGAGTACCCACCACTTGGTGGGACACTCTTGGTTCTGACAGGTTTTCATGTGCCCTCTTTTGGGCTTCAGCTTCTGTTTAGTTAGATAGTTTTTGACCACCACTCCGTTGCCCTCAGGTGCAGTGCTCCTCCTGCCCTCCCAACCCCAGTTTTGGGTTGCGATGGTTATCTTCATCCCTGGCTTACATAGGTTCTCAACACTCATGGCCTGATGGCTGCCATCTTGCTTACTGCATGCTAGGCAGCTTGCCTGGGTCCTCAGTCCATTTCCGTCTTCTTGCTGTGCACAGCCGTGTGCTTGTGGGACCCCAAAAATCGGTCCACTCTTTCAAATGGTGATTTCTAACACAGGATCCTGGATGGTCGAAGTGGTCAACCAGTAGCTCAAGCAGGACACTCCGGTTCCCAGGGTGTCATTTCCATGTCCCATTAGACTTTTTAAGTTTTAAAAAAATATATAAATGATTTAAATTAATTCACTGCATATATTTTAACCAAGTTCACTTCAAATAAGTAAATGATAACATTTTATTGAGGGTAGATATTTTTTTTAACTGTTAAAAAATAAAAATATATAAATTATATTAATATATTGAAGTTGTTATATAAAATACACATTTAATTAGAGGAGTTCAGGTGCTGTAACATTTTATTGTATTTGTTCTATGTTAATTTTAATTATTTTAAACTATTCTACCTTTGAATATATTTTTTATTTTTTAAACAGATAGGTTTTTCTTAATTTCCCTACACTTTTCCCAGGGTAAATCCCTACCAACGGGTAAAAATCTACTTTTAATGACTTTAAACAAGTTAATCTATTCATAGTAAGCCTCACCCCCTCATTTGCATGGGTGGAAACATATACGTCTACACCTAGAAGTAAATCTTCACTCGAAAATGGTGACCAGCAAAAACGTAGGCAGCTACAACAAGGTGTAGGGATAGATCAACAGGTGAGTAGATCAAGATATGTAAATGCATCTTTGTGAATCAGATCCATTATGTTTTAATATATTTTACATCATCATACAGTACTCAAATATTTGAATGTATCGAAGTGCTTTACCTAAGTTATCCACGTATGCCTCTTTTACTACTTACCTGTTGTATAACACAATATTCAATTTTTTAATACAAAATTTGTGCTTTAGCTCTTGAGGTAAATTCATGTGAGGGTGTTAATACCAACATTCAACATATTTGAGATAGCGTTCACTGGTCCTTTTTCGTAAAGGAGAGGGTCACTTTCGAGATTAGACTGAAACATCCGTTTTCAATGACCTTTTAAATGCTCATAGTTGAGTGTGAAATTGATCCATAGTGTCAACTTGACATTCACAAAAGTAATATAAATGATTGGCAGAACTGATAATCTTGGGGAAAACATTAGCCCAGCTGCACATTGCAAATGCTGTCATGCACTATAATATATCATAAAGGACATTTGTTTGTCAATGGATTGTATACTCGATAAGTCTTAATTGATAAGCATCACTAGTACCTTGTGTACCTTTTAATAAAGATTTGGAATAACTGGACGTTTTCAACTTCAAACGTGTATTTAAAATATATTTGTTTTAATTGTATTCAAAGTTTCGGAGACCATCAATAGCTATAACATAAAGAAGGAACACTGAAGGTAAAAAAGTCTAAAAAGCATTAGGTTCTTGATAATTCTTTATGTACTGGGAATTTTTATGAGAGTGAGCATTTGATTAAACTGTCTCATAGATGAATAATAGTGTTAATATTTACATATTGCTAAATCCCACCTGCCCCAAAGAAAGATTCTGCAAAAAATATAAATGTTACTTTCTATTCCTCAAAAGTTAACAGCGAGGAAGTGTTACTTATGTTTGCTAGAAGCTTCTTAAGTACCTCAGCTGGGGCTCCCTTTGCACCCTTAATGTAAGCCATGGGGGAAGAATAGAGACAAGTTTTAAATGGTCTGTGTTGTAGGAAAGTAGCATCTTTCTAGCACAGTTACCCCCACTTTTTGCCTGGTCTCAGTGTGTTTAGACTGTAGTACACTGGGATCCTGCTAACCAGGACCTCAGTGTCAGTGCTCTCTCTTCTAAATGTGCATACTGGGGCATCCATGTAGATCTCTAGTGTATGGTACTTAGGTACTCATGGCATTGGTACACCAGGGGTCTCCCATGATCTGCAGCATGTATTATGCCACCCATGAAAGCTCATGCAAATTGTGTCTGCAGGCCTGCCATTGCAGCCTGCGTGAAATGGTGCATGCACCTTTTACTTTAGATTTAAGGTGTGCCTATATCGCGGTCACTGCACTTGGACCCTGTAAGTCACCACTTTGGTAGGGCCTTTAGCCCAAGGGCAGGGTGCATGGTCCTGAGTGTGAGGGCACCTTTGGGCTTTGTAAGTGCAGGGAAGCCATTTTAAGGTATGCAGTGGACACTGGTCAACATGAGTAGTGCAACTACATAATGGCTTCACCGAACCTAGACATGTTTGGCATCAAACATTTTGGAATCAAGCAAGTACACCAATTCCAGTGTTAGTTGCATGATACCATGTACTCTGTGGGTTCCTTAGAGGATACCCCAGATCTGCGTGTACAGCCTTGTAGGGTCTGCACACTACAAGACACGCCTTGACAACAACTCCCAAAACAGCAAAGAACTCTTCACCATCATCAACGAACTTGCCACACCCAAAGCCAGCAACATAGACCCCACACACACACAGCCCCTATGTGACGCCCTTTCCAACCACTTCCTCCACAAAATCCTGGACATCCACAACAGCTTCACATCACACACACCCACCACACATACCCCTCTCCCACCCAACTCAACCCCCCCTCAGGACCCCCACCACACTATCCACATGGACCCCTGCCACACTCGAAGAAACGGAAAAAAACATGAACTCCATCCACTCCGGTTCCCCCTCCGACCCCTGTCCACACCGCATCTACAACAAATCTAGCCCTACCATCGCCCCCATACTCTACAACATAATCAACTCCTCTTTTGACTCCGCCACCTACCCAGACCCCTGGAAGCATGCAGAAATCACTGCTCTCCTAAAAAAAAAAAAAGCCAACCCGGAGATCCTCTCCAACTGCCGCCTCATCTCCCTCCTCCCGTTCCCCGCCAAGGCTGCAGAGAAATTAGTCAACACTCGCCTATCCCACTTTCTCAAAGAAACTAAAACCCTTGACCCCTCACAATCTGGGTTCCGCAAGAACCACAGCACAGAAACCGCCCTCATCGCATGCACTGACGACATCAGGACCAAAGTCGACAAAGGCGAGACCGTCGCACTCATCCTCCTAGACCTCTCTGCAGCTTTTGACACCGTCTGCCACCACACACTCCGCACATGCCTCCACAACATAGGAATCTGCCACAAAGCCTCAGACTGGCTCTCCTCCTTCCTCACCGACCGAACCCCGAAAGTCTGCCTCCCGCCCTTCCACTCCAACACTACCAAGATCACCTGCGGAGTCCCCCAAGGGTCCTCTCTCAACCCCACACTCTTCAACATCTACATAATCCCCCTAGCCAACATTCTCCGAGCACACGGAATCACCATCCTCTCATATGCAGATGACACCCAACTCATCCTCTCCCTCACCCGCAACCCCACCACCACCAAAACCAACCTACACGCCGCTCTCCTAGACACCGCCAACTGGATGACCACTAACCATCGCAAGCTCAACTCAAACAAAACCGAAGTCATCATCTTCAGCCCCAACAAAACCACATGGGACGCCTCCTGGTGACCCACCGCCCTAGGCCCCGCACCCACCCCCAAAACCCACGCACGCAACCTCGGCATCATCCTCGACCCCGCCCTCTTCATGACACAGCAAATCAATGCTCTAACCTCCTCCTGCTTCCACACACTCCGCACCCTAAAAAAATCCTTCAAAATGATCCCCCCAGAGACCAGAAAGACAGTCACCCACGCACTCATCAGCAGCAGACTGGACTACGCAACGCCCTCTACGCCGGCACCACACTCAAACTCAAACAAAAACTCAAAAGAATCCAGAACACAGCTGCGCGCCTCGTCCTTGGCCTCCCCCGACACGAACGAATCTCACCACACCTCAAATCCCTACACTGGCTCCCCATAGACAAGAGAATCACATTCAAGATCCTCATCCACGCACACAAATCCCTCCACAACACCGGCCCAACCTACCTCAATGAAAGAGTAAACTTCCACACTCCCACACGCAACCTCCGATCAGCCGACCTCGCCCTAGTCACAGTCCCCTGCATCCAGCACACCACCACAGGAGGCAGGTCTTTCTCCTACCTCACCCCCAAAACCTGGAACTCCCTCCCCACCGACCTTCGCAAAACCAAAGACCTACTAGTCTTCAGAAAGAACCTCAAGACTTGGCTGTTCGACCAGTGACCCTCCCTCGCCCCCCCCCCCCCCCCAGCGCCTTGAGACCCTCACAGGTGAGTAGGTGCTCTACAAATTTCTTTGATTGATTGATTGATTGCACACCAGCCTGTGCTGCTGCCGACCACAGACACTGTTCTGCCCTCCTGCTGCTGAGCAAAACGCGAGCAGGAGAAGACAGACCACAGGGTTTCCTATAGGAGGAAGGTGTGATCTTCTTTCCTGTAGAACTAGATGTCTCTGGGATGGGGTGGGGTGGCCTCTCAGCACCACCGGACTGCTTTGAAGGGCACATTTAGTGCCCTTCTTGTATAAAACAGTTTGCACAGTGCAGGAACCACCATTTCCCTCTCTGGTGAGAAACCACAGAAAAGACAGTGGAGTGACCAGCCCCTGTCCAGCTCCTCCCCTAGGGAGGTGCACAGAGCTCTGCCAGGTGGCCATTTGATTGTGCCATCTTGGAAATAATATGTGCAGAGGCCCCTGGGAGCATCAGACTGGTTAGGGCAGGCGGGTGACGTCCCTGACCCCCTCTGATAGATGGGTCACTGCAGACTGTGTCCAACCCCCTTTTAGGGTTACTTAAGGGCTCTCATGAGGGTGGGTCTTTAGATTCATCAAGCAAGACAAAGGAGCTCTCTGCAAGACTCTTCTGCCCCTGGCCTCCAGAGCCGCTGCTGATCTGCCTTAGAAACTGAAACAAGACTGTATCCGGTTGGGAGGGCTCCCACTGCAACATTATTTCTCCAGCTCCTACAGGGTCACAAGGACTCTGTTTGCATCAAGAACCAAGAACGAATCTCCTTTGGAGTGAAGGAGTCACTCCCCTAAATCTGCAGGCACCTTAAGATGACAACAACCAGTTGCCTGATTCTGCTGTCCCACGGACACTGAAAGGCTCTGCAATATAGATGGTGGTTCTGTGGTCTTCTCTGGGTCCAACCTGTCTTCTGACCAACTTGGGAGATAGTGGGCCCTTGCTGCGCCACTGGAATGGAACCTCTGTTGTGACTTGTTGGCCCTTCCTCCACGAGATCTTTAAGCTCCAAAGAAGCCCTAACCTCTAGCACTCTGCAGCTCCAAGAACAACTCCATCCTACAACTCTTGCAGTGTGGGACCCCTTCTTTGTTGTGCTGCTGAGGCTTTCCTGCAACTCCCTGCTGCCAGTGGGTCTCTTGTGGGGGTTCCAACAATTCCTGCTGGCTTTCTTGCATGCTAAGGGCCAGCCGGGACTACTCTCAAAGGGTAAGTCTCTTGGACCTTGTGTTTCCCAAAACACCTGCAAACTTATCTGCAACTTCTCTTGCATTTGTCAATGCTTGTTAATGGTCCTGCTGACCATTGACCCTTCTCCAATCTAGCAACCAATGTGGGACAGCGCATGCGTGACTCCAAGGATCTTCCTGCATCCCCTGGACTCTTCAGCTGGACTTCTTCCTTCACTAACCTTTAGGAACTTCACCTCTAGGAGGGTGAGAATTGCCTACCTGCACCATCTGGACATCTCCAAGGGGTCTGGACACTGTTCCCTTCTTTTTCAGGTCTGGAATCCGGCCTGGAGTTCCACCTACCTGGCCCACAGGTCACGATTGCAGTTTGACAAGCGAGGCACCCATTGACTCAAATGAAGGTTTCCAACGTCACTTCATTCCTGTGCACCTGGGCTCCCTGGTGTAAGTACTCCGCTTTCCTAGGTATCCACAGGTGGAGGAACTATCCAACCTTTCTTGTGTGAACTGGTTTCCTTGGGGTCCTCTGGGAGGGGTCCTGAATCCTGAAACTCCAACCACAACGGCTCCTGGATTAGCCTATGGGACACTGTGTTCGATACCAACTCTGCACCCAGGCTTCTGTGGGATTTCTGTTACTTCCTTTTGGTAATTCCTTACTTCCCAAGCCCTTGGGATTTTAACATACTTATCTTGGTTGGGTAGCTCCATTCTTATACCTCTTTCTTAGTATATGGTTTGCCTTCCCCACAGGGTCCCATGTATTTCTATGCTTTTCCTGTTTGTTTCTAAATATATTTACTATGTGTAGATATCTCCAAGTGGAGATATACCAACGTTAGGATAGTTCTAGTGTTATATTAAAGAGTACTTTTTGTAACACTGGGTGTGGTTCTTTCTTGTGTGAACATCACTGACTGACTATTGTGGTATTGTAAGTGCTTTACACTCCTCCTTGATAAGCCTGAGCTGCTCTCCACAGCTACCCCTAGAGAGATTTGGTTATCTAGGCACCAAATCTCTATTACTATAAGGTAACTATAGTTACCCTATACTAAGTTGCCTGGACTCAGTATAGGGTGTCACACCACATGTGTACACCATAAACTGAGCCAGCCACATACATGTGTCCAATGTTTAATCTGTAAAATAACAGGTGCCGTTGGCCAAAGCTCTGCTCAGATGCCTGCAGCCAGCTGGGTAGTCTGGAATCCACCGAGTGACTCTTTAATCCACTACCAGACACTCCATGACTTTCTATCTTGCTCTTTCAGGTTCCTGCTTTCCCTATTTGTGACTGTATTCAGTCTTTCACTTTCTCTATCTTTTTTCTGTGTTTCCCATTCCCTCTCTTGCATAAGTGCTGGTCCCTGAAAATGAATGCTGACAGGCCTCACGGCACCACCGGTTCAAATTGAGCACTGTCAGTGTTGTTCAAGCACCTTGAGCCAGTGGCCAAATGAACATGCACTCCATAGAGCCCTTTGAGCAACATAACATTAGAAAAGGTGCCTGAGATCGAGAACTTAAGAGACCTACCGTATAACTGCAAATTTCATAATGGAATTGAATATGCAAGAAAAACAGAATATTCAAACCGCAGTGGATGTTTACAAGGGAAAACTTTTTCTTAATTTGTTAATAGAAGGTCAACATGTCTGACATAGATGTACAAAATATTGAAAGTACCCCCGGAATCCCAGAAAACTGGAAGGTTTTGCCTGACAGCACTATTCTAGATTTAAGTTATATCAGTGACATTTTTTCAAAGTGCATTGTTCATGTTTTTGCAAAGAAGCACTTTCAGCTTTGTCTCGACGGTGTGTTACCACACTTATCTAGGCCAGAGGCCGCTCCTCCGCTATGGCAGAGGAGCGCCGCCATCCCACAGCTTTAAACCTTTGACAACAAATAATAATAAGCTGTGTTTATTATTGTTTTGTTGTTAAAGGGGTGGGGCCTTGGGCACGACAGGGATGAGGGGGAGTGTACTGTGCACTCCCCTCAGTGAGCATATGTGTTTGGCTGGCCTAACACACATGCGCACTGTGCTCTCTCCATCCCGGCACTGTGTTGCTGGGCTGGAGAGAGCAGGCACAGGCTCCGAGTCTGCCTGGGAGCTCCCTGGCTGGGCGCTCTAGCCAATCCTGACGCTGCTATGAGCAGCGTCAGGATTGGCTGCAGGGCAGGCTGAGAGCCTGTGCCTCCCTGCAGTGACCAGAAAAGAGGAACGGCGTTGCAGCGGAGCAGGTAATTTTTTTTTTTTTATTTTTTTAATTAAACATTTTTGTAATCCCCCTCCCACCCATGCCCGGGTGCCGCCCCAGATGCAGCGATCCTTGACTGATCTAGGCTGCTTGAAGTTACGGTGGTTCACATTTTTTACAGCCCTGTAAAGGAATTTCGCACAGACCTGGAGTCATTGTTTAACTTGTCATAGTTGCACGTGGTGGGCATCACCTATCATTCGTGGGGATCATCCCAGACCAAGAGAGAAAATCAGAAAAGGGAGAAAGGGGGAAGAAGAGAAAATTAGGAAAACATTGATCGAGAAAGTAATCATGGATGAAAAGAACTGGAAAGCTGGCTATTCTGCTTTTTCTGTTTGACATTACTCAATAGCGGGTGGGAATTTCAGCCACTTTTTTTCCATCATTGATAATGGTACACATGACTTATCATGAACATTATGTCTCAACACACATCTTCCAGTATCTTCTACCCACCACAAAATCTACCACTGACCTTACACTGCAAACTGCACTATCTGATGCTCCCACATGAAGACTTTAAGAGGAATTTTCTTCTCTTACTGTTCGTTAGGGGGCATATTTATGAGCCCCTTGCACCACTGTTGCATCACTTTTTGTGAGGCAATAGCAACGCAAACCTCCAAATCATATCTATGAGTCCATGCAAAGCCTCTTTGAGTGGCTTTGAATGGCCTTATAGATATGGAGTAAGGCAAATTGCTGCATTTCCTTACTATCCATTAGGGAGCTGTTCCATGGACATTGCAGTGGTGTTCCCATGCAACAACCATGGATTTTGACGTTCCCTGGATTTACAAGAACTTGTAAACCTGGGGATGTGCCAAAACCTTGCGCCTCCCCAGGGGAGGTTCAAAAAGGAGAAATATATTTATTTCTCCTCATTTTTTCCTCTTTCCAGGCGTGCTTCAGAAAGAGGAAAATGTCTCTCAAGATGATTTCTTTGCAGGAAGGAGTCCCTTCCTGCACAACAATCCTGAATGCAACGCAGGTACCCTTGCACCATGGTGCAAGGGTGCCTGTGTTGATACTAGGCAGCCCATTGTGCATCAGCGCAAGGGGAAAAGACAGAATTGTTTTGTGTGCTATAGATACGGCACATTCCTGCCCTTTCACTTTGATGCAGGGCAGCACAGCAAGGTAACTTGCTGCATTGCCCTTCACCAAATGCCCATAAATATGCCCCTAACTGTTCCCAGCATGTGGGAACTTGTCAACTTTCTCCATTGTAGCTCCATCTTGGTTTTTTCTTCAAGATTGACAGATACCCTCCCCTTTCTTTGCTGATGACAACACCTCCTCTTGCATCACCTCCTATCACCATCATTTGGCCTGTATGTTCAGCAAGGCTCTGTTGCTTGTGGATACATCGGCCCTTGAATGCCAGAGTTTCATGCTCCACATGGAAGACCAGCACTTTGCATGTGCTTAGTCTCAACATGTCATCCCTCTGTTTTACCACAGAGGATATCAGGATTTTAACCTTACATCTCTCTGATTGCAAGAGCCAGCCAAGACACCTAGGTTCCTAAGAGAGCCTAAGAAACACACCACTGAATGAACATTGTTCAATCTTTTATGTTACTGTATCTTCATAATGAGATCTACACCAAAAAACACACAAAGGTAAATCAGGGTATGCTCATCCATAGTTAACCTCCCTCAGGATGTATGACCTGCCACATCTACAGCAGATCTTAAACGATTCACTCAATGGATAGAAGATTAAAAGACCTTCTGACTCGCAGTAATGTGATATTAGGATGAACACTGAACCAACACTGAGACCAACACTTCCCAAGAGCATAGACCATTTACATTCACACCATGCTATACAGTTCTCACACTAGCACCAAGTTAACGAGTCTGATTTCTGGACACTTGTCATGTCCCACACTAGCAATTCATTTGGAAATAGGCACCGCATACATCTCTGATGAGCCATCCATCAGTCCTCAACCTCTCAGGCACTGACACTTGACAGATACACATAAGTCAACAACCACAACCCATTCCCTGAAAAAACCTCTAGTCCGCAGCCTATAATCTTTCACTGCTGACCATGTCACTACTGCAAAGCAGCAGGGGAGTAACTGGTACTCAGAAGCCAAGAGTCACTAAATCATTCCTTCATAATCAACTAAGAGAGAAATCAGTTATGAGCTCTCCACATTGAATGTCTGGCTACCACTTCATCACAAACCAAACTCCAGAACACAAATCATTATGGTGCACCAAGGTTTCTAATGGACCTCCATGTATTCCAATTTGCCTCCAAAGGAAAGATGTAAATGTTGATTATCTATAAGATGATATGAAGAAATGTTTGTAATACCAGTTCTTGGACCGGGTTTTGTACATTGATGAGTTTCCATCTAGACCCTCAAGTGAAGGTTGCCACATCTGGAATCTTCTTTTTGGGATATATTTGTTTACTGCTAAGGATGGTCAAAATTGTGTAATTGTTTTCCTACTTGTAACATTCATAATGCTTGCAAGAATTATTTATTTATGAATATTACCTGTGGGAGGTCATCTGTTTAAAAATAATATGTGACGTTTAGGCTGACATACAAAAGTAAAAAAAAAATGTTGTTGTGAGGACCTCTAAAGCCTAAGTTGGTTACCCCTTTTTTATGTTCATTTTACAATTCATATTTTATTCATTTTAGTAAAGGTGTTTTAAGCAGTCATACTTTTATCAGCTTGCTTTTATTCTAGGAAGATGAACAAGCTGCTTGTTTAGTTAGCCTCTGCATGATATAGAATCAGTACTTTCTATCCATGGCTAAAGAACGA
This sequence comes from Pleurodeles waltl, assembly GCF_031143425.1. Taxonomy (NCBI): domain Eukaryota; kingdom Metazoa; phylum Chordata; class Amphibia; order Caudata; family Salamandridae; genus Pleurodeles; species Pleurodeles waltl. Next base: position 1,270,829,819 of record NC_090444.1, read on the forward strand.
TGTACACAATATGCTTGTTGTGTTGCCCGTTCAGGAGACAACTTCTAACACCGAGACACAGCATGGCATCGGAACTGTACTTCCATTACAGTATGGTTTATTATATAAATATTGCACAGACCCAGAGCGGGGGAGGCCATTCCAGGGAAAACTATCTGGTGATGCATGCTCTGCTGATCTACTAGCCTCCTGAGGGAATGGGCAGCTACATCACACACTAACTACTGACACTGTTTCCAGGTATGAGATTGGGGCTAATCTCTTAGATCGAGCCAAGCGGAAGGGTACACCTGCTATAATCTCAGCATAGACATAGGGTTAGGTAGGAACCTCTAAAACATCTGGAACCACATACACCATGGTTGGATTGTTTATCATCTTTACCATGTGCATAATGTTGATTACCTTGCATTGTTTCATCTGCCTAATTATTGCACCTCACTCTCTGTATGGTAGATTGCAATTGTTCCAATGAATGCATTATGCTCATCTCACACCTTTCGTGTCGTGCCTTGGCATGCAGAAATAATAATATGAAAGGGGTAAGATCTGTTTCCACTCCTTCCCTGCAGAGTATGAGGGTCATGTTCAGGTTGCCATAATCACCTTCCACCCCAGTAGGTTTGGGCTTCGGGTGAAACACTGTGAACTAGCCAGGAGTTAGATCAACAGGTACTAATGGTGTGGATGCACTCAGTGTCCCACACTCTGACATTCTGCCATCCTAAATACACAGGGCCTGATTTATGAAAATTTAGCACCGCCTTTTGTAACTTTTTGACGCAAAAGTAGCACAAACTTACAAAATATGATTATATTTTGAAAGTTTCTGCCGCTTCTGTGTCAAAAAATGACACAAAGGCGGCGCTTACTTTTAATAAATCAGGCCCTCAGTTCTTTTAATATAGTAGGAACAGCATAACAATGTCAGCTTCTTTGTAGTTTCATTCTAGTTTCTAAAGTCATGTGGTGAAGATTGCTAGTACTACGCCTGAAGCTGTGTCAAACATCCAGTTTCCTACAAGACATTATTGCTGATCAATCTAAATCTCCCATGAGAGAAAATTATGATACCAACAAATACATGAGAAAGACAGAAATTAAACATAGTATGCATAGTATTATTATTGAGGTTAATATGAGATTACTCTGACATAGTAAAAATCACACACCCTGCTAGCTAATACAAACTCACTACTATAGCACCTATACAGTGAGACATGAGTTTAGAAGTATAGTTATAAAAATAGTTTAAAAGGACTTGTAAAAGAGAGTCTCTTTACGCAAAATTATCACACAAAGGCTCTGCTGTCCACCTTTTCTTCTTGGTGACCTTTGCCCCTTTCATGAGTCTCCTCCTGGTGCAGCTAATTCTACAAGGTCATATCCATCAGCCTCCAATGGTCTTTTCATCTGAGTGTGCCCCCACCAACTACAATATCTAATAGTTTACATACCATTTCTCACACTTGGGTGTTGGTACCTAGGTTGGTACCTAGGACTCTTTACATTGTTTTAGATGTGACTCTGCTCCTTCATGTGATCCAGCAAGATGAATGGCTCTGTTCCCAGGCTCACAGGATACTCCACTACAGGTCCTACATACCAAAGGACCAAGACAGGAACTGCATCTACCACCCCAGCTTAATGCTCCATGCAGCCCCTACTTGTAATGGCAAATGTACACCAGTAATACTCAAGTCTTATTGTTTGCACCTCCTAAATTATTAGACATGGCTGTCTAAATCCAGTTTTCCCACTGACTTTTGTCTCTTCTGCAAGAAACATTGGTTTTCACATCAACTCTTCAATTCATTTGACATCTTTTATCACCTAAACAGCCACTGAACCAAGATATCCATTTCTAATTGTAAGTAAGGTATGTCCTCTTATCACCTTTCACACAGCCAAGGCACAGACCAACTAATTCATGATAAGCAAGCTGGATTAATACAGTAGCCTTCCCCATCACTCTTTCTCTCATCTTATGAAAGCCTTAAAATTGGTACAGCATTATCCTATTTCCCTAGAAACACCTCTACTTCACATATCAACAGGCTGGCTCACTTTCTGCCAAAAACCAAAATCTATGACAGCGGTGGCTGCTACAAATCTCAAGGGGAGTTTCAGCGACGGGGAAATACTTTAAGTATAAAAAAACTACTTACCGTTCCAACAGCTGCTGACGCCTGGCTCCTCTGCTCTCCTTATGGAGCCCCAGCAGTCCCTGGGACACCAGCACAGGCTCCCTAAGCAATCCTGGCACTGCTATTATGCTATACCTATACCTATCATGAGACCAGCACCAGGATTGGTGTGAGTGGCTTGGTCTTCTGCTCAGATACTGTATGGGAATCTGTGCAGTTTCTCCAACCCAGCTGTTCTACACAGCCTGGTTGGAGAAACCTTAGTGTGCATGTCAGTTCCTCCCCTCTCCCACCCCCCGCTGTGGCCCAAACCCCCCCTGCACATGCTGGCTGAGCACGCAGCTGAAAAAGAAAATGATAATAAAATATTGCTTTATTTTTCAGCTGCTGGCTCAGCCAGTGGGGTATGCCCTTTCGCTGTTGCGGAGGAGCTGCCCCTCATCTATTAATAATTCTAACAGTAGTCTTCAAAGCTGCTTGTGGGACTTCTTCAGGTTACCTCTCAGATAACCTGGCCCGATTATCTGCTCCTGAAACTTCAGTGCAGTTAATCAGTCCTTGCTACTTCACCTAAACCACCCTGCACATACTGCATATTCTGGTCTTTTTACCTTATATGTTAGCCTCACTGTACCTCACTTCAACTAACTTACCCTGACCACTCATGTCACCTTACCATGAAAATTTAAAGCAAAACTTAAAACTCACCTCTTGTAACTCAAAAGTAAAGATGGATAGCTACCCTACACAGAGCCCTAACAATTTAAATAACTGAATTTGTGTATAAACATAAAATCTGGAGCTATTCTCTCCATGTTGGACTTAGAATTCTGTTTGTCTGTTTTTCTTGTTCTCATGCAGGGCTTTCTTATGACGTTCTATTTACAACTGTATTGCTATTTGTAACTGTACCTAATCCATTTACTGTTGTATGTACCAAATGAAAATATGTCTTATTGTACATTTCACATCAACATTTTATATAGTTATATGAATATACATACGTAAATAAGTACTCAGAGGGCTTATTTATAAAAAAATTAAAAAACATACAAACATGCGCACTTTTTAGTCTACATCTGAACCTATCGTTTCATTTATTCCCTATTAACCAACATGCCTGGTAGCATGACTGAAAAGCTACAGCAGGAGCAGGTTTCCAAATACATAGGTGGGAAGGCCAGGTGACTTTTCCTATGAGCTCTTCATAGTGGAGAAGTCTGCTCAAAAGTAACAAAGCGCTTTCTTGAAATGCACATATATTTTTTTCTGTTGGAAAATATTTTTCTCTGTGGAGAAACCCCTTCTACTACTCCCTGTCCTAAGTTAGATCTGCTACCTTTCCTACAATGGAAAGGCAGTCACTACAGCACTGTGATTAAATCCCTGACTATTTCCATGGTTAAAAGGAGTGGAGAGGAGTTTGGGACTGTTGCACAAGTGTATATGTTTGTGGGTGTTCTCAAACTTTTAAGAAAGACCACCCCTTGGAACAACCTCTACTTAAGTGGCATTTACACAGGTGGACATCTCCACACATGAGCCAGAGATCTTCATCGTGGTAAAACTATGTGAGCATAAAAGGGTAAATTTGGTGATAAACATACCTTTACAATCAAGTTTACCTTAGTAAATTCCCCCCCCCCAGGATTGTCTACAAAATTACCCTCTTGATAAAATGGTGTCCCTGGAGACCCACAAGCTCCAGCACTTGGTGACCTCTCAAGTGGATCATACACAGATGTGAGAAATTGGTTTGTTGGTTGACTAGGGTAGGAGCCCCGGTCAAGCAGCAGCCACAGTTCTTGTCAGGGCAAGGCACAAGCAAACCCTGAATTAACCTGTGCTCACCCTGTGGTAGCTTGGCACAGAGCAGCCAGGCTTAACTTGAAGGCGGTGTGTAAATTATTTGTTCAACACTTCAAAAATAAAACAGTGAAAACACTACATACTAGGTTACAAAAGCATAACATAATTTACTAAATAAGACAAGACCAAAGCAACAAAAATCCAATAAGTAGAACTTGAGTTATGAATTCTTAAACAATAAACTGTAAAACAGCACTTAAAGGTAAGATGCACCAACCAGGGGTATCTTGTCATGCTAAATCCGGTCAAAGTCAAAAGTTCAGGCCCACCGTTATAGATACAGTTAGGCTCACTGATCCAAAGTACTTTAAATCCGGGTTGCGGAGTGTTGCATGGGCCTGAAGCACAGCTGTGTCATGCAGCCAGGGTGATACGTTGGTTCTGAGATGAGATAAGGCTGCGGTGTGAGATCCTGGTTGTTTAGGTCATGGCTCGATCGGACAAATTGCTACTGAATAGGGTGGACATGTGCTTGTCTAGAAAGGCATCTGCTTGAAATATGATTTTATCTAATGGGACCACATGTAAGTATTTGACTACTTTAATATGTTTGGGGAAACATATTAGCAAAGGTACCAAGCTTCAAGTGTGATAAATGAAATACATGCCAACAGTAGGAAATGTGGTAATTAGTTGTGCAGGATGTGAGACTTCTGTAGTAATAGTTAGACGATTTCACCTTACTGGGCACCAAGTACCACATTCTAGCATTTCACTGTCTCAGGGTAGAGAAGTAGAGCAGTCCAAAGCTTCCTCAGGGGAGGTGATGATGGCCAGCAATCACCATTCTCTGGCTACAATAATAACGCTCAATAAATTATTGTCCAGTCAGTGTTTGTTCTTTAAAAAAAGGAAAAGTACATTTATTACACACACGCTGCTAAATACTAAGCATCAATTTACAAATCTACACTTGAGGAAGATAAAAAATACCTACAACACCTCCTTTTTAATGTTGGTGGTGCCCCTGCCATCCTGGAGTCACCACAAGGTGATAAAAAGCCTCTCTATCAGTCATTACATGGTGCACCCTCCAAGGAAGCAGTGAATATTTGAAGAGTGTCCAAGCTCTATTCATCTCAGAACCAACAACAATTTGCAAAGTTCCAGGAAGTATCTGAAGACCCACCTTCTGAACTAATCATCTTACTTACACTCTCATGAATTGTGTTAGCCCTGGGAAGTGCTTTTCTGGGTAGCCATGTGCTTTACAAGAAACGGTAAATAAATACATAAATAAACAGCGAGTCTCCCACTGTGTTCATACGCCTGTGCAACTTTTGCTGTCTGTTTTTCTTTTATTCCCTTTTGTATGGGGGTGCCCTGGCCCCTCACAGGACACCCCAAGCCTTAGTTTAGGTTGGAGCACTGCCGGGAGCTCACCCCCATCTGCCCGACAGGCTCATCAGCCTCCAACTCAAGTAGGAGCCAGTCTTACTCTGTTGGTATTCTGGCTAAGGCGAGAGCACAGCTGCAGCTGTTCATGGGGTCCTGGGTGGAGGGAGCTCACAAAATGCTCTTCTGGGCTGGACTTCAGGGTCCCAGGGGTTCCTCTACTTGCCAGGCCACTTCCTGGTTGCACAACCCACCCTGTCTTTTGGGTCGGTCCTCAGGAAATGGGGGCCCCCACCGGTGATCCCAGTATGGGTGAAGTGGCCTCACGCATGCCCGCTCCCCTGAGTATTTTTAGAAAACCGGTTATGTCATTACCTGGGTTTGGCCCTTCCTGTGAGGAATCAGGAGAATCATGGCAGAGCTCCACATGTTCCATTTGGTGGAAAAGGTCAAAGGTTGTCAACCTTAAAAAACCCATAAATCATGCCAGCTGGGCTGATTTGGACAATCCTGGGCTCATTTTACTCCTGGTGGTAAGTTATACCCACTAGAAGCAGTTCCAGCACACCTGTTGGCTTCCAAGGTGGCATGCCTTGCAGGGGGCACATTCCACTGGCACCACGCACAAGTTGTTCTCCTGCTTTTGGTCTTTGGAGCTCTTCTCCTCCTTTTGGGACACAGAAGTCCAGATTTTCCCCCAACTGGTCCTCAGGGGGTGTATGGAGGGCAGCTTTATTAGCCCTCTGAGAGACCCACTGGTTTTGGGATGAATTTGAGGCAGAGTCCTTAGTCTTTTAGGGCTTCACAAGGGGTTTTACTTCAAGTTGTCAATGGCTGCTGTTACCATTCATTGCCAGCAAAAAGCACAGCACAAAAACACTCCTCTCCCTAGTGCAATAATGTTGAAATCCTAGGATGCCAGCTCAGATCTCCACCACTGTCCCAAACCTGCGCTACAGCATGCTTGGACTGTCCAAGATGGCACTCTCCATAAATCACTGGTCACATCTCCTCTGGGAGCCTCAACTCTGCCCTTCGCTGATGTCTGAGCCAGGGCCTTTCCCACCAAAATATTAAAGAGGCGCCTCCTCTTGTGTTTGCTCCAATTGTCTGGGCTTTATCCTTTGGTCAGTGGGCCTGGCTGTTACCAGACCTGGTACAGGATGACAATTAATTAACAAATGTAGATGAAGATTTTTTCCCCACCCTTTCCTCCTCAGGAACTGAGGGAAGCCCTTTTTTGTGTGGGGAGGCCATTGTTCCCTCTGTTCGGGAGTAGAATAATTAATGTGGCACTGCAGGATGGCAAAAGGCCTGGGCTCTGATCCTGAGCTGAGCCAGTGACATATGAAAATGCTGGATGACTCATGAAAAGTACATGCACGGTCCATGGACCTGCATATTTGAACAGGGCATACATTTTCCACCACAGTTCTTTGCCTTACAGGACTTTTTAGGCTTAAGGGAAGCAAAACTGCACTCTAAAGCAGATTTCCCCCTGTATGTATAATACAGTGCCTCTATAGACAAAACGGTAAATTATACAAACTTTACCTATGATACCTACCCTGGATCAATGTCTGACCCTCCATATTCCACTTTGCTCCAGAATATCTGTGTACTGTTCCCGGGCCGAGCATGACAGTAGTCTCACCCTTGCAGACTGCAGACGTGTGCACATGTCTGTGCACATGTATTCTCTTGTAACCAGCTGAGTGCCCCTTACCCTAGCTGCATTGCAGCAGCCTTATCTTAAAAGGCAGACAGTGGCAGCAAGTGCATACAGTTCATTTACTGCATGATTACCGTGAGTGAGACACAAGTAGTGAGATTCATCCACAGTAAAAGTCCTTTACCGGGGATCAAAAAATGCAAAAAAACATGGGCATACTAAATGGGTGAAACCCATTTTGCAACACCAACTATTAGATTTTCCAGGTAGAAGAGGCACACTTAAATTAGAAGACCACTGCTGGCCGATGGATATAACCTTGTAGAATTATCTGCAACAGGAAGAGACTTGAGAAAGTTGCAAGTGTAACCAAGAATTAAAGGAGCATATCTTCGTCATCGGTCGGTGTCTGGCCAGGAGTGTATTTCTGAAACATGAGTTTCTATATTTTGGGAGAATTCTGCATCAAGTTTATGCCCTGTTTTGTTGGTAGAGGGTCTACACTTGGTGGGAGGAGCATAGTCCTCCACAATTCAATCAGGTCTACGGCTTCTTTCTTCTCTCATCAACCCATGCATTGGTATCACACATGTAGTTTTTTCCAGAGACTTTATAAAGGGTGGCAGTCATTTTGAGAATCCGGTCATTCAAATTGTTGTTGAACCTGCTCTGCTGTCTGTGGTGGGTATGTTGGGGGAGTTTTCAAGCTGCTGGTGCCATGTATAGTTAGTACTCTTGCTGTGCTAATCGTGATGTATGATAACAGGTGTATTGTCGATGTGTTGCCCCTTATTTCCTATCTTTTTTAATGTTTTATAGAGACATACGTTGTTGAGTTCCACCTAGGAGTTTTTGCTACTTTGAACAACCTTTCTTTCGTTTTAAACTTCTTGTTATTCCATTACTGTAAAAAGTTGTGAATGCAGCTGATTTCGTTAGTATACATGTTATTGTTGCAGAACTTTACCAGTAATTTGCATTGGATGCCGTTTTACTATTCTGCTTTCTTTGCACTTCTTTCTCTTTATGATCTACATTTTTAAAAGCTGAAGGGGTACATGGAGAAATTTGACCTCTTCGAATGAAATTACATCTTGGCATGTTCCTGCTCTGGTACATTTGTTAAGGGTTTTAGAGGAAAACAGAAAGCAGAACCTTGGCACTCTCATTAGGCGACTCTAGTAAGAGGATGCGTACATCACATTGTTGCTGTAAGTCTATTCCTTTTTAATGGGGCCTGTGCAGTTATTTCTTTTTTTTTTTTAGCTTTAACTTTATCCCACGTTTTGCAATAAAATGCAAGACTATGTGGAGAATAACTTTGGTAGAGGGGTAAAATAGCCAGATGTCAGAGAGATAAGTCCGTTGTGTCGCATCACTTGATTAGTATGGCTCTTGTCTCTCCACTTTATATTTTAGGAGGCATGACACGTTGAAGCCTTTGGAGATAACTAAATAGGCACATCCATGCAACTTTTAATGCCAAGGCCTCGGAATCGCCATGACACCTCTTACACAGGTCTGCTTGTATTATGCTGCTTCATCAATTTACCGATTTAGTAATAACATTCAGGTATTTTCTCTGCATAATTTATATTATTAGTGCCGATATTTTTAAAGCAATAAGTTGACTTCCTGTAAAGTTCAAACATATTGGAACACAAAGTTTTAAATATCAATTGAAGATATTGATTTTGATGTACAATGTGTGCATATCCACAATGTCTTCGTGGTGCCTGCCAGCATCTGACCTCAATTTTGGGGGCTGCCACCATTCGCTTTGACTAGAGCTTAGGCGAGGAATCGTCTTGTACAATGTTATGTGACAGAGAGCTCCAAGAGGGGCCAGGGAAGCCCTTGAGACATTTCTATGTCTGTAAAAGCACCCACCCGTCAGTGTACTTGTTGGCAGTCCTCTCAGTTATCAAAGCAATGTTTATAGCTCAATGTGAGCAGCAGTTTTAGGGTCTCCCTGAGTTATTCATCTATTCTATCTAATTGCATGGTGTACCTTTAGATATTCTCTTTGTTGCTGACTGCAGAGCTCTGTGCACATTTCCCTGCTCACAAGTAGTAAAGTGAATGTGCACTCACTTTTAACATGGTTGCGTTGATACACTCCTAAACGGAATATTAAACTTACTTTGACTGCCTAGTATATAGCACAGGGACTGAAAGTTAAATGCACTTGTGGACTGCTTCACTTATTGTTCTGTCTTCTACAGTGGTAGCGTAAGCCAGGCTTTAGGCCTACCATTGTAAACTGTATCAGTGGAAAAACTGCAATTCGACCAGTCAAAATGAACACTTTTGAAAGGTCAAAACCTTCATTTTAAATATTAATAAATCACCCCTATGTATGCCATACAACTCATGAGGCAGGGTGAATTATATTTAAAAGCAGGGCATGTAGGAAATTAATGTTAAAGAAATCCTTACAGTGACTAAGTGTGAGAGGTATTTTTGTATCCTCTGGCAGGATGACCATTTCGGCTGTGCCCAAGAACCCAGTTTGCTTCAAAGGGGCATCCCCTGGCACAGGCAAATGTCAGATGACATGTGGAGCCTTCTTTTGTTCCTCCAGTCGGAGTGAGACCAAAAAAAAAACTGGAAGAAGGCTCCGAAGGTTTCTGGCCAGCAATGGCCCTCTCCTGGAAATGAAGATCAAATAGTCAAATGTACCACATTCAGACCTCTCCCACCAAAAAATGGCTCACTGGGACATCATTTAATGGTTATCAGGCCTCGCAGAGCCTTCTTTGGCTAAAGCCTGCTGACTTGTCCATGTGGTAGATTTTTTACTTCTGTTTTTGTAACTAAGGCCCATATTTATACTAACGCAGGTTTGTGTCAAAAAGTATAGCGCCATTCCTAGATACCAGCCGATGCCATATTTATGGAATGCCGCTAGCCAGTGCTAAGGCCCTGTTAGCGTCCTTGGAAAGGACGCTAACAGGGCCAGGGAGGAGTAGGGGAACCGGGGCTTATGTGCCAAATTATGGCGCTACACTGTTTAGAGGCAAAAAAATGCCTCTACACAGTATAGCGCCATTTCCTGGCGCACAAGCACCATGGACATCGCTCCTATCTTAGTAAAGACAGGGCCATGCCCACAACCCCGAATGTCCCCTGGGCATGGCCATTGAGGCCAGTGCCATGCAGGGGGCCCTGAGTCAGGGCCCCGAAGCGGTGTTGGGCAAAAAAAAAAAAAAAAAATCACCTGGACTTACATTGGATGGGTCCCCCAGTGACCTCCTGGTGTGGGTAGGGGTGGGTGGGTTGTCCCTGGGGGCAGGGAAGGGTACCTGTGGTCAATTTCCATGGCCTCCGACCATGGAAATCTGCCTACAGGTCTCCTTACACCTGCCCAGACCCCGGCATTAAATAATGGCACTAAGTAAGCATAGCGCCATTATTCAAGGCCCCCATCCCCCTGTGCTGGATTTTAGCACGGGGGATAAATATGGCGCAAAGGTCATATTGTCCTTTTCTGGATGGGAATGCCTACCTTGCATCTCATTGATGCAAGGTAGGTTTTCCCCTCCAGAAAATGATGTAAACTCTAGCGACAAAGTATAAATATGGAGTTCGGTTTCCGCTGGATTAGCGTAAAAAAAATTATGCTAATTCAGCGCAAACCGAGTATAAAAATGGGCCTACGTCTCAACCTATGACCCATTTGACCCTGGTTTCTGTATCTAACCAGCAGTCCATCACTGTCTCAAATGGTTGACAACGGTTGGCGCTGAAAATATTTTGGTGTTAGTTTTAATTTAAACTTAAAAAAAAATAATTCTAGTTCCACTTATTGCGTTTTTTGTTGTTGTTTTGTTGTTATTTTGCTTTTTAAAGGTTTACTCTATATTTTTGAGATTGCACGCAGTGGGGTGTTGGCCCTGTGTCCAACACCCCGGCAGGCAGCCAACCCCACACTGTGCACAGCCTTCGGCATTTTAAAGTGAGGGGGTTGGTCACAGGGCCTGGCTAGCAACTATGCCTTTTGGCTTACACACCCAGAGGCAACCTTCCCCACACTGTGCACAGCCTTTGGTGCTGCATGGCAAGTGTTTAGCCACATTAAATGTGGACAGTCCTCTGCAGTCAACCAACCCAATGCTGTGCACCATCTTTTGCTGTGCCTTGCACAGTGGGTGTTTGGCCACAGGGTCCAATTTATGGGCAGGCTCTGTGGTCAGCCCATCTGAAAGCAGCCAACTGAATGCTGTTGCATGGCCTTAGGCCTCATTAGGCTTCAGGGATCCCATCCCCGAGGCAAAATTCGACTAAAAAAGGGGTCAGCCATGCAGCCCCCCCCCCGAGCCTTCAAAGACCCCCGGAACACCATCACTCAGGGACAAATCATATTTAAAATTGGATGGGGACTATGTGCCCTTCTTTCCTGAACATTCTTGGGCCCTGGGGACCCAATCCCCTGGGGCTGTGTTTCATTAAACAGAAAAGGGGGCAGCACAACCTCTCTTTCTGAGCCTTCTTTGGACCCAAGGACTTCATCTCCTACGGCCTCTCTTTATTTTATAATAGGTGGACTCCCCGGTGCTCAATCAGGGCACCCACCCACCAACATGCTGGTTGCCACAGGAGGAGCCCCAGTTGACTCCCTACATGGTGTAGGAATTGTCATTGCACGGGTCCGGAGGAAGCAGCTGCTTTTTGTATGCTCTCTTCAGGCGGAAGCAATATGTGTTTTGTTTTCCTGCCCACAGGAGTGTGGGCAGCTAAATAGAACATAAGCTTGGCGTCCCAGGATGGTCATGACAGCAATGCCCTCCACCCCAACTGGGCCTAAGTGTAGTTTATATAATGACCCATGCTTCAATTAGGCAGCAACTCTGATGTAATGCTGTGTCTCAGCAATAAAAGCTGACTCCTGGGCTTGAAAAAAACAGCTAGCATCAGGGCAGCTCCTCCATTATGGCGAGAAGCTTCACCCCACTGCCAAAAATGCCACAAGACTCTGCCCAGAGATGAAATGTAAAAAGGTAATAAAACTAATTTCTTTCCATTTTATTTTACATCACCTGTCCCGAACCAAGTGTCAGGACAGGGCCAGCTTAGCCCCAGTGCCAGTAGCACAGAGGGGTGGTGGGCTGCTTTTGTACTTAGTGTAAAGTGTGCATGTCTCTTTGACCGACTGTCTTGTGACGGCCAACCAGACATGCACACTTTAAACCTCTTAACCCAGCTGTCTTAGACAGCTGGGTTGAGAGCAAGCACAGGCCTCCAGTGCCCTTAGGAGTGACAATAGAAGCCTCTCCCTCTAATCTAATTCTGGTGCCGGTTAACAGCTTGATAGCAGCGCAAGGATGGGTTGAGGTAGTTAGAGTCTGGAGAGAAGAAGGAAACCAGAGTGAAGAGGATGTGTTGGTCACCTTGTAAGCAAGGTAAATTATTTTTTGTTTTATTTACCCTCTCTTTAAATGTAGCAGGCATGCATGCACCCACCCCCACTCATTTGCCCACCACACCACTCTCTGTGGTTGCTGGCTGCCCCTGGTTAGCATATCATGTCCTGTGTGTCCTAGAAGGAGCAGCTGATAGAGTACGTAGAAGCAAATGCTAAAAGCAGGCTCACTAAAATATCAACAACATCAGGTGTAAAAGTAAACAACGGAAGAACCCATGAAAGTAAGCTAGGAAAGGGGTGCCTAACCCCAGAACAACAAGTTTCTCTCTGGCAAGAGATTTAAAACTGCTCCTGCCAAATGACCTTGAATATATCTTTCTGTTACTGACGTAGTACGGGCAGAGAAACTACTGTGTCCCATGGGTGGCCTCCCTGAGATGCAGTCACTGAGCCAGCTCTGAGGGACGGGGTTCCCTGGGCCTAAATAGGCTCAAGGAGGTGGCTGCATAGCTCCCTCCCTACTCCCCTATTTAAAACTTTTTTCCCTGGGGATGGGGTCCCTGGGGCCTAAATAGGCTTTGGGAGGGGGCCATGTGCCTCCTTCCCTTATTTATTTACCTCTGCCTCAGGAGGAGGGGTCCCTGGGGCCTCTCAGAGGCTCAAGGAGGGGTCCATGTGCCCAAGACCCCAAACAAATAACAAGTCACCACCTGGACCTAATTTTCCAGTGGATTCATGGATTCTCAGCCCATTTGCAGCAAATGTTTTTTTTTTAAACTACATTTTTGTCCCCAAGCGGGCTCCCTCTGGGATCCCACCACCTGCCTAGGGGCTCAAGGTATCCCTACCTTTGCATTTGTTTGGGACTTGGGACTGCGTCCTGAGTTTTACGATGTATGGCCACCACTTCCTGGTTAATTTGGTGGCAGCCAATCAGACCTCAGCAGGAGATCTGTTGGGTCTGCAGATCCTCGCAGAGTGATATATACAACATTTATTTTAACTTTCATTCCTCCAAATCTACTGAACAGATCTAAACCAAAACATGTAAAGCACACTTTCTGGACTAAGATCTAGCATTCTGCAAAGTTTGAGGCAAATCCGTGCAGCGTTTGGGCTGAAGCTGTGTCTAAATTCGTATGAAAAAATTAATGGGAAAATGTGTTATGGGTAAATGGGTTACACATATGCGTATGGCTTAGCAAATTGTGAAATTTCACTGAGAAAGAGGGGTACATTTAATTTGAGAATTGAGAATTATAGAATGACTACAACAAGCACTTTGTGACACAAAGTCTCCTCTCAGACCTAAACAATTTGAAGATAACTCATACTAGTGATAAAGAGAACTACCAAAGGTGAACAAAGAGAACCATGAGAAATTACACAGATGCAATATGGGATGAGCAACAGTAAAAATGGAGAAAAGCAAAAAGCAAAACCATGAGCAAAAACATGAGAAACCCAAAAAGAAAATTTAAAAAGGGAGAAAGAGACAAAAAAAGAATTGAAATCGGACCCTCATACTGATTTAGGAAATTTTGTTTTGGATGAGTTTTTGACTGCACATCATCCACCTTATGTGGGTCCTGTGACAAATATTGGTGGAACTACAACTGATAATGTGACAGAGGCTACAGCCCCTGGTGATCCAAATGAATATAACATTGAAAGACCATTACCAATGACACAGCCTGTCGTAGAACAGCCTGTTATGACACAGCCTATTTTGACAGCTTGTTGTACAGCCTCTTATACACAAAATGTGCCTGCTCACGTTGAGACTCTACAGGCAGGTGTTACTGCTTCCATTGTGACTGTACCAGCAACTGTTGCTAGGTTTATAACAGCACGGCCAGTAGAGATGTGCACACCAAATGCTGTGATTAATAATTTCCCAACATCTGTTGAAGGAGCACCTGCTACACAGTTTATCCCGATTTCACATAACTCAGATTTTTGTATGGACACCACCACAGACTATTCAGACTATTCAATCACTGGGGGAAGAAATAAGGAGAACTGTCTTTATGAAACAGGCAACACAAAATTAGCCAAAATTGCTTGAAAATTGGATTATCCATTAATGGAAATACCAGGTGGAGTTTATGTTCATGTGCCTTGGTGAAGGGAAGATATTGCATAATTTATGAAAAATTTCTCTAAATTGAGAGAAAATCCTATGCAGTGGTACACACAGGTTGAAAGATTTGTTAAGATTTTGAAAGTGTTGTGGACTGATTTGTATACTTCTTTGATATTATTATTCCAAATGACTTGTGGTCTGAATGGAAAATTGCTGTACATTGGCTAAACTCAGAGCCACCAAGAGATTCCTGTAATGGCTATATACAATGAGGTGATTCATTTTCAGAAAGGCAGAGTTCCTCCAAAGGATTTGGATTATGTGAGGTTGAACAGGATTCAACAGGAAGTGAAAGAGTCAGTGCATGAATATCATGATAAGTCATTGAAAGCATTTTCACAGCATACAGCTCAAACACATCTTGTTATGGGATTCCTCATTTCACAGTTTGTTCTTGGATTGAGACCTAAGATTAGTCGGCATATACAGTAGAATATGATTTGTTGGAAGACAAAGTCGTTGGATGAGATTGTGAAATATACAAACTATTGTAGTGATGAACAGGAGATGAAGCAGAAAATGCTTAAGGAGAAGTTCATGCTGGCACAAACAAAGATGGCACAGAAAGGTTTTCAAAATCGGTCATTTTCAGAGAATGTTGGTGCAATTTAAGGTGTTGGGCCCATGTCTACAAGCAGCCTGCACCACTGGTACATCAATTTAAGTGACGCACCTGAAGCGCAGGCTGCTGAACCATAGGCACTGCATTGCCTTACTTTGAGTCAGTAAGGTGTTACCATGACTGTTGCATGGATGTTTCCTTGAAATTTCCATAGATTTGGATGCATTCCCAGATTTACAAGGTTTTGTAAACCTGGGAATGCAGCAAAAGCCTATGCCTCCTCAAGGGTGGTTAAGAGTGACACAACAAAGAGAAATAGCTTTTATTCTCCACGTCTCTTTCCTCTTTCTATGGGTGCTGCATTCTGCAGTACACATAGAAGTAGGAAAATGCCTCCATTGATTGCTTTTGTGCAGGAAGGTGTCCCTTCGTGCACAAAAACAATCACCCCCACAATGCAGGCACCCTTGTACAATGGGGCAAGGGTGCATGTGCTGGTGCAAGGCAGCAATTTGGGTGCCAGAGCAGAGGGAGAGAACAGAAATCTGCCTTTTTGTGTAGATACAGTCATTTCTGTGGTTTCCCAGTAGCATAGGGTGGCACAGCAAGGCGCTTGCTGCACCGCCCTGTGTCAGAGGGCTTTGGATTTCAGAATAGAATGCAAGAAGTTGCGTTTCAAGCTGGACTGCAAAGTGTTCAAGGAGTTATGTCTGCTTCACAGGGTAGCAGTCAAGCAGTTCCAGTTGATCTAAATTTCAGTTGTAGATTTTTGCAACGTTGAATAAAATGACTCCTTGTCACTTTTGTAAACATTTCAGGAATTGGAAGAGGGAGTGTAGGCATAATCCAGATAGAATGGATGCTAATAATCAAATTCAAGGAGAAAATCAGATGCAAATACAAAATGTGCCTGTTCAGATGCAAGTGCCAATGCAAACTCAAGTTCTAATGATGCAGGTCCCACGTGCCCATATGGTTCAGCAGAATGTGGGTAATCCTAAAATGAACATGACTAAGATGCCCCGAGTAAACAAAAACTCATTTCAGGCATCAAATCAGACAATGTTTCAGCAATTTCCTATGATTGAAAGTGAGAAAATTGACTTTCATACCTCACAACAAAGGTGCCTGAGAGGGGAGGCAGAATGCATGTTTGGCACAGTCTTAGAGGTAGACAAGTTTGGACCATTTGTAGAAGATGAGGTAAATGGCTGCCAAGTGTAATTTCTTATTGACACCGGTGCTACTAATTCCACTGTTAGAACAGTGGAGGTCCCAGACCTACCCTTCTTTGGAAAGAAGATCCAAGTTGTAGGCATTATCAACAAACAGATTAAAAATCCAGTTTCAGAAGAGGTCCCTGTAAAAATAGGTTCATTTGAAGAAAATCACCAGTTTGTTCTGTGTGACTCAAGTCTTGTAAACCTGTTAGGTTGTGAATTATTGTACAAGCTAAGTTGTAAAATCTATTTCACCCCTGATGGAATGGAGTTTCAGACTCATGATGAGGATGTTGAGTTCAAGCTAGCTCAAAACAATACTGTAGGGCTCTATCCAATGAGACCTGTAGAGGAGTTGACCCTAATTTAAGTGAAGCTGTGAATCCAGAAATATAAGATTGTACCCAAAAAGACATAGGACTAATCAAAGGTGTAGAACCAGTCCGCATTACAGTCAACCCAAATACAGTTTTACTGAGAACACCACCATAACATTCGACCTCAGAGATAGTGGCAGGAATAACACTAATAATTGAGGATATGTTGAAGAAAGAGATCCAAAGGGAAATAGTTGGGGTTCCTCGTAACTTACAGATTATGGGTTTACAGAAGTTCCATGGTAAATTTAGAATACTACAGGATTTTATGAAAATTAATGAAATCCCATCCAATGTTGTCCCATGGTACAAAATCTAGCTACCATAATATACAAAATCTAGTGCACAGCAGAATGGTTATTTGTCATTGACCTTTGTCATGCTTTCCTTTCAATTCCATTACATGAGGATAGCCAGTTCCTATTCTCATTTGTGTTTCGGGAGAGAGTTTTGGTATGGTGTTGAGTCCCACAAGGACAAAGAAGTCAATACATTTTTCTTCCGCTGCTAAAGAACAATCTGGAAATATTGCAGATGCTTTGTAATGCGCTCCATGCAGGCATGGTGAGCAAACTAATTGATGGATTAAACCCAGATCTGTGACTGGGGGTAAGTGTTTGATTGGTTTTGCATTCTATCCATCATTTGTGTTTGTTTGCTTTTGTCGCCATAACGGTGCTGGGTATTCTCAGACATGGGTCCCGGGCTCACTGTGCCACTGGATTCAAGCTAGCCTGGCTGATGAAGGGTGATACCCTGAAACCGGTCCCATGATGCTTGTTTCTGGTCCAGGGAGGACGTGGCCTGGCAGTTCAGGCTGGACTGTTCCCATGGGGAACAGGATCAAGACTGATTTGCATATGGCTAGGTCCAAACTGGGGTGGCATGGTGAGCAAAAGAATTGGTGGATTAAACCCAGATCTGTGACTGGGGGTGAGTGTTTGATTGGTTCTGTATTACGTCCATCATTTTTGTTTGTTTGCCTTTGTCGCAATAAGTGCACCGGGTATGCCCAGACATGGGTCCTGGGCTCACTCTGCCACTGGATTCAAGCTAGCCTGGCTGATGAAGGGTGACACCCTGTAACCGGTCCCATGATGCTTGTTTCCGGTCCTTGGAACCCGTTCAGTGTAGTTCTATGGCTGTGGCCATTGATTGGATGCTAGCAGCCCACACCTGTTGTAAATTGGACAATTGTGAACATCTGCAAAACACACTATAAAACAAGCTCCATTTCAGTCCAGGATCATTTGCCATCACTCTGCAGCAGACCATTTGAATGCAGGAATTGCCAAACCGGAGACAGGTTTTTTCCCTGTGTTTCTCTCCCTCTATATATTTCTTTGGGAAAACCATATTTAGTGGAAGTTTCCTAATTTTTTGGACACTAGTTTAGTTTTTCTCAAAAATTCACTATGGAAGTGAGGAGAAATCCCCGGTTTTCAGAGGGAGCGTTGTCTGTCTTGGTGGATGAAATTTAAGAGTAGAGACACAATTGTTTGGAGCACAAGTCCACAATACTACCATATCCCAGAGGAGGCAATTGTGGTTCAGAGAAGTTCACAGAGTGAATGCTGTAGCTAACAATCAGCACACACAGGAGGAAATTAAGAAGAGGTGGAACGACCTGCAGGGGAAAGTTTGTTCACTGGCCTCCAAGCATCTCCTGGAGGTCCAGAGGTCTGGTAGTGGTTCGCCCAGCCCCCATTACAACTTTTACCCTGCAAGTAGAAGGTGTTGCAGATCCGACATCCTGAAGGCTTGACAGGAATCCCTGGTAAATTACACTTAGCAATGTCTCAATTATTAGCAATGGAGTCCTGCCCTTAAGGTTCACATTTAGAATGCTGCAACACGCTTCGCAAAACAGACATATCTAAATTTGACTCCCCAAAATATAGTGTGTCATACCAATTACTAGCAGCATCGCTGTAGCTCTCATTTTAACAATGTGCAATATGTAAAGTCAAAATGTGTGTAGTACCCCATGGATTATGCTTTGCATTGGCTTTGCCCCTTGCTTTCTGTCTCTCGTTGTATGTTGTTGTTCTTTCAAAAGCAGGTCCAAAACTATATCTATTATCACAGGAAGTATAGTGTTTCTAAGTGGTATTTTCTCCTAGGCACATCATATCCATATGTGTGTACATGTTGCAAATGTGTGTTCATCTCCAATATAGTCATTGAAAGTGATATGTGTAACTTACATTTCAAACAAATACTGTCTATGATGTCAATAGATGACTACAGCTACCATGATGCTGTGTTTTTTAATCTGAAAAACAATAATGCAATGTTGATCCACCATTGTTTACTTCCATATGTACACACATTTCAAAGACTAGTGCACTTGACAGTCACCATGTCATGCTATGGATTAAAATGTCACTTTTTGTGTCTATCAACCATGTTGACATGTGCTCATAGCTACACTGAATTGATGAAAATGCTAACATAATTAATTGTCCTTTGAATTCAAGATTTCCAAATTATGTTATGGTATGCTGGATAGAAGTAGTATCCACACACACAGGTTTATTTGCACTGTGTAGGAAAGTGCCTCTTTTGACATGTTAGCCCCACATGTTCCGCATGGTATTTGATGTGGTTTTAAAGTAGCTAACCAGATTCCCTGGGCAAGATCTCTTTTCAAAATCGGTTGTGATGCATTGGCACAATTGGAGACACATTCAGGTGTCGCTAAAAGTCCCTAGTAAAAGGTATCAAGGTACCCAAGGCATGAGGTACTAACTGTAGGCCCCTGAGGGCAGCAGCACAGATTGCGCTACCCTCCGGGACCATGCATCCAAGTGCACCCAGCCCTGCCTTTGCAGGCAGAGTGTGCTGGTGCAATCCTAAAGTGCAAAACTCATATTGCACACAGCCTGTGTGTGCTGTCCAGTATACACTGCATGCAATATAATTAAGTCACCCCTCTGGAAGGCCTTCCAGCCCTAAGGCAGGTTGCACTATACTGCATATGTGGGCATAGAAGCTTGAGCAATGTGCCCCGACTGTGTTCCTGCCACACCTGGGGCATAGTGAGTAAACAGAGCAGCCATTTTACATGCATGCGTTGGACACTGGTCGGTACGAGTTTCACAGCAACATGATAGCCACTCTGCACCTTGGGTTGTTTGGTATCACACAACACAGAATGATAAATCCAAACTGGTACCAGTATTGAATTTATTACAAAATGTACTCAGGGCCACTTTAGAGGTGCCCCCTGCAAAGCTAACTACCCTGGCATGGTTGCTGGCCGGTCACAACCAGCCTACCACCACTAGACAGGATTCTGGAACCCTGGGGTGAGAGCCTGTGCTCTCTGGGTCCAGAGAGCAATGCCCTTCCTGGGCAAACGTGTTACACCTCCTCCCTCAGCAATGTGCACTGCCCTGCCAGTGATCTTCAAATGGCTTACCGCCTTTGAAATCCGACCCACAGTCCTCCTTCTAGCAGCAGATGGCTGCTCCCATTGGAAACCCCCAGTTTTGGTGGGAGCAAGGATGTGAAAATGCACAAAAGACAGGAGGAGTGGTCATCCCCAGCTTGCACTACCCCTAAGGTGTTGCAAATGAGGTGACTTCTCCATTTCATTTTCTTCCATCTTGCATGGTAGGAAAATAGCCTATCGGGGATAGGGAAGTGACATCTGCCCACTGAAAGTGGTCATACATTGGGTGTAGCCCCTAAGGTAGATGACCCATTGGTCACTACTAGGTACTCCACTAAACGCAGTATTTAGTGGGCACCCCTAGACTTGCAGATCAGAGTCCAAGCACACAAGAAAAACAGCAATAAAGAAGACACGAGGCTTGAGAACTACATTCCTGCTGCACAACGAAAAAGGCGCCAAACCCTGCCTGCTGCACCCAAGACTCGAAAATCACTGCTGATGGGTTGCTCAGACATCAGGCAGGCTCTAAATATCCCCAGAGGACCTCCACTGAAAAACACTGAATACTTCCCTCCAGAGTAAAGGCATCTCTCTTTTGCAACAAAGATCCAAAGACCAGTGAAGTCCAGTTCACTGATTGGCTGCTGACCAAGGAAGCAGATGCCGTAGCCAAATACATTTTTTTCCATGTTTGGTGGCAGTGCAACCTTCAGTGGCTGAACCGTCCAATAGCCCAAGGTACTGGCCACTCAACATCGGACCTCAGGAAGGAAAGCCCACTCCAGACTCCAAAAGGACCAGGAGGAAGCCCCAGTCAAGGACTTCAGAAACCACTAGAACCACCCACTAAAGTGGCCCTGCTGAGTTGCAAGCAACCCTCAAAGTGACCTACCTCCTGCTTCCAAGGACACCTTTGCCCACAGTTCTTGGCTCACCCATCTGCTCTGCACCCAGCCTCCCTGGGCCCTGCACCAGACAACCAGCTGTGCTCTAAGGGTTTCCCACCCCTTGCAATCTCTACACTCCAAGGAGACCCACCGGACGCACCTTGAAATCCACCTGTGCATTGCTTTTCCAAGTGGCCCCCCGCAGTGGTACTGCACCAGCTCTAAGGACTTTTCAGCAGCTCTTCCTGCCAAATCCGGGAACAGCCTGAACTCCTCCGGTTGGCCCACAGGATTTCTTGACAACGTCGGCCTAAGAACAAAAGGATACATTGGTAAATGTATTGCCTGATTTTATATGTATTTTTTAAGTTTTCTCCCATTGATTCTTATGACCCATAATTAAGCACAAAAGACTATTTTTGCTAAAGTTTAAAAAGCATAACACAAAAAGTATGCACCCAATTTTGATGATATTGGTCTAAAATATCTGAAGTATTTTTGTAAATTGGTCTTGAGTTATTCCCTTGAGTGTGTGTCTTGCTTCATTAATACTGTATGTACTACAAATTCTTTGCACTTCTTCAATATTGGCCTAACTGCTTGACCAAGCTATCATAAAAATAAGAGCATTAGTTGGTCTCGTTTTTACCTCTGTAAAACTACGTGTGGTTGCCCGGACTCTCTTCACAGTATGTCATTCTCTTTCTAGTTTTTAGGTTGGCTCTTTTGTAGACAAAGACACATAAAATGCACAAACTATATATTATTTACATATTCTCTGCAACCTTTACAGGTCCAAACATCCGGCCAGTGGATCACTCTCTTGCAGCCAAGACACCTCTGTTCCAGCCCAGAAGCAATCCTTCAGTGAGGTCTCCAGTGCTGTGAGGATGATCACGACCTAGCTGGTCCATCTGGTCTGTCGGGCCAGACAGCTCCAGTGAGTCACACTTGGCCCATTCCCACACCTTCCACCCCAGCAGTAACAACACCTCTGCTTGAGGACACCTCCACTGCCTGTGTACCAAGGAGATACACACCAAACCTGTGCCCTCCAGACCTGGCTGCTGGTGAGACAAAAACAACACCATCCCCAGGTATGCCACAACCCAGTGGGATGTGGCACACTGCTTCAAGGGCACAGGCCTGTGGGCGTAGAGCCTGTGGGAGGGAATCTGTGGGGCAGTCAAGTGAGGCTACTGGGGACTTTGTCAGTTAGACCACCATTGACCAAGTCTTGGGATCAGTACATCAGTTCCAAGACGGGATGGGCCAGGTCGTAACTAATCTCTGGACAATTAAAGAGATGCAGAGGGTGCACATCTTGGACTACGGAATCACAATGAAAGAATGAGCTCCCTGACTGGTGTGCTTTTTGACATCTGTCACCATATGTGCAGGGCTTTTCCCATTATAGCTGCCCCTCTCTGTGGTCCATGCATATCTGGGCAAAGTACACCACTGCCAGCCACGGACAGGGAGGCCCTGACACATGGTGAGCATTCTCCGCCTGTCCCAGTTCCTGCCCCTGTGCCCAACCTCCTCCCCAGAAAGGACGGTCATCCGGACCAGCAGGTGAGGATGGCAAGACCAATACCATCTCCAAGAGACGAACATCCTAATTTCCCCCGGTGTATTTTACCATTCACGCTGTGGACTATTTTATGAACACATTTACCTTGTTTGAGGACAGTTGTATCTTGGACATTGGACTCTAACCTGTTTTTGACTCTACTACCATGTTTTCATCCACCATTATAGACTGCATTTGTTCAGTTCATCTTGTTTTGAATCACCTTACTCTTCTTTTGTGTCATGCAAATAAATGTTATGGACACAGACTACAAATCTCTTGTTGAATTTTTTGTGGCCTTTCCTTTGTCATGTCTATATTCCACCATCATGTTGTCAAATCTTTTCAACATTAATTTGCCAAAAAATGTAGAAATGACAAAGAGGTAACGTGTTATCCAATTCATTCAAAGAAAATAAACTGAAATCAGAATGGATTTGGAACTTACATATGTTGGCAACAACTCCTTGAAGAAATGAAATCTGGGTTTCAATAACCAGGCCTAACCCCAATAGTCTTTGCCATTCAGGGTTATGCAATCCACGATCTTGACACCATGGAGGAAAGGGAATATGGGATGAAATCAAATTAACAAGGCAAACTATCAATGATACATGACCTCAGTTGGAGCCATATTTCCTGGCCTCACAATAGGAATCCTAGATCAATTACATCATGGCATTAACAACATTTGAGGCCACATGACCATTACAGGACACTGTGGTAGTATCTGGTCCAATGCCACATTCACCACTCAGTGTGTGCTAACAAAACGTTCTATCACTTATGAGGAAACACATCAACAGCTACCTCCACTGTCCACAAATTGAAGATTTAGCCAATGTTGAAGAAGAACAGTATGTTAGGGCCTAACATATACATGTGGTATGAGCAAGTAAAGTGACACCTGTTGCCTTGATGGCAACATCACACATAAAACGGGACTGATACAATCTTCTGAACTTTCATACTATCAGAGTACTTTCAAACAGCAACATATCACTGCTAATGTCACAACTTTGATATGTCCAAATGAAGATGACATGGTGAAGGCCTCTGAAAATGAACAAGGGACATTTTTGTTTTACCATATATTAAATCGAACTCAATTGACAAGCCATGAGGACACACACACTTGGCATAAGCACAGTTAATCTCTGTCAGAATGGCCATCCAAATACCAAACAAGACAACATTGGCCAAAACTAAAATCACACACCTGACACCGATACACACAAACACCCACAGCGCTATAAACACATACCCACATTACCCACAATCCTTTATGAACATGAAAAATAGCCAAGAGATAGCCACGCAAATCACAGCAACAACTACACACACTACAAACACCCATCGATCCGTTCCGCACCCCACACCATTATTCAACACCCACTGTACAATACACACCACACCACACTCATGTCCCCACAAAAGCACCCCCGTTTCACAGATGAGGAGTTGCGGGTCATGGTGGAGGAAACAGTCAGGGTAGAGGCACAGCTGTTTGGAGCACAGGTACAGCAAATCTCCCTTGCCAGAAAGATGGAGCTATGGCGGAGAATCCTGGACAGGGTGAACGCCGTGGGTCAGCATCGAAGAACAAGGAACGATATCAGGAAGAGGTGGCACGACCTATGGGGGAAGGTACGTTCCACAGCAGCAAGACACCAGCTCGCCATCCAGAGGACCTACGTTGGATCCCCACCTCCTCCCCCACAGCTGACAGAATGGGAGGAGCAAGTCTTGGCAATACTGCATCCTGAGGGACTCACTGGAGTAGCCAGAGGACTGGACTCTGAGTCAATATTTACAACCTATCACCCCCCCATACCTGCATGCCATCTCACCCCCTCACCCTGACTCCCATCATTCCACTCTATCCCACACAGTGCACTATTCCTTCTATAAATTTCACTACAATAAACACCCTTGAACTCAACTTGAGTGAAAGCGCTTTATGTGATGAACATGTGCAATTATGTTAACAGTTACATCTTTTGCAGTTGACATGAACTTTGTTATGGTATACAAATAATGACCTGTAGCTGTCTGTAGTCATCACATTAGTACACAGTTGTAATAACACCAACAACTGCAAATTGAGAAGGCATACGTGACAGTCAGTTGAGATGCAAAGGAAGTGACAGCCATCCTGCTACAGCCACACTGAAAACACAAATAATTAGAGGAATGGCCAGGTCCACTGTCTTACCTGTGTGTCATTGTGAGTACTGCTGTATTACTGATGTTCTGTCGTCCACATCCTCATCCTCTGCCTCCTCATCCTCACTGTCCTCAGTGTCCACCGCTGCCACAGAGTCATTTCCAATCTCCTACTCCTGCAGATAAGGCACATGTCATCTGAGGGCCAAGTTGAGCAACATGCAGCATACTACAATGATCTGGCAGACCTTCTCATGGGAGTAGCACAGGGCTCCACCTGTCAGATGGAGGCATCTGAACCTGGCCTTCAGGAGGCCGAAGGTACGTACTATTGTCCGCCTGGTTCGCCCATGTGTATCATTATACCGATTCTCAGCCCCTGTCCTGGCATTCCTCACAGGAGTCAGGAGCCATGACAGGTTTGGGTAGCTAGAGTCACCTGCAAGAATCGAGGGAAAAACATTAGCCTTATACAATGGCATGGGGGATAACTCCAGAAGGCATACACTGACATATATTAAATGGGGACTGAGGCTCACCTATTAGCCACACCCTGTGCCTCTGTAATTGTGCCGACACATTTGGGATGATGCTATTCCTCAGGAAAAAGGCATCATGCACCGACCCAGGATACTTGGCAGTGACGTGGGAGATGTACTGGTCCACCAGGCACGCCATTTGCACATTGAGTGAGTGGAAACTCTTCCGATTCCTGAACACCTGTTCATTGTGGAGGGGGGACGAATGCAATATGTGTTACATCAGTCACACCAATAATATTAGGAATATGTCCATTGCATAGAATCCACAGTGGGCAAATCTTCCACATGGGGGAAAGCTATGTAGATGCACATGTGTTTGAGGAAGGCAGACAAAACCCTTCCCAGTACTATTGAGAACATTGGCTGTAACATTCCTGCTGCCAAGCGCACAGTCACTTGTAAAGAACCAGGAAATGGAGCACCGAAAGAACTTGCACAAGAGGGGGGATCCCAGTGGGATGTCGGATAGCTGATATCAGATCAGGCTCCAATTAAGTACATAGCTCTGTGATTGTGGGCCTGTCCAGTGTGGGCCCATCTGGGGATGGCCTCCCAGCGAGGGTGGGGTGCCCATCGGAACCTGACCCCCCTGATGGCCCACATACTGGTGTTGGCCTACCCAGAGCTGGATGGGTGGTTGAGGGCAGCACAGCAGCCACAAGGGGGTGAGTACAGTGAGCGTGACAACCATTTTTGTTGCTTGGCATGGGATCCTGGTGGTGGGTTTCAATTAACAGGTGCCCCTTAATGCCAGATCAGACATTGATGCATGGTCCAGCTCAAGGTAGATGGGTGTATAGCTAAATCTTGTAACCTAGGTAGGTGAAATTCCATGTCAGATAGGGCTTGGCTTAGTGGGTCCCAGGAGGGGTGCAGTTGGCAGGGGTTGGCTCACACCTTACTGTGGTACCTAGCCAATGGAATGCCACTGCAATGCTTAGAGCTCAATCCTGAGCCCTGTGTGTGATTGTTATGTGTATGCCATCTGTGGTGTTGGTGCTGTAATTGACCTAGTGCTCCCTTTCTCTCCCCCCTATTTTCTTCTGTCATCCTATCCATATGTGCATTAGCATCATCTGGCAGAGAAGCAGGGGCACAGGCAACTGACAGAGCTGCATCCCACAGGACCCAGGAGGCAGAGTCCACCGATGCAGAGGGGACCATTGGGACAGAGGGCAAAGGGAGCACCATGGTGGAGACAGGAGGTGACAACACTGACTCTGATTCCTCCTCTAATGGGAGCTCCCTGGTGGATGTGGACACCTCTGGAACCACCCCAGCTATACGTACAGCCACCACCCCTGTACCAGCACCACCCTCCCAGTAGCCCTCACTGAGTTGCACGTGTCTGCTCACCCAGGAGGGTGGGCATCTCCTTCGCCCCAGGCACCTCAGGCCCTGAACCAGTGAGCCCTACAGCCCTCACTGAGGAGGCTATTGACCTCCTGAGATCCATCTCTGTAGGACAGTCAACCACAGTGAATGCAATCCAGGGGCTGGCATCCCAGATGCATCAATTCAGTGCATACCTGGAGGGCATCCACGGTGGGTTGACAGCCCTACAGAGATCGTTTCAGGTTCTGGCCTCCTCTCTGCTGGCAGTCAGTGTTCCTGCTCCTACCATCTCCCCTCCAACTACCACTTCCCAGTTCCAGTCTGCTCAACCCCAACCCATCCCATGCTCACATACAGACAAGCATGCACACAAAACATCACACAAGTGTAGCACAGTCAACCACAGGCAGCACACTTCAGGCCACAAGCACTCACACAAACAACAGACAGTTGCACAAACAACAACATCCGCTGCCTCTACTGTCTCCCCCTCCTCCTCCTCATCCCTCACAGTCACATCCGCACTCACACCTGCATGCACTGCATCAACAGACACCACCACCATCACCACATCAAGAAGCACACACACACCTCACTTGCACACACCCTTCCACAACATCCATCCACGCACCCCCTTTGTCCTCTCCCACCCTGTCTGCCCCCCCAAGAGACACAAACACATGCACTGAGACTCCCATGAGCCATCCACCTCACACACACACACACACACAGCCCATGCACCTGTACCCAAGTCCAGCAGACGAACACCTCGACAACCCCTCCCTCAACCTCCACTCCCATCCCTCCTCCCACATCCTGCCCCAACATCCCTAAGAAGCTTTTCCTTGTACATCTTAACCCCTTCCCTCCCCCTCCACCCCACATCCTGCCTGTAAGAGCAGGGTCCCAACAACCCAGCACAGCACCTCAGCCAAACAGTCTGCCACAGTTCCCATCAAATCATCAGCTGCTGGCACAAAGGGGCCCCAGAATGTGACGGCTGCCACTCCTACTGTGAGCACACCTCCACCCCAAAGAGGGAGGACTAGGGTGGTGAAAACCAAGGGACACGAGATGGGGAAAGTGAAGGCGCGTCCTAGTCCTGGAGGCAAGGACACAAGTGACATGTCAAAGGCCAAGTGGACCCGTCACAAGAGGGGACACATGGATCCCCCTTCACCACCAAAGAAAGGGAAGGTACCCACTCCACCACCAAAGAGAGACAAGAGGCCCCTCCACCAGCAGAGGGCAAGGAGCCCCCACCTCCAGCAGAGGCAAATGGGCAAGGAGTCCCCTCCAGAACCAGTGGGCATGTTCCCCACTCCAGAGACTGTGGCCTTACACTACCCACCAGAGAGAATTGAGTAAGGAGCCCCCTCCAGAAAAAATGGGCACGCTCCCCACTTCAACTGAGGTTCCTCCCACCCCCTTTCCCTGAGGTGCCAAACCCACCCTTCCCCTGAGGCGCCTGCCCATTTCCAACATGATGCCCCTGCACAGTGGATTCTGGATTGTGTCAGGAGTCAAGCTAGACATTAGACTGTGCCCTGTGGGCATGTGGCCCTTTTGTACTTTGTACTGGCCATTGGCGCATTCTGGACATTGCCACCTGCATTTGCTTTTGAATAGACAATAAGGTGGTTGTTGGCATCAAATTACAGTGTTCGTTAATTTTCAATGTGGTCCTTGTTTTAATTAGACGTGGGTCTTGTGACATTGGTTTTACTCTGCAGCTGGTTCTATGTATGGTGTGTGTGTGTGTGTGAATGGTATGTGTTGTGCGTGTGTGTGTCACTCTCCTTTTCCCCCCCTCCCTCCCTTGTGTGCTAAGCTGCTGTACTCACCGTCGTCATCTTCATCAGCGTTGGTATTCCAGTAGGGCCATGGCGTAGAAGAGCATCGGGAAGACTTGAAGTTCCGGTTCCGTGGCGGCGGTGGTCTCCTCTGAGTCCCTGAAGGTGAGTCTTTCGTCTTCTATGCAGTTTGCTATGTTATAATATGGTGGCCGGTACTTTGTCTTCCGCCTGGCTGTGATGGCTACCGCCGTGGTCAGTGGTTTTAACGCCCTGGCGGTTGGTGTGGTACATTGGCTGTCTATGGGAGGTATCACCGCCATGGTCATAATTTGGTGGTATTTACCACCACTTTAACACTCACCACCAATGTCATAATGTCTACCTGAGTCTCCTACACAGAAGCAACACATCAACAGATTACTCACATATCAAGCCACTGTCTCTTCCTAAACTTGGATTCAATTAAAAGATCCTCAAGTCATAATCTACTTACCATCAAGCCAGGCCCCCTCCGATCCAAGTTGTGACATCTGCATTGGTATATTGCTGTCCTGGGGTACAAATGAATCGTGTTGACCCAGAGAAGTGGGCACAAAAACTTGAGATTTGTAAGTCTAGTAAGCAGACAACTTGCATATTGATAGAATGGAAGTTCTTCCAATAGCGGTACACCTGTTCCTTTGCACGTGGTGGCACCCAGGCAATATGCGTGCCATCTATTGGTCCAATCACATGTGGTAGTCCATTCAAGCATACAATTCTCCCTTCATGGTGGCCAAATCCTGTGGACTTGGGGATTGGATGTAGCTGTTGATGTGTTTCATCAAGGAAGCAAGGACTTCCTGTAACACACATTGAAAATTGGCTGGTACATGCCCTCTGATACTGCCACAGTGTATTGAAAAGTGCAAGGGCAAAAAATTGAGTATTGCCATGAGTTTCACTATTGATGTTATGGCTGTTGGATTCCTATTGTGAGGAAGGAGATCACACCTCAAGCTGTCGCCTCCTATCCATGGCTGGGTTCAGACATCTGTAGGGATTGAAAAGAAAATATCTGCTCAAATGGTCACACCATATTTTTATGTCAATATACATCCGACTTCTTGGGGAAGAGTAGAAATGTCATTGGGTAATACATGTACACACATTAACATCAAATGTTTGGACCTCAAACATTATTTTCAACTCTTATTTCTTTTTTTTTTATTATGTACATTTGAAATGTATTATTTGTGTGTGTGTATATATATATATATATATATATATATATATATAACTGTCAACGGAGATAATACATCCCTGAGTCATTATCGGTGCCAAACACAGTCACGGTTCATATTTTATTGTGCCATATCTTCCCAAGAAAAGTGTCCTCCGAATCTAACATTTAGAAGTACACTAGCCTCCATTTTGAGTGCTGGTGACGCACTAACAATTGAAAAACACAAAGCTTCACACCCTAAAATGGCGTCTGTCTGACCTTGCCATTGGAGTAGTTGACTGCGTAGTAGGTGGTACACTCCATTATGGTCCCTTCGATAGCGTGACGGCTATGCACGAAAGCCAATTGCTGTGTCCCTCTCCATCACAGATCGTGTTCGCTGTGTACTTGACAGCTGTGTTGTGAAAAAACATTCACTTGCCTCCTAACACTGCAGCCAACAAGACTGCCTCGATTTTTTGCTGCTATTACCGACCTCTGGGAACCAGGATGCCAGGCAAATCAGGGGATAGAGCCCCTGCCTCCAGCATGTAGGAGCTGGAGTTCCTTGCCAGGGAGGTCATGTTCCTGCACAGCCAGCTCTATGGGACCCCAAAGGAACAGGTGGGTGTCTGACTGGGGATTGTCTGACGAAGTAACCTCTTCCGTTCTGATTCACAGGCTATTTGGTTCCTTTTTGGTAATATGGGTTGTGTTGTGATTGGAGTTGAGAAAATGATGTAGCTAGGACATGTTCTTTTGACCAATGTCTGAAATGTCTGTGCATGACAATGTTAAGTCACCTGAAAGTAGAAGCTGTAATGTGTGTACAGGTAACACACAAACCCTATTCTATCACAAAAAACTGCAGGCCACTGACTACCAGTGGCCAGTAGACAGTGTACCAGTAGTGTGACTGACAACATACAGCCAATGTTGAAATGATAGTGATGTTGAGGGAAAAATTTAGAAGGTCTGGAATTGTCTGATACTGTACTGTTAAGTGGGATTCCAGCATATAATATGTATTATGTTCCCCTGTATATTTTAAACCTGTCATGGAGCCACATATAGGTAAAGTTAGTTTATGTAAAGCAAGTTCAGATCACACTGGCTCGCAATCATTCATCCCAGTCTGTCCCATTCCATCACACTCTTGTTCATACATCCCACAAATCCCTGCTCTCACTTTCACATAGCAGCTCTTCTATCTTGCCCTTAGTCACTTTATGTGATGCAGATCATGGGTTCTGACTCTTGGGAGTTTAGGCGGAATTCCAATGTAGTTGTGCGTGGGACTATGTGCAAGCATTGTACAGGTGATTTGGCCTTTAGTAGTTCACAATGATTGAAGCAAATTTGGAAGACCATCACAAAGAAGGTGCAGACCCTGGGGGTCGACAAGCAGCACAGCCTGAATTGTAGGAAGAGGTGGGAGGACCTGCGTTGTGTTACATGGAAGTCTGCTGAGAGCCAATTTGGGCAGTCCTCGCAGCGATCCAGGTGGGTGCGCCGCACCGTGACCCCACTAATGGCACACATCCTTGCAATGGCATACCCGGAGCTTGATGGGCCGTTGGGACCCCAACAGCAGCACCAAGGGGGTAAGTAATTGTCTGTAGATATTGTTTTGTTTTGACCTCTTTACTTTCTAGCTATGTTGTATGCCATCAACATTGAGGTTGACACACATCCAAAGCCCATGAGGATTTCTGGCAATGTAAGTTGATCAGACAGTATATAATGCTCTGTGTGGTGTATTGCCTTGTGATGAAGGATGCCACTAGATTCTTCCTCACAAGGCAACTACTGTTATGGACAGACACATGGCTCCATGCAATGACATGAGGGACACTTTCACAAAACATGCCCCATGTCATCATTGGGTCAGGTGGGATGGTATGTCACAATTGTGTGTAGTGTATGAAGGCCCCGTTAATGGTAACTGTGGCAAACTGCACAATTATAATGCAGCTGATATATCAGAGTTGCCATTGGTAAGTTGTTACTATGACAATATGAGAATCTGCATCTGAACCAAAAGTATTGGAATTCTGTGTACAATGGTATCATTCCTTATCTGACCCATGTTTGAAAGCAGTTTGTCCAGCAAACCTCTAGTAAGGTAATGTGGACACTAGCAGGTAGACCTGAGTCATTAGTCCTTCATAAATGTGAAGGCCTGGGGCTCATGATATGTAAAACAGCGATATGTCAAATGTTGGTTTTGACCCTACAAAAGCACCCTGGCACTACAAAGGTTGCTGTCCCTAATCCCTATCAAAAGCTACTTTGAAATAAATGTCTTTTAGGGGGGGGTAGGGTAAATATGCAGGAAAGAGTGATTTTTTTAAATGTTCAACTCTTCCTGGAGGATGTACAGTAGATAAGTGGTTTGGCTATGTCCCCTCTCCCACAGTGACAATAATCACCCTCCTCCACCTCTTCTGAACAGATATGAAATAGTCCATCAATGTACAATAGGCTTCAGGGAGGAGCTGACCCACTAACTGGACTCTCACAGGAAGGCAGGTAAAGTTAATTAACTATAAGATGATTATCATGAATTGTGAGAGCAAGGGAATGACTATAGAGAGTCAATGCAGACTATAATGGCTGGCTAGCATCCCCCAGATAGCATGTCTATTGTAAGCAGTGACCTGGTGGCACATTTGCCTTGAAAACTGCCTTGATCGCAGCCAGGCTGTCAACGAGAGAGGATGTGTGTTTAGGACCAGCTAGGTTTGGTGTTTCACAGCAAGGGAGTGTGGGGTTATCTTTTTATAGGGCTGAGGCAGCTCAGCTACAGGCAGAAGGATTTTAACATGTTCAAAGACTCCATAATAAAGATTTTTCATATGGATTTATTGTACATTGTGAGGACATACTGTAAAAGAGGGCCTGTTTGACACATTTACAAATTGAAAACATCAAAAACTTGATTTCTCTTGTATGTGAGAACTTGAAGTGCTACTCACGAGTCAGACCAGTGTGGCGCCTGTGGTCCAAAAAACATATAGGACATGAAGGGCATCTTTCCACAAAAGCAGTACACCATTGTGCACTGGTACCTGTAGGGAAGCCCTGGCAAGAGTAAGTGGTTCAACCTGTATCTCACTGCTATCTGTGATCTGGCTCCCTAGAAGCAGTTCTTAGCAGTGTGAGCTTCAGGAGTTACAAGACTGAAGATATTCAATATCTAAAGAAATTGGGGATTTTGGTAGTAGCCCTAAGGTTTGTTTGTCAGAATATAATGTAGAAACATATTTTCTAGCATAGATATTGTTTTCTCAATAATATTTACAAAGATGCCATCTCATTGGTTACAGATTTTCTATTTTTATCTCAAATGGGGGACATTTTCACTAACTATATTTAGGACATAATATTTTTGTCATAAAGTATGATATTCTTGCACCACATCAACGCCTAAGGGAAAAGCAGGTAGAGAAATATATACCTTGAAGAAGAAACCATCTTTGGGGAAGGACTCAACAGCTCAGTCGTGTAGACTTTGGTGGTGGCCATAAGGAAGTAGGGGTAGCAGATAGATCTATCTCCCACTTTCATCTGTGGTGGGAGTCCCCCCAAAAGATCACCACAAGATTGGAAACATTTAACTGTATAAGTGTGAAAGGTAAATGATCTTGCCCAGGCCATCCAGACCAGAGCAGTTTTCTGGTCACTGATTTTCATTTTTGGTGCCAGTGTGGCTTCCAATGGCTGCGATTTTCACACTCTCTCCAACAAACAAGAGAGTCATGGAACAACTGTTTGAATTAATCTCAGCCACTGGCATGCTATTAAAGCCCATTCTAGTCCATTGTTGTTACCTACTATGCATTCTAGATGGAGATGAGCCATAAGTAAGCCAGTCTTGTTCCTTCTTCAGCAGGAAACATTCAGCCATATTGCAGGTTATGTCTCCTTCAGATAGACTGACAAACAACATTAGCCTTTATTTCTCTATTGTTTGTATGGACATTTCTAACAATTTCTTCAAATAATGTTACCTTCCGATCCCCTTAAGTGATGCTTGCTATTTTGGTTTTGGTTTTCTTCTTGTCATTTAATTGGTTAGGACATGTTATTAATTGGTGTCTTGTCTTAAATTTTATTTGGTGCTGCTCAAATAGGTTGCAAACATTTCTCTGTAGAAAATCCTTATTTTTTGTACCAACGCTCCCAAAAGCAAGACATGTTTTTTCACTGAAATACCTACTAATATACTGTGGGGTATTTTTACTAACATTTTACAATCTGTATGCGTCAACAAAGTGGCGCAAATCAAAGTGGCCTATTCACATTCCAGTGCAAAATTTGGTTTGTGCTTGAATGTACCCTAAAAGTAACGCCAAGCAACACAGAAGACTGTTCTGTTTTACCTAACACCAATGGGGTGTTACATGGCTGATACACGGGCGTTCCCATGCAATCACCCATGGCTTCTGAAGCAAAATCGTATCTATAAACATTAGTAGACAGGGTTTTGCACCAAAAGTTAACTCCACGTGAAAGCAGGCATTAAAAGAAGAAATGTTTTCATTTATTCTTTCTTTTCTGGCTTTGCGCGCATGCTGCACTGTGCAGCACACATACAGCATAGAAAAAGTTTTAAAGTGTGCCTACGTATAGTGTTTTGTACTTGAAGGGTAACAGTCCAGTACAAAACCTATGATAGACTAACGCACACACCCTTGCACTTTGGTGCAAAGGTGTGTGCACGGTGCACAGCAGCAGTTTACTGCACCAGCACTAGGGAGAGGGGAGGAAAGTGCCATATTTCTGTAAATATGGCGCTCTCCTGCTCTCTTCTTCTCATGAAGCATAGTGCAGATTTTTGGGCTGCTGCACTGTGTGAGAATCTAGTAAATCAGGGGCTGTATTACTAAGGTTGTGGAAGTGTGTTCTTTGTTCTTCCCAGTCAGTAGACCAGGATCTTACAATGCTCATTCCAAAATAATTGTTCTTTTTCAGTTCAGACCTATAAATGAACAGCTCTGTAAAACACATAAATACCAATCTTTTACAGTGCTCAACATAAAAATACCACTTGACCTTATGAAGTCAGGTCAAGAATGGAAAACTATGGAAGTTCATAAAGGAAGCTATACAGTAGAACCACATATGAATCAAGAATATATCAACAGAAGAGGACCCAATGAATTCCTTCACAGTCCTCAACAGCAGGATAGAAATAATTAATTCAGGAACTCATTGAAAGACTAAACGTGCTACAAACTATGAAGCTTCTCTACCTCTACACTATGTATCCTTGTTGGATATCACAGCAATGTTCCTAAGTCCATGCACATAAATTATTTTTGATGTGCTGCAAATTTGGATAGTTCCTCTGAGTCACTTGGCAAGATCAGGTCCGATTACAATTTTACAGTCTGTAAACATGTTATTCAGTTTGGATACAGTATCAGTTGCCAAATGCCTTTCTAAAGGTTCTCCCAATGACACAAAATAG
The DNA here is from genome assembly GCF_031143425.1 of Pleurodeles waltl. Taxonomy (NCBI): domain Eukaryota; kingdom Metazoa; phylum Chordata; class Amphibia; order Caudata; family Salamandridae; genus Pleurodeles; species Pleurodeles waltl. The sequence continues at coordinate 1,270,864,891 of NC_090444.1, forward strand.
TCCCAGTAGTGTGATCGGTCATTATGTAATCTCTTGTACAAATCCAGTAACATTTCTGAATTTCCAAGTAGACACATGGATCACACTGTGGTGTAGTCTCCAGTAGGAAGTGGAGAATATGTGGATAACCTTTTGGATTTGATAGGCCATCAACGTATTCTGCAGGCTCTCTATCTCTCTTGGACATCACCATGGCTGTCACCACAGCTTACTTGAAGGCCTCACATCTTAGTGCCTCTTGCTGGTGGGACAGGCCATCAGTATAAGGTTCAATCACTTTCTATTCCAGTGTTTTGGTTTCTGTACTTCTCAAGCAACAGTCAATATTGCCCATAGTAGACTTTTAAAGGGCAGATTTACTAAGAACTTGTGTTGCTCTTGTGTGGTGCAAGTTATTGCAAGTCCTTAAATGGGATTTAGAAAGCAACACTTTGGGCATTTTGCAGCACCTTGGGAGACTTTGAAAAGCAACGTAACTCCACATAGTGGCTTTGCACTGTGTTGCCTTAAATTTTGTTGTAGTAGGCATTCAATGGGTGGAGGATGGGCATTCCTGTCAATCCACCCATGGAATTTAAGGGCATTGAACCTGGGATTGCACCAAATGAGTTCCTACCACTGAGATGTGTAGCAAGGAGAAATATATTTATTTCTCCTCATTACTTTCTCTTTCTATGTGTGATACATTCTGCATCACACATAGAAAGAGGAAATTGCCTCTTATGGTTGTTTTTGTGCATGAAGGGGGTTCCTCCCTGCACAAAAACAATCCTGTCTGTATCGCAGAAACCCTTGCAATATGGTACAAGGGTGCCTGTGTTTTGCTAGGCAGCACACACTGCACCAGCACTAGGGGAGTGCTGATGTGCGCCATATCTTAGTAGATATGTCACATTATAGCCTCCTCCCTTTCACACAACATAGCAAGTTGCCTTGTTGTATTGATTTGCATGAAATATTAATAAATCTGTCCCTAAGTCTTTCAGCAAGTCTAATCGTAGGCCTCTCTACTGAGACAAATATCCCTCTCAGAAATTCTTCTCAATTTCACACTGGTACTCAGTGGTGGACAGTCTTGAGCAAAAAATCTAATGTTTCACTTTTAGCAGTTTACAGTGGTGTTCTGTCAGCATTGTTCAGGGGTACCAGTCTGATCTAAGGCTCCATGACATAACAACCTAATTAGAACTGCCCTCTATCGTGTGGGAGTCCATCCCTGCTGTGACACACAACTGTGACCACAGTCTTAAGTCAGGGGCAACCAGTGAAGTCTTTCAGGCAGACTACAATCTGCAATATTGTATCAGCCAAGACCCCTAGACCTTTTTCACTGCAACATCGGGTGAAAGTCAAGGGGTAGGTAGAGGGAGCTGACACACTACAGAGATCTTCAAGGGTTCAGCTCAAGGTCTCTGTGCCATTGTATCTGATGGAGTACAAAGGAGTGGGTCTCTTGTGGACCCCAGCTCCCTTCTTGTAGTCACAATGAAGAGACATGGTCCCAAGGCACCCCACATTTAGGCCAAGGAGGTTGATTTCAATGCATAGAATACTTTTCAAATGCATGTGTCTCTCTTCAGTGTTGGCATCCACTCATTCCATTGCTCCATTGCTTTCACACTCGGAAAGGGTGCCTTCCTGGAGCTCCCGCAAGATGCACCCCCACCTAGGATAACTCACAAACCACCCTTAAGCAGATATAGCCAAATTCAAAATTTGCCATACTTGTGCAACTTCTACTCGTGACACAGGATGTGATATCAGTTGTAGGTTTCTCTTCTTAGTTTTTAGACATTGTGGCTAGTAGTAATTTCTCTAAAATATGGTTAAAACTTACCTCGTACTGAATCATGGCAAAAATGATCACAACTCCAAAGCTGTATTAAAATTGTAATTATTTATTATTTAGCAGGGTGACAGATGTAGTGGGATACAGAAATAATTTTGTGTGATTGAAATTGTTATATATTCACTAAGTGGCTATGGTGAGATTTATCTAGTCTCCAGATAGCAAGCAAGGTTGCCCAGGCTCTCCTATTGTATTTGCTGTAGAAATAAATTCCTTATCAGTCATACATTAAAGAATGAGAACAGCCATGTAACAACATATGCAGATGCCAACCACCTGTAGCTATAGACTCCAAAAACTAAATTCAAGAAATATAAGAAACATTAATAGAATTGTTATTTGTTACTTCTCAATAAACCTGAGTAAATGATTATGACTTACAGAACATGCTCCTGATTTGTCATCATTCAGCATAATACAGCGCAAAATCCCATGGTTCAGCAAGTGACAGGCATCAAGCCCATTACCCTAAAATATGGTAGTCTCACAGTTCTCACAACACAATTTAATCCTAGCAGATCAAATTTAAGTACAGATATCAAGTGTGAGCTCCTTGACCCACAGTAGTGAAACTGCTGCAGAATTACCAAATATACTTATTAATGTAATAAACAAGCTCAATGCGATATGTATTAACATAAGATATATAAGAGCTTTAATACAACATCAATAAAATAATACTTAACATAGAATGCAAGCTCGATCATACATATATTGAAATAGAGTATATATAAACACTATAGTACTACATTACCCAAGATGCCCAGGCACAGCCAGATCATTAAAGCTTATGACATGTACTGGCATTAGGTATATTGATTTTGGTGAGAAATATATTAGTCATCCTCATTCTTTTCACTGTGAAATACCATCCTTTCAATGCCTCAATTTTTAGATAAGCTGTTTGGTTTGCTAAAGACATGTTGGCGACATTCGGGAAACTTCCCTGGGAATGCATTCCATCCATTCCTTAGCATTGGCTTTGTGGTTTGTAACTCATATTTGCTTGCTTTCTACTTGCTGGCTCTATTTGTTTTAGCATGTCCAGGTTGAGTTTGTCCCTACCATTGCCCATAGCCTTTTTACTGCATTCTTCCATTGGTGCTCTATTTCTGTAAACATGCCTTTAAATCTGGCACTTATCTTGTCACATTTGCTGTGCAGTCAAAGACAAAGGTCAAATGTCAGTCTCTGTCTTCCAAGGCAGTTTGGTAATACTATTCTTTCTCTGACTTCAAAGTGAGAGGATTTATGTGACAACCATGCTGGCTACCAGTAGTGTGCCTGAAGAAGGCTGTACCATATTATTTTTTACCATGTTATTTTTTTTCTAGCACACAACTAAATTTTAATTTCTGTCAATGAACTGTGCAGATGTTTCAGAATAAATCGGAATTAGAAAAGCACAAATAACACACATTCTTTGGTAATACTGAAGTGTGGTGGAAAGAAATATTTGAACAGAATCAAAACAATTCAATACCCTTGGGATGTCATTTCCACACATTATCTTTTGAGCACTGTATATTATTATTGTAGGAGGCTGGACTGGCTTGTAGTGAGTACCAAGGGGTACTTGCACCTTGCACCAGGCCCAGTTATCCCTTATTAGTGTATAGGGTGTCTAGCAGCTTAGGCTGATAGATAATGGTAGCTTAGCAGAGCAGCTTAGGCTGAACTAGGAGACGTGTGAAGCTACTACAGTACCACTTAGTGTCATATGCACAATATCATAAGAAAACACAATACACAGTTATACTAAAAATAAAGGTACTTTATTTTTATGACAATATGCCAAAGTATCTTAGAGTGTACCCTCAGTGAGAGGATAGGAAATATACACAAGATATATATACACAATAGCAAAAATATGCAGTATAGTCTTAGAAAACAGTGCAAACAATGTATAGTTACAATAGGATGCAATGGGGAAACATAGGGATAGGGGCAACATAAACCATATACTCCAAAAGTGTAATGCGAACCACGAATGGACCCCAAACCTATGTGACCTTGTAGAGGGTCGCTGGGACTATTAGAAAATAGTGAGAGTTAGAAAAATAACCCTCCCCAAGACCCTGAAAAGTGAGTGCAAAGTGCACTAAAGTTCCCCTAAGGACAAAATAGTCGTGTTAGAGGAATAATGCAGGGAAGACACAAACCAGCAATGCAACAACTGTGGATTTCCAATCTAGGGTACCTGTGGAAACAGGGGACCAAGTCCAAAAGTCACAAGCAAGTCGGAGATGGGCAGATGCCCAGGAAATGCCAGCTGCGGGTGCAAAGAAGCTTCGACTGGACAGAAGAAGCTGAGGTTTCTGCAGGAACGAAAAGGGCTAGAGACTTCCCCTTTGGTGGACGGATCCCTCTCGCCTTGGAGAGTTGTGCAGAAGTGTTTTCCCGCCGAAAGGACGCCAACAAGCCTTGCTACACGCAAATTGTGCGTTTGTGGACGCTGCTGGGGCCCAGGAGGGACCAGGAGGTCGCAAATTGGACCTGCAGAGAGAGGGGACGTCGAGCAAGACAAAGAGCCCTCACTGAAGCAGGTAGCACCCGGAGAAGTGCCAGAAACAGGCACTACGAGGATGCGTGAAACGGTGCTCGCCAAAGTTGCACAAAGGAGTCCCACGTCGCCGGAGACCAACTTAGAAAGTCGTGCAATGCAGGTTAGAGTGCCGTGGACCCAGGCTTGGCTGTGCACGAAGGATTTCCGCCGGAAGTGCACAGGGGCCGGAGTAGCTGCAAAGTCGCGGTTCCCAGCAATGCAGCCCAGCGAGGTGAGGCAAGGACTTACCTCCACCAAACTTGGGCTGAAGAGTCACTGGACTGTGGGGGTCACTTGGACAGAGTCGCTGGATTCGAGGGACCTCGCTCGTCGTGCTGAGAGGAGACCCAAGGGACCGGTGATGCAGCTTTTTGGTGCCTGCGGTTGCAGGGGGAAGATTCCGTCGACCCACGGGAGATTTCTTCGGAGCTTCTGGTGCAGAGAGGAGGCAGGCTACCCCCACAGCATGCACAAGCAGGAAAACAGTCGAGAAGGTGGCAGGATCAGCGTTACAGAGTTGCAGTAGTCGTCTTTGCTACTATGTTGCAGGTTTGCAGGCTTCCAGCGCGGTCAGCGGTCGTTTCCTTATCAGAAGGTGAAGAGAGAGATGCAGAGGAACTCGGCTGAGCTCATGCATTCGTTATCTAAAATTTCCCCAGAGACAGAGACCCTAAATAGCCAGAAAAGAGGGTTTGGCTACCTAGGAGAGAGGAAAGGCTACTAACACCTGAAGGAGCCTATCAGCAGGAGTCTCTGACGTCACCTGGTGGCACTGGCCACTCAGAGCAGTCCAGTGTGCCAGCAGCACCTCTGTTTCCAAGATGGCAGAGGTCTGGAGCACACTGGAGGAGCTCTGGACACCTCCCAGGGGAGGTGCAGGTCAGGGGAGTGGTCACTCCCCTTTCCTTTGTCCAGTTTCGCGCCAGAGCAGGGGCTAAGGGGTCCCTGAACCGGTGTAGACTGGCTTATGCAGAATTGGGCACATCTGTGCCCAACAAAGCATTTCCAGAGGCTGGGGGAGGCTACTCCTCCCCTGCCTTCACACCATTTTCCAAAGGGAGAGGGTGTCACACCCTCTCTCAGAGGAAGTTCTTTGTTCTGCCATCCTGGGCCAGGCCTGGCTGGACCCCAGGAGGGCAGCTGCCTGTCTGAGGGGTTGGCAGCAGCAGCAGCTGCAGTGAAACCCCAGGAAGGGCAGTCTGGCAGTACCAGGGTCTGTGCTACAGACCACTGGGATCATGGAATTGTACCAACAATGCCAGGATGGCATAGAGGGGGCAATTCCATGATCATAGACATGTTACATGGCCATATTCGGAGTTACCGTGGTGAAGCTACATATAGGTAGTGACCTATATGTAGTGCACGCGTGTAATGGTGTCCCCGCACTCACAAAGTTCAGTGAATTGGCTCTGAACAATGTGGGGGCACCTTGGCTAGTGCCAGGGTGCCCTCACACTAAGTAACTTTGCACCTAACCTTTACCAGGTAAAGGTTAGACATATAGGTGACTTATAAGTTACTTAAGTGCAGTGTAAAATGGCTGTGAAATAACGTGGACGTTATTTCACTCAGGCTGCAGTGGTAGGCCTGTGTAAGAATTGTCAGAGCTCCCTATGGGTGGCAAAAGAAATGCTGCAGCCCATAGGGATCTCCTGGAACCCCAATACCCTGGGTACCTCAGTACCATATACTAGGGACTTATAAGGGTGTTCCAGTAAGCCAATGTAAATTGGTAAAAATGGTCACTAGCCTGTCAGTGACAATTTGGAAAGAAATGAGAGAGCATAACCACTGAGGTTCTGATTAGCAGAGCCTCAGTGAGACAGTTAGTCACTACACAGGTAACACATTCAGGCACACTTATGAGCACTGGGGTCCTGGGTTACCAGGGTCCCAGTGACACATACAACTAAAACAACATATATACAGTGAAAAATGGGGGTAACATGCCAGGCAAGATGGTACTTTCCTACACAACCCCCCCCAAACGAAGGACAATAAGACTAGCCATTACCTGATGAGTCTTCATTGTCTAAGTGGAAATATCTGGAGAGTCCATCTGCATTGGAGTGGCTACTCCCAGGTCTATGTTCCACTGTATAGTCCATTCCCTGTAGGGATATGGACCACCTCAACAATTTAGGATTTTCACCTTTCATTTGTTTTAGCCAAAGTAGAGGTTTGTGGTCTGTCTGAACAATGAAGTGAGTGCCAAACAGGTATGGCCTCAACTTCTTCAGAGCCCAGACCACAGCAAAGGCCTCCCTCTCAATGGCAGACCAACGCTTTTCTCTAGGGGTCAACCTCCTACTAATAAAAGCAACAGGTTGATCCTGGCCCTCAGAATTAAGTTGTGATAGGACTGCCCCTACTCCTAATTCAGATGCATCAGTTTGGACATAGAATTTTTTAGAGTAACAAGGGCTTTTCAGGACAGGTGCAGAGCACATGGCCTGCTTCAGCTCCTCAAAAGCTTTCTGACAGCTTGCTGTCCATAATACCTTTTTAGGCATTTTCTTGGATGTGAGGTCATTAAGAGGGGCTGCAATGGAGCCATAGTTCTTAATGAACTTCCTGTAATACCCAGTGAGGCCTAGGAAGGCTCTCACCTGAGTCTGAGTGGTAGGGGGAACCCAATCAATAATAGTTTGGATTTTCCCCTGAAGTGGTGCAATCTGTTCCCCACCAACAAGGTGTCCCAGATAAACCACCTTACCCTGCCCTATCTGGCACTTTGAAGCCTTGATAGTGAGGCCTGCCTTTTGCAGAGCCTCCAGAACTTTCCATAGGTGGACCAGGTGATCATCCCAGCTGGAGCTAAAGACAGCTATATTATCCAAATATGCTGCACTGAAAGCTTCCAGCCCTTGCAGGACTGTGTTCACCAACCTCTGAAAAGTGGCAGGTGCATTTTTCAAACCAAAAGGCATTACAGTAAACTGGTAATGTCCTCCAATGGTAGAAAATGCAGTCTTAGGTTTAGCATCTTCTGACAATTTGATCTGCCAATACCCTGCAGTCAAATCAAAAGTGCTTAGATACTTGGCAGATGCCAGTGTATCTATAAGCTCATCTGCCCTGGGTATAGGGTGAGCATCAGTTTTGGTTACCAAGTTGAGACCTCTATAGTCTACACAAAACCGCATTTCCTTCTTTCCATCTTTAGAATTGGGTTTTGGTACCAGTACCACAGGAGAAGCCCATGGACTGTCAGAGTGCTCAACCACTCCTAGTTCCAACATTTTCTGAACTTCTTGCTTTATGCAGTCCCTGACATGGTCAGGCTGCCTATAGATCTTACTTTTGACAGGTAAACTGTCTCCAGTATCTATAGTGTGCTCACACCAAGAAGTGGTGCCTGGCACAGTAGAGAAGAGTTCTGAAAATTGTCCTAGGAGATTTATGCAATTATCTTTCTGCTCAGCAGTAAGACAATCAGCCAAAACTACACCTTCCACAAGAGCATCTTGTTCTGTGGAAGAGAAGAGATCAGGTAGAGGATCACTGTCTTCTTCCTGTCCCTCATCAGTTGCCATGAGCAGGGTGAGATCAGCCCTGTCATAGTAGGGTTTCAGGCGGTTGACATGGAGCACCCTAAGGGGACTCCTGGCAGTGCCTAAGTCAACCAAGTAGGTGACTTCACCCTTCTTTTCAACAATTGTGTGGGGACCACTCCATTTATCTTGGAGTGCTCTTGGGGCCACAGGCTCCAAGACCCACACTTTCTGCCCTGGTTGGTACTGAACCAAAACAGCCTTCTGATCATGCCATTGCTTCTGGAGCTCTTGGCTGGCCTGAAGGTTTTTACTGGCCTTTTTCATGTACTCAGCCATCCTTGATCTGAGGCCAAGTACATAATCCACAATATCCTGCTTAGGAGCTTTTAAAGGTTGTTCCCAACCCTCCTTTACAAGTGTGAGTGGACGCCTAACAGGGTGTCCAAAAAGAAGTTCAAAGGGGCTGAAGCCCACTCCTTTCTGGGGTACCTCCCTGTAGGCAAAAAGGAGGCATGGTAGAAGGATATCCCATCTCCTGCGGAGTTTTTCAGGGAGTCCCATAATCATGCCTTTGAGAGTTTTATTAAATCTCTCCACCAGTCCATTTGTTTGTGGATGATAGGGTGTTGTGAACTTGTAAGTTACACTACACTCCTTCCACATGGCCTTTAGGTATGCAGACATGAAATTGCTTCCTCTGTCTGATACTACTTCCTTTGGGAAGTCCACCCTGGAAAATATTCCCAGGAGGGCCTTTGCCACTGCAGGAGCTGTAGTGGTCCTTAAAGGAATTGCTTCAGGATATCTTGTGGCATGGTCCACTACCACTAAGATAAACCTATTGCCTGAAGCAGTAGGAGGGTCAAGGGGGCCAACTATGTCAACCCCTACCCTTTCAAAGGGAACCCCAACCACAGGCAGTGAGATAAGGGGTGCCTTTGGAGTGCCACCTGTCTTGCCACTGGCTTGACAGGTTTCACAGGACTTACAAAATTCCTTTGTGTCCTCAGACATCCTAGGCCAATGAAACAGGGGAACAAGCCTGTCCCAAGTTTTCATTTGTCCTAGATGCCCAGCTAAGGGAATGTCATGTGCCAGTGTTAGGAGGAACTTTCTGTACTCCTGAGGGATCACTAATCTCCTGGCAGCTCCAGGTTTAGGATCCCTATGCTCAGTGTACAAGAGGTTGTCCTCCCAGTAAACTCTGTGAGAGTCACTGACATCCCCATTAGCCTGTTTGACAGCTTGCTGTCTGAGACCCTCTAATGTGGGACAGGTTTGCTGTGCCACACTCAGCTCCTCTCTGGCAGGCCCCCCTTCACCCAAAAGCTCAGCAGTGTCTGCTTCCAGCTCCTCTGGTGTAGGTCCTGCACAGGGAGGGAATTCTTCTTCCTCAGAAGTAGAATCCACTGTAGAGGGAGGGATAGTAGGAAGTGGTTTGCTTCTACTAGCCCTAGCTTTAGGGAGCACTTGGTCCATTGTTCCAGGATCCAAGCTTCCCTGTCCTTTTTGCTTTTTGGCCTGAGCCCTTGTCAAAGCAAAAAATATGCCCTGGGATGCCCAGCATTGCTGCATGGGCCTCCAACTCCACATCTGACCAAGCTGAGGTCTCCAAATCATTCCCTAATAGACAGTCTACAGGTAAATCTGAAGCTACCACAACTTTCTTTGTACCAGTTACCCCCCCCCAGTTGAGATTTACAACAGCCATGGGGTGGCTTTGTGTTATGTTGTGAGCATCGGTTACTTGGTACTGGTGTCCAAGTATGTGTTGTTCAGGGTGCACCAGTTTCTCAATCACCATTGTGACACTGGCACCTGTGTCCCTGTAGGCCTGGACCTCAACACCATTTATTAGGGTTAGTTGCTTGTACTTCTCCAAGTTATGGGGGCAAGCAACCAAAGTGGCTAAATCAATAGCCCCTTCAGAGACTAAAGTAGCCTCTATGGTCTCCCTAATTAGACCAACCCCAACTAAATTACCAAAAGTGAGCCCAGCTACTCCCTTGGATTGGCTATTAGTAGGTTTGCTCCCACCACCACTGCTATTAGTAGGGACACTAGGTGTAGCAGTAGGGGTTGTAGTGGTAGGAGCTGTGGTGCCTTTCTTTGGACAACTGGGATCTGTTGTCCAATGGCCTTTTATTTTACATAAATAGCACCATGGTTTCTTTTCCTTGTTCTGATTAAAGGAGGATTTGGACCCACCACCCCCACCAGAGTGTTTTTGTGGGCCTGATGAAGACTCATTTTTAGATTTGTCCCCACCCTTGTCAGAAGACTTACCATCCTTCTTTTTGTTGCCATCTTTGTCACCCCCTGTATGAACTTTTCTGTTCACTCTTGTTCTGACCCATTTGTCTGCCTTCTTTCCCAATTCTTGGGGAGAGGTCAGATCAGAGTCCACCAAGTACTGGTGCAACAAATCAGACACACAATTATTAAGAATATGCTCTCTCAGGATTAAGTTATACAGGCTGTCATAATCAGTAACTTTACTGCCATGTAACCACCCCTCCAAGGCCTTCACTGCCTGGTCAATGAAATCAACCCAGTCTTGTGAAGACTCCTTTTTGGTCTCTCTGAACTTTATCCTGTACTGTTCAGTGGTTAAGCCATAACCATCCAGGAGTGCATTCTTAAGAACTTGGAAATTATTAGCATCATTTTCTTTCACAGTAAGGAGCCTATCCCTACCTTTTCCACTAAATGATAGCCATAGGATAGCAGCCCACTGCCTTTGAGGGACATCCTGTACAACACAGGCCCTCTCAAGTGCAGCAAACCACTTGTTAATGTCATCCCCCTCCTTATAAGGGGGAACTATCTTGTGCAGATCCCTGGAATCATGGGGAATACTGCTGCTGCCACCATGGGTATCTAAACCCAACTTCTGTCTTTCCTTCTCTAATTCAAAAGACTGTCTATCCAAATCCAGCTGTTGCTTTTTAAGCTTCAGTCTGGTTTGTTCCACCCTCAACTTATTGAGTTCCCTCTCTAACATTCTGTCATCAGGGTTGGTGGGAGGGACATTTCTAGAAACAGAGCTATGATGGGAATGAACAGAAGGAGACCTGTCCCTTACAGAAGCCAACTTAACAGCTTGGTTTACAGAAACATTACTACCAGTATGGTGAGAATAAATGCTTTTGCTATGATGTGAGACAACACTATTTCTATGGTGTGGCTCATCATCATTACCATCTATGCTAGATTGTCTAGTAATGGGCAGGCTAGGAAGTTTCTTTCCTGAATCTTTTCCTGGGGGAGTCCTGAATCTGATTGGGAACTATTAGGTACTTTTTCAACAGATGGGGCACCTATGGCCTTATCCTGTTCTCTAAGCATGTTAATTAATAGTTCTAAGGCAGGATTCTTCCCTACACTCAAACCTCTCTCTATACAGAGACTCCTTGCTCTTTTCCAGCTAAGGTTGTCATATGCAAGTTTGGACAGATCAACACTTTGGCCTGTGCCAGACATTTTCTAGAGAGAGTTAAAGTGATAGAGAAAGAGACAAAAGTTTTCAGAACTTTTTGAAAAGACAGAAAAAAAACTTTTTAAACTTTTAAGAACTTTTTGAAAGTTTAGAAGTACTTTTCAGCACTTAGAAAAGAGTGAAAAGAGGAAATGCAAAACTTTTTGGCTATGTGTATATACACTGACCTTGTTTTGTATATTTTTCTCTTATGAAAAGTACAATGACAAGAGTGGTAAGTAGTCTCAAGCACTTATCCCACCACTGCACAACCAATGTAGGAGGCTGGACTGGCTTGTAGTGAGTACCAAGGGGTACTTGCACCTTGCACCAGGCCCAGTTATCCCTTATTAGTGTATAGGGTGTCTAGCAGCTTAGGCTGATAGATAATGGTAGCTTAGCAGAGCAGCTTAGGCTGAACTAGGAGACGTGTGAAGCTACTACAGTACCACTTAGTGTCATATGCACAATATCATAAGAAAACACAATACACAGTTATACTAAAAATAAAGGTACTTTATTTTTATGACAATATGCCAAAGTATCTTAGAGTGTACCCTCAGTGAGAGGATAGGAAATATACACAAGATATATATACACAATAGCAAAAATATGCAGTATAGTCTTAGAAAACAGTGCAAACAATGTATAGTTACAATAGGATGCAATGGGGAAACATAGGGATAGGGGCAACATAAACCCCATGGACATGGACCCCAAACCTATGTGACCTTGTAGAGGGTCGCTGGGACTATTAGAAAATAGTGAGAGTTAGAAAAATAACCCTCCCCAAGACCCTGAAAAGTGAGTGCAAAGTGCACTAAAGTTCCCCTAAGGACAAAATAGTCGTGTTAGAGGAATAATGCAGGGAAGACACAAACCAGCAATGCAACAACTGTGGATTTCCAATCTAGGGTACCTGTGGAACAAGGGGACCAAGTCCAAAAGTCACAAGCAAGTCGGAGATGGGCAGATGCCCAGGAAATGCCAGCTGCGGGTGCAAAGAAGCTTCGACTGGACAGAAGAAGCTGAGGTTTCTGCAGGAACGAAAAGGGCTAGAGACTTCCCCTTTGGTGGACCGATCCCGCTTGCCTTGGAGAGTCGTGCAGAAGTGTTTTCCCGCCGAAAGGACGCCAACAAGCCTTGCTACACGCAAATCGTGCGTTTGGCGTTTTTGGACGCTGCTGGGGCCCAGGAGGGACCAGGAGGTCGCAAATTAGACCTGCAGAGAGAGGGGACGTCGAGCAAGACAAAGAGCCCTCACTGAAGCAGGTAGCACCCGGAGAAGTGCCAGAAACAGGCACTACAAGGATGCGTGAAATGGTGCTCGCCGAAGTTGCACAAAGGAGTCCCACGTCGCCGGAGACCAACTTAGAAAGTCGTGCAATGCAGGTTAGAGTGCCGTGGACCCAGGCTTGGCTGTGCACGAAGGATTTCTGCCGGAAGTGCACAGGGGCCGGAGTAGCTGCAAAGTCGCGGTTCCCAGCAATGCAGCCCAGCGAGGTGAGGCAAGGACTTACCTCCACCAAACTTGGGCTGAAGAGTCACTGGACTGGGGGGGTCACTTGGACAGAGTCGCTGGATTCGAGGGACCTCGCTCGTTGTGCTGAGAGGAGACCCAAGGGACCGGTGATGCAGCTTTTTGGTGCCTGCGGTTGCAGGGGGAAGATTCCGTCGACCCACGGGAGATTTCTTCGGAGCTTCTGGTGCAGAGAGGAGGCAGGCTACCCCCACAGCATGCACAAGCAGGAAAACAGTCGAGAAGGCGGCAGGATCAGCGTTACAGAGTTGCAGTAGTCGTCTTTGCTACTATGTTGCAGGTTTGCAGGCTTCCAGCGCGGTCAGCGGTCGTTTCCTTATCAGAAGGTGAAGAGAGAGATGCAGAGGAACTCGGCTGAGCTCATGCATTTGTTATCTAAAATTTCCCCAGAGACAGAGACCCTAAATAGCCAGAAAAGAGGGTTTGGCTACCTAGGAGAGAGGAAAGGCTACTAACACCTGAAGGAGCCTATCAGCAGGAGTCTCTGACGTCACCTGGTGGCACTGGCCACTCAGAGCAGTCCAGTGTGCCAGCAGCACCTCTGTTTCCAAAATGGCAGAGGTCTGGAGCACACTGGAGGAGCTCTGGACACCTCCCAGGGGAGGTGCAGGTCAGGGGAGTGGTCACTCCCCTTTCCTTTGTCCAGTTTCGCGCCAGAGCAGGGGCTAAGGGGTCCCTGAACCGGTGTAGACTGGCTTATGCAGAATTGGGCACATCTGTGCCCAACAAAGCATTTCCAGAGGCTGGGGGAGGCTACTCCTCCCCTGCCTTCACACCATTTTCCAAAGGGAGAGGGTGTCACACCCTCTCTCAGAGGAAGTTCTTTGTTCTGCCATCCTGGGCCAGGCCTGGCTGGACCCCAGGAGGGCAGCTGCCTGTCTGAGGGGTTGGCAGCAGCAGCAGCTGCAGTGAAACCCCAGGAAGGGCAGTCTGGCAGTACCAGGGTCTGTGCTACAGACCACTGGGATCATGGAATTGTACCAACAATGCCAGGATGGCATAGAGGGGGCAATTCCATGATCATAGACATGTTACATGGCCATATTCGGAGTTACCATGGTGAAGCTACATATAGGTAGTGACCTATATGTAGTGCACGCATGTAATGGTGTCCCCGCACTCACAAAGTTCAGTGAATTGGCTCTGAACAATGTGGGGGCACCTTGGCTAGTGCCAGGGTGCCCTCACACTAAGTAACTTTGCACCTAACCTTTACCAGGTAAAGGTTAGACATATAGGTGACTTATAAGTTACTTAAGTGCAGTGTAAAATGGCTGTGAAATAACGTGGACGTTATTTCACTCAGGCTGCAGTGGCAGGCCTGTGTAAGAATTGTCAGAGCTCCCTATGGGTGGCAAAAGAAATGCTGCAGCCCATAGGGATCTCCTGGAACCCCAATACCCTGGGTACCTCAGTACCATATACTAGGGACTTATAAGGGTGTTCCAGTAAGCCAATGTAAATTGGTAAAAATGGTCACTAGCCTGTCAGTGACAATTTGGAAAGAAATGAGAGAGCATAACCACTGAGGTTCTGATTAGCAGAGCCTCAGTGGGACAGTTAGTCACTACACAGGTAACACATTCAGGCACACTTATGAGCACTGGGGCCCTGGGTTACCAGGGTCCCAGTGACACATACAACTAAATCAACATATATACAGTGAAAAATGGGGGTAACATGCCAGGCAAGATGGTACTTTCCTACAATTATCCATAAAACTGCATGTGTGTGCAAGTGTAATAGTCCTTTCAATTGAAGATGAGCTGTCTGTAATGTCAGTATGCTACCACACCATGCATATATCACTTTAGCCCACTCCATTTCACACTGCACCCCACACCACTGCAGTGTACTCTGCACCTCTTACACTACACCACTCCATGCCATTGCACACTGCATCATTGCACTTTACTCTGCACTACTCTGTTCTATGCTACTTCACTCTATGCCTCTCCACTCTACATCACTCTACTCTATGCCACTACACTCTACGCCAATGCACTCCACTATGTACCACTTTACTCTACAGCAGTGCACTATGTGCCAATCCACTCCACACATCTCTAATCTACTCTGCACTCTCTGCCACTCTCTTCTACTATGCAACACTGAACTCTTTGCCAATGCACTCTACACTATTCCACTCTGTACTACTCCACTCTATGCCACTCTACTGTGCAACACTGCAATCTATGCCAATGCACTCAACTCTGTACCACTGCACTCTACAGCAGTGCACTGTACACCAATTCACTCTACACCACTCTAATCTACCCTGCACTCTTTGCCACTCTACCCTACACCACTTTACTCAACTGTGCACCCCTCCACTCTTCTCTGTCACAATCTACTCTATGCTATTGCACTCAGCACCACTGCACTTGGTGAAACTCTACTCTAATCTGAGCCACTGCACTCTACTCTGCACTACTGCGATCAACTCTGCATCACTGCACTTTCCACCAATGCATTTTACACCACTTCACCTAAAACCAATACACTCTAAGACAATGCACTCTACACCACTGCACTCTATGCCACTCTGCATCATTCCACTCCATGCCACTGTGCTCAATTCCAGTGCTTTAGCCCACTGCACTCTAACCTGCACCGCTAACCTCTATCCTATACCACTCCACTCTATGTCTCTTCACTGTAATCTAAAATAATCTACTCTATGCCACTGCACTTTACTCCACTTTACTCCACTCTGTGCCACTCCTCTCTATGCCACTGTATTCTATGCCACTACACTGTATGCTAAGCCACTCTATGCCACTCTACGCTGCTCTGCACCACTCTACTCTATGCCATTTTGCTCTCCACCACTCTACTCCAAACCACTGTACTCTACATCAATGCATTTAACACCACTTTACTCAAAAACAATGCACTCTTTGTCACTGAACTCTACAGCAAATACTCTGCACCACTGCACTCTACATAGTCTACTCTGCAACACTCTACGCCATTGCACTCTATGCCACTGCATGCTACGCCACTCTACAGCACTGCACTCTATGTCAATGCACTCTATGGCACTCTATTCTATTCTGCACCACTCTACTCTATACCACTTCTCTCTGCACAACCCTACTCTGCACGACTCTACTCTATTCTATGCCACTGCACTCTATACCACTGCACTCTATAATACTCTACTTTGCAAGGATACACTCTCTGCCACTGAGCTTAACACTATTCTACACTACTGAACTCTACACCACTGCATGTTATACTCTGCACGCTATGCCACTCTACAACACTTTGCTCTACACCAATCTATTCTACTCTGCACTACTGTACTCTATGCCACTGCTCCCTGCACCACTCTACGCCAATGCCCTCAATGCCACTTCACTCTACTCTGTATCACTCAACTCTATAGCATTCTACTGCACGCTATGCCAATGCAGTCTATGCCACTACACTCTACATTACTACACTCTGCATCATTCCATGCCACTGTAATCTATTCTGCACCACTGCACTCCATGTCACTGCAACTTACACCAATCTATGTCAGTGCATTCTATGCTACACCTCTGAACTCTTCCATGCACCACTCCACTCTACTCTGCAACACTCCACTCTACGGCACTTCACTCTAGTCTGAAGGAATGTACTCTATGCCACTGCACTCTGTGCCACTGCAGTCTACTCCTCACCAATCCACGATACACCACTGCACCCTATGCCACTCTACTCTACATCACTGTACTCTACATCAATGTACTCTACACTACTTTACTGAAAACCACTGCATTCGATGTCAATCTGCTCTGCACAACTGTACTTTATGCCACTTCACTGTAGGCCACTCTACTCTACGCCACTTCACTCTAGATACTCCACTCCTTGATGCTCTACTCCATTAAACTCTACTACATTCTATAACACTCTACAACATTCTACAACACTACTCCACTCTGCAATACTCTACACAACTCCCTCTGTGCCACTCCTTGCCAATTTACTCCACTCGATTCTATAACACAATACTACACACTATTGCACTCCACTACACCACTCTATGCCACTCCACTACACTCTATGCCACACTATGCCACTCAACTCCACTCTACGCCACTTGAGTCTACATCAATCTACTCCTCTTCATGCCATTTCACTCTCGCCACACTAGTTCACTCTAGGCAACTCCACTCTAAGACAATCTACTCTGTTGTACACCACTGTACATACAATTCTCTACTCCACTCTACATAACACCCTCTACGCCATTCTTCTCCACAGCACTCTATGCACTCCACTCTATGACACTTTACTCCACTTTGAGATTCTATTCCACTCAACTCTACTTCATTCTATGCCCATCCCATCAATGACACTCTAGTCCCTCCATGACATTCTACAGCACTACACCAGTCAACTTCACTCCATGACACTCCAGCTCACTCCACTCCACACCACTCTACATCACTCTATGCCACTCCATAACACCTCACTCTACTCCATTTTACGACACTCCTCTCAACAGCACTCTCCTTTATCCCATGAACTTTTAGCCATGCTCAACAGCAGCCAGGCTAGTGTAAAACATGGCTAAAACATATTGGGAAAGCCAATAGCTTTTGCATAGGTACTACCTATTGACTTTGCCAATGCTTGTTAATGTATAGTGGTACTTTATCTCCTTGGACGTACCCCAGAGGACAGTAGACTGTTTTATGCAACTCAACCCTATTCAGGCATTTTCTTACAGGAAATTGGGTCATTCATGCATATTCACAAATTAGAACACCTATTGTGCAAATGTTATGAGGAGCATTACAGTTATAAAGCATATTTATACAGATGTCATGGATGTTTGGAAAATATATGTAAGGAATAAATTTGCAGCAAAATTAGGGTGGACATATGATGACCTGACAATTGGTTTTAAGGGTATGGCTAAGGTCTAGGAAGTGGAATGTGAATTTGAATGTAGATGAGGAGTGTTGTTACACACAAAGTGAAAGGAGGCTGTTATGAGGTGTTGAGGAGTTTATTCTGCAGAGAAATTGAAAATAAGAATGTTTGTTTTCTCCTTCTTTGAACTAGAGATTTCCAGAATTCTTTAGTGGGAGCATGCCCATTCAGACTAATCCTATCTGCCAGATATTTGTTGCCTTTTAGTGTGATGCTCTGAAAAATATATGTCCAGGATTAAATTTGAACTAAGCTTGGAGAGGGAGTCAGAGGAAGCCTCCCACATTTGTGGTAATGTAATTATATGTGTATTACATAGTAACCAGGCAGTCAACAATTCAAAGATGGATGCATTTGAGATTGATATCATGGAGTCCTGTTTTTAAATGTGTTCCTTGAAGAAGTGGATAACTGTCAGAAATGGGGTCTCTAGTTGGCAGTCGTATACACCTTTGTCCAAGTAGACACCACAATCCTAGTAAGAGTAAGTCACACAAAATCCAAATTGGCCTGTGCCCCCCCCTCTGGTAGCTTGGCACTGAGCAGACAGGCTTAACTTAGAAGGAAATGTGTAAAGTAGTTGTGCAATATATCATACAGTAACATTGAAAACACTACAAAAATACACCACAAAAACATAACATTTATCTGAATAAAATAAGGCCAAAATGACAAAGATTCAATAAGCACAGATTGAAATATCACTTTTGAAATGTTTAAAAGAGTCGAAATCCTTAAAAAATAAACAGTTGTCTCTTTGTTACACACAGTACCTGGTTTTCATCAAAAATAACAATGCACGGAGACCACAGAGGAGGAGATGCATGGAAAAATAAGGTGTGCATCAGATTTTCCGGCGCGGCACAGATGATGTGTTGTTTCATTCCACGGTGCAAGGGGTCTGTGTCGTTTTTCGGTGCGCAGTCTTGGTTCCTCACTGCGATGCAGGGTATTTTGACACCCAGAGGTGATGCAGGGAAAAATCCTTGAAGTGCTAGAAGTAGACACGGTCACTGCATTGATCCAGTAGGCGATGCGTCAAATTTCCTGTCACAAGGCAGGCACTGCATTGAATTTCCACTTGGGAAGTCAGGCTGCGTCGTTCCGGTTGGCTGTGCGGCGATTTCTTGGTCGCAATGCAGGCTTTGCAGTGATTTCGGCAGGTGGTGCGTTGATTTTCGATGCACAAGGAGTTTCCTGAAGGGATGAAGTCTTTTTGGCCCTGAGGCTTCATAAAACAGGAGGGAATCTCAATCAAAGCCTTTGGAGAGCACTTTTGGGGAAGGCAGAGCCCTTCACAGCAAAGTCAGAGGCCATCAGGGCAACAGCGGGGCAGCAGTCCTTCTCAGCAAAACAGTCCAGATGAGTCCTATGGGCAGCTAGGCAGTTCCTCTTGCCAGGATGCATGTGTAAAAGTGTCTTAGTTGGTGGGGTCAGAGACCCAGTTTATATACCCAAAAATCACTTTGAAGTGGGGGAGACTTCAAAGAGTGGTTTTGAAGTGCACTAGTTCCCCTTTCAGTACAGTTATGTCTTCCAGGTTCCCAGTAGGTGATTTGACACTCCTTTGTGTGAGGGAAGGTCACTAGCCTTTGAATTGTAAAAGGCTTGAATTGTGGCAGGCCCTCCACCCTTCCAGCCCAGGAAGACCCATTCAGTATGCAAATGAGTGCAGATGTGACTGAATGTCCTGTGATGGTGGTTGTCTGGGTGAAATGCACAAGGGAGCTGTCAACCAGTCCAGCCCACAGGTTGATTAGAGATAGGCTGTAAGGCACAGATGGTTTTAAGTGCAGAGAAATGCTCACTTTCTAAAAGTGGCATTTCTAAAATAGTAATATAAAATCCAACTTCACCAATAAGCAGGATTTTCTATTACCATTCTGGCCATACTATGTATGACCTTGTTACCCCTTTCAGAGCAGAATCTACCACTCACAAACTATACGAGAGCAGTCCTAATGCTAGTCTATGAAAGGAGCAAGCCTCTCAGTAGTAGAAAACGACTTTAGGAGTTTTTCACTACCAAGACATATAAAACACACAAGTACATGTCCTGCCTTTTACCTACATAACACCCTGCCCTATGGGTTACCTAGGGACTACCTTAGGGGTGACTTATATGTGGAAAAGGGGGAGTTTAAGGCTTGGCAAGTACTTTTAAATGCCAAGTCAAAGTACCAGTGAAACTTCACACACAGGCCTTGCAATGGCAGGCCTGAGACATGGTTACGGGGCTACGTATGTGGATAGCACAATCAGTGCTGCAGACCCACTAGTAGCATTTAATTTACAGGCCCTGGGCACATGTAGTGCACTTTACTAGGGACTTACAAGTAAATCAAATGTGCCAATTGGGTACGAGTCAATGTTACCATGTTGTTAGGGAGAGAGAGCATGCACTTTAGTAGAGTGAGTGTCCAGAGTCTGAAAGCCATCAAAAATTAGGTCAGAAAAAGAAGAGGAGGAAGGCAAAAAGGTTTTAGGTTGACCCTTCAGAGAGGCCATTTCCAACAATAACCTTGATGTGGAAGTTTACAAATGTAGTGCTTGTTGCAACAAAGTGTGAGGATACATCAGGTTGCTTGTCAGGGTTCATAGTCTACCTAAGTTGATGGGTAGAAAAAATGCCAATATGCATTAATGAATAGTTAAGACAGTTTTGCAAGTACTGGACATCAGCTGCAGAGGGTACCTTATTGTAGAGTTGAGTTTCGTCTGCATATTGATGAATTGTGATACATTTTCTTGCCACAAGGATGATTATGGGATTGAAATCTTGTATGGCATTGGTGGAAGGACTTACCGTAGCTGGACCTGGTGATTGACAGGAGTTATGGGAAATTTGAGGTATCCATTTATATGTATTGCAATCAATGTGACCTACTGCTCTTTGAAGGACCTTTGCCAAAGAAGGAAAGTTAGGTAGTTTTCTCTGCTAGAGAAAAAAGTTTGACTAGCTTTCAATGGAAACTGACAAAATTATTGTTTGGAGGGAGACTTTAATTAAGTTTATGCAGCATCAAAAGGTGAGAGAAAGGTGATTTATGGAGAAAGGATACATGAATATCATAGTGTAATTGTTACTTTAAATGATTGGTGAATAGAAGCCATGTTAATTACAGTAAGTAGCGAAGGGGTGCCAAAAGGGACAACCTACTGAAAAAGGGGTATATGGCTTCTGCGTATTAGGTCTATATTCTTGAGGGGACTAGTTTGTTGCAGAAGAAACTACTGATGTTGGTTGATACCTCAGAAGAAAAGGGAAAGGGCTATGGTTGACGAGATTTGTCTGGTTGCTCTAAAGAATGCCTAACATCTGCTTTCAACTTATTTAGCAGAATTGGTGTAATGAACTGATTTCCTAAGATAGAGCTCATGTGCCTGGTCTTCTTAGATTCCCTAAAAGCCTAGTATACCCGGGGATATTTTTGTCTTAGTAGTACTTGCAGGCATCGGTTTAGAATGTCAGCTTTGTGATATGATGAGTTACCCGGGTGCTATGAAAAAACAAAGCTATTAGTGGCACTGGCTGGTTTCATGTACAACTCTACGTATCGTTTTGCACAGAGCTCAGAGTGAAATTGCCTTACCAGCAGCAGAACTCTGAACCACTTTGGGCATTTTCAAGAAAAGACCCTATGACCTAGGCAAAGCTGCTGATATTTATTTGGGGAAATGCCCCGCAAATACCAAGATGTGTATTTTGGTGTGGTAGCATTGAAATGTGCATGCTATTCCTCATTTTAGGGGAAAAGCTATTAATATGTGCTAGTTTGATTACCCAATAAGTAAAGCACTCCACAGCATCGTTATAAATCATGTGCCATATTCATCTCACATAACTCTAGGCCTTTCATAACGGGGGGGGGCTAAAATTGAAATTGAAGAAAAAACTAATAAATTAGCTTCAAGTTCTAGCTACCTGAACACATGTTCCAGGTGCAGCTCTCACTCCCGGTGCCCCATTATTTGCATTTTGTTCAAATGCTTTTCATATAAATTGAATCGCATGATGCAGTCTAAAATAATGTAGTGTGGGTGCACTGTTTCTGCTGCCTGGCGTCCCAGCACAGAAAAAAGCTTAATACAACCAATAATGTGTCGGACCCTATGCCATTTCACTGCTTACCCAGTGTTTGGTAAAACAGCTATATTTTTATTTTTAAAAATGACTTGTAATCCTTGTGAATGTACTATATTTGTATTTAAGGACAGTTTTTTTATAACTCAAGTCAAAACACAAAAGATATCCTCTCATCCCAGTGTATGCACATTTACACTTCTTTCAGGTTTGAATGTCATGATCTGCAAATCCTGAACAGACAATCAAGGATGCCAAAGAGCCCTCATCCAAGCCCCCTATCCAAGACACAACATGGATGCAAGCAGTGGGTTAAAAGCACCATGGGAGAAGGCACTGACAGTGCTTGTGTTAGTAAACAATTACTACATGGACAGTGGCATAATGTCATATGGACATTGGTCTGTTTTGAAGTTTCAGGGCCTGGCCCTCCTGGGATTTACAATGATGTTTCTCAAGTCACAACTCACAGTTTACATTGTTAAACCTCTGAGGTGAGTAGACTTCCTTTACAAGTATGCCAACAATGATATTTGATGATAATGTGCAGAGTGGGCTGGGTCATTGGATTGGTCAGAGTCATCTGAATGGCATTGGCAGCAGACAAATCCACAATGCACTGACCACAAGATGACAACTATCACATACCATCCAAGGTTCGCCAGTGCCTGCATAACAGATGACAGGATGACCCAACAGCATCCTGACCAGCCACTGTTTTGCATGCACTGCTGGCAAAATATGAGTTCATGACCATCCCTCCAACAGCCAAAAAATCCAGTCTGAGGCTAGTGTACTGAAATGGAATTGGTATGTAACTCCAATGTCAGGTCAATATAAATCATAATATGTGTACCTGTTACATAAGGCACATCTGCAAATCCAATGTGAACATGGCCCTAGCAGGAAACACTAAACTCCCTTCCTTCTCAGTTGTTTGCACCACTGCTTTAACCAATTACATGCTAATGGACTCTTCTCTTCAATTATTATGTATGCAGGCGTACCTTCTGGTGGGGCAATTTATCCTATTCTGACTGGAATGAAAGCATCTCCTCTTATGGCACTTTTTAATGCTTTGAAGAATTTAATTTAACATTTAATTGACTTAAAACTATGAATTAAATTCAAAACAGGCAGTATATTCAATCTTAAAATCCTTTTCACTTGCTGCTGTCCACCAACAGTGAACAGCTATTGTCCTGAATGTCCACCAGTCCATTCACGACTCCTTTGCACCAACCGACCAATCTCAGTGCAGACCCAGTGACGTCACACTGACTCACACAGTGGCTGAAAAAGCCTTGCCATTGAGCTGCGATTCAAACCTGATTCATGCAGGAAACTAAAAGCAAAATCCTGTGAGCACTAAAGAATAATCAACAAACAAACCTGTCTGCTTACTATAGGGTAGGGACTCCATCAGTTCGGAAGCTTTATGGAACTTTCAACCGCAGCTTTTTTATTCTTTTGACTTATGGCTTTCTCTCATGCACAAGTAAAATTCGACCTGCAAATTTCCACCTTGACTAATACCAGATCCTTCCTGCGCTCTCAGGAATCATCTAGTACCTGTCAAACTAGCACTCCCTTAACACGCACATTAAGAATTCTATTTGTCAACCACTCCCATTTGTAGGGTAGATCCAAAGATTTTTAACCAGAAAATTATTGAACAAAACTTGGATTCCATTAATCTATGCCTTTCGCAACAACCAATCCATGATTTTTTAGTATCGGAATTCGAACAATTAAGTTATGCTGTCTCTGAGGCATTGGTGAGTGGCAGGTCCCTCCAATGCCATACGGCCCGTTGATGGTTCAATTCCGTATGTACAGCTGCCCACAAAGAACAAAAAACAGCTCTCAAAACCATTCCCTTTTTGCGTGATTTAGTTAGAGTGGCAAGGGGCCAATATAAGGCAGTCCTCGCAGAGAGGAAAACTGAAATTAGAACTAAAGCATGGGAGGAGCTTTTGGCAGCTGCAGATCTGAAGGATATTACACAATTTTGGAGGGTGGTTAATCACCCATATTTTATGGATCACAATAATAAAGAGGACGATTGTCTGATATCTGAAGCTGTCTGGGTTAAGCACTTCACAAGGGTCTTTCAGCCCGGAAATTATTTCCAATCTGATAGGGAAGATAGCTGTAACCTGAGTCCTGTAGAATACGACCTGAATATAACTGACTTATCCTTTGAGCTACACGATTGAGATCTGGGAAAGCACCTGGCCCGGATGGGGTCCCTATCGATCGTTTTAAATCTATGCCGGATCTTTGGGGCCCGTTGGTCACAAATGCATTAAGATGTGTAGTGAAAAGTAATATTCCCTCCTTATGTAAATCGGCCATAACGGTCCCTATTTTTAAAAAGGGCTCCAGACAAGACCCAACATGTTATAGGCCAATCTCTCTCATAGATTCTACTGCTAAGATAACGGGGAGCGTGATTTTGACTCAGCTGGAGGATTGGGTGGGGGAGGCAAATATCCTTTCCCCAATCTAATACGGCTTCAGACCAGGCCTGGGTACTGTTGACGAAGCATTAAATCTGCACCTTATCCTTAGCAAATATGTTACTGCTAGGAGAGAATATTTGCATTTGGCTTTTATTGATCTATCAAGTGCCTTTGACCTGGTGAATAGAGGGAAGCTCTGGCAAATCGTGGAATCATTGGGGGTTGACTGGAACCTGCTGGAGCTAATTAAATGTTTATATACTGATCTTACGGTTTCAGTTCAGTATGGTCTGCATGGCGAGAGGTCTTCCCCTTTTCATCCACACGAGGAGTTAGACAGGGCTGTATCTTAGCACCGTTTTTATTCTTGTTATATATTAATGGACTTTATGGATTTTTAGTTAAAAATGGAAAGGACTTCCCCAGGATGGGATTGAGACAACTCCCGGTACTTTTGTATGCTGCTGACGTGGTTTTAATTGCCCGTACTGCTAATGGACTCCAAGGTTTGATGGACCGCTTTTTAACCTTTATGCAGGATTTAGATTTGAAAGTTAATTTTATGAAGATGTATGTTATGACCTGCTGGCTCCGAAACACAAGGTCTAAACGTTTTACCATGGGTGGTAACATTATAAATAAAGTGAAAGAATTTTGGTACTTAGGTTTGCACATAAGTTCTTCCATTTTATGGAATTTCCACCTTGCTACTAAGACCCAACAAACGGTGAGGAACTTGGAAGCGATTTTTCACTTCGCACATAAATTAGGCCATAGACCAGTCCACCAGATTGTAATGCTTTATAATTCAAAATGTGTATCAGCAGCCACTTATGGGGCGGGTTTGTGGGGCCACTCCAAAGCAGATTCTCTACAACGTGTCTGGAATATATTTCTACACAGACTACTTCTGGCACCTAAAAATGTAGCAAATTTCATCTGCCATGAGGAGCTGGGATTACGGCATATTGAGGATCTGACTGGTGTCCCCCACTTCTGCTGTGGTTGAAATCCTGGATAAACCCTGTGGCTAGCTTGGTACAAGATTGTTTGACTAATTGCATTCAATTGTCTAATTCTAACAGAATTCTTTGGCTAACATTCCTGCAAACTTCCTTCTGGAATTTAGGTCTGGAGGATATGTTCACTCACCCAGAGTCCCTACCCGCTAATGCAAAGGAACTGTTTAAAAACCGCTATATAGAGAATAGCTAGAAGCTTAGATTACAGGGGGCCTTGAACCTGAAAACTTTTGACCTCTATGTCCAGATCTCAACTACCATCTTAATGGAACCTTATTTAACCTGGTTTCCGAGCTCGTCATCATATTCCCTTCTTGTTTTATTTAGATTAAATCTGATACATTTTAGAGTGGCCTTCTCGAAGCAATGTACCTGGCAAAAAGTGCTCCCGAACTGTCCCTGTGATACTTTTTCTAAGCAAAGCACGTCATTTTTTTCTTATTTTGTTCACTTTATTCTGCTCCTATGCATGCTTATATATTGCACCTTTTACATGATTCACAAACTATTTCTTATAAGGAAGCATTGGCTAGTGTTCAAAAACTGTCATCATTACAAATGTGTTATTCTGTTTTAAATTTCATTAGAGCTATCATCGCCATTAGGAAACAATACGAATTGGTGGATGTAGCCGTATATTAATTTAAGATGGGACAGTATATACTTTTAGACTTGACTTTGTGACATTTTTCATAAGTAAGTTATTGAATTTGCTGTTTATTTATGATGGGTTTATATATTACTCCGGTTTTGCTATTGTTTTTAGGCATTATTATGGAGGCATTGACACAAGTAATCATGACTAGACTTGTATTTCTGCTATGCGAATATGTCTTGCTCTTTTATTTTAGACTATTTGTATCGCATTTTAACTATTCAAATTCTTATTTACATTGTATCTGTACTTTTATGGCAACCTGCCTAATAATAATAACTCCCGTTTGACCAAACACAGAAAACAAGTTACAACAACAACCAAGTGTCTCATACGCTTGTACAATACTCTGGAATCTTAGACCACGCAGGCAATTTATGAGTTATGACAACTTCCCTACACTCACCCTTTGGAGTACGCAAACTCCCTAATCAACTACCTTGGAGTAAGCAAACTCCCTATTTCTCTCATACAACACAATTCACCTGTGATTTCACAAAGCATTGCAAGCACACATCCTACTCAGAACTACTACATCAACTCGGTTTTGTTATAAACAAAAGCAAGTCTCTGTTGGTTCCTTCTCAAAAAGCATTTTATCTTGGTTTCATCATAGATTCTACTACAGCAACACTAAGGGGGTTATTCTAACTTTGGAGGAGTGTTAATCCGTCCCAAAAGTGACGGTAAAGTGACGGATATACCACCAGCCGTATTACGAGTTCCATAGGATATAATGGACTCGTAATACGGCTGGTGGTAAATCCGTCACTTTTCCGTCACTTTTGGGACGGATTAACACCTCCTCCAAAGTTAGAATAACCCCCTAAGTCTTCCATCTCAAAAAAGGACAAAGAAACAGCACGGGCTGAGACAGACCCTGACCAGACAGCGAGTCTCACTCTGTCAGATAGCTCGCTTAGTAGGACTTGTTTCATCTTCTATCCAGGGCATTTTTCCAGGTCCTCTCCACAAATGGGCGTTACAGCACCTAAAAGCTGCCCGTCTTTGCTGGGGTCTAACATATTTGCAAATGGTCTCTCTTTCAAAAGAAGCAAAGGAAGAAATCCGTTGGTGGCTCACATGGACACATGGAATGGGAGAGAAATTTTGGCTCTGCCCTAGACCTTGTTGTCAAATCCAAAGCTAGCAGGTTATGCTGCGGCTCTCAGTGTGGAGATTTTTCCATCAGGGGCTTATGATTCCAGTATGAACAGAAATTACATAAAAATGTCTGGAACTTTTAGCGGGCTCTTTTGTGGTCTGGTGCTAAACCAAGAACTCAATTGAATTGGGTGTACTCCTGAAGATGGATAACATATCTGCAGTGTGCTATATCAATCATTTATGGGGCACCAGATGCAAGATTCTTTCTGATCTCACAACCAGCTTCTAGCAGTACTGCCTAGACCGACAAATCTCGGTCACAGCACAATACCTCCGTGGTCAAGAGAACCAAGCTGTGGATTTCCAATTCACACATTTCAGAGATTCCAGTTTGTGGAAACTGCACCTGGACGTTTTTTCAAACCTTCAGGATCTGTGGTGTCCCTTTTCGGTGGACCTTTTTGCATCAAGGTTGGATCACAAACTACCTAGATTTTTCAGTTGGAGACCAGATCCCCTGGCAGAGGCCACAGATGCTTTCGTCCAAGATTGGACTCTGGAGCCAGCCTATGCCTTCCACCCTTTTGTGATGTTCACTTGGGCATCCGCTGAAGTCTCAAGTGTGGTTTCCAGTTCTTCTGGTACTTTCTTGGGATTCTCACTTCTCCTCAATCCAGATCATATGACTCATCAGATGATTCTGGAAGGATCGCTATGACTGATGGAGTAGTGGATTACAAGAGACAATGGTCAGTCCTGGGCCTATCGTACCATGCTCAGGACTTCTTATCCAAAGCCTGGGGGACCAGTACAACTAAATGTTACAGATCATCCTGGAATAGAAGGACCTGTTGGTGTTTGCAATGGGGTCTCAATCCTGTGGACGCTGATGTAGTACATGCCCTTAATTTCCTGGCTAGTCTAGCAACTGATGGCCTGGCATATCACTCAATACTTTCAGTTCAGCATTTTCCGTGGGACATTCTACGGTGGATGGCTCTGTTTGTTTGTCGTCTCCTTCGGAGAATTAGAATTTCCCTTCCATTAGGACACTGCTGTTCAGCTCTTTGGGATATCAACCAAGTACTTAATTTATTTTTTTCCTGGCAACCTAACCAATTTTTGTCCAAACAAGAGCTTTCAGCCTAGCTGGCAACACTTCTCTGTCCGATTTTATGTTGAAGAGTATCAGATGACCGAGCCTTATATATTTCAGGTAGAATGTTTTTCCCCTCTGGAGTATCTTTCACAGTACATAGAAGAACAAAATGTAACACTAGAGTGATCTCTTATCCAACATTTCCAGACTTACCAAAGTTATGTGTAGAACAACGCTCAAGACATATGAGGAGATATCTTCAGAATTTCACCCTCCAGGAGAGTTTCAGCTTTGCATTGCACTGCGCAACCCACACAAAACAGTATCTTCTCTCACCATTGCTCATTGGGTGCTTTTGGGTGATGCAGGAAGCTGGCGTAGACATGTCACTCTTTGGTGCACATTCCAAAAGAGGAGCCATTTTGTCTAAGGCATTCAGCTTACGTGCCTGTTTAGAGGACATCATGAACGCAGATGACCGGTCATCAGACTCTACTTTTAACAGATTTTATTTTAAACCAGTTTTAAATATGGTTCATTTGGAGGTAAGTAAGCTTTGAACTAGCATAATCGTCGCCTCTGGTCCTGATATAGAGTGAAAAATGTCCTAGTTATAGTAATGGAAAGTTTAAATTCTATTAAGGACTCGGAGACAAGGATTATCCCACCCTAACAATAGGATATGATAAGCCCTTCCCATTACAAGTGAGAATTGATTTTATTACCTTGCTCTCTACACCCTATGAGAATGCCTCATTTACCTAATGTGTAATCTATATAACACTAATTCTCTTTTCTTCCTAGAATCAGAGACCGTTAAACAACATGGATAAAATCAAACCAACGGTGTATCTCACTCGATGAAAGAGGGTTAAGAGACACGGATGATGGAGTATATTGTGGACTAATACGAGCGGATTGGCTATACCTTGGACTGCCTCCTGCTATTGGATGTTGCTGTTTTTCTTCTAATTCCCTATGTTTCATGGGAATAGTAATTTTTTACTAATGAAGTTGTGAAATGGCTGATATTCAATAAAGTGAAGAAAGAATAACCCTCGCCTCAGAGTCTTTAATAGAATTGAAACTTTCTGTTATGATAGCTAGGACATTTTTCATTCTATGATGAAATTAAACACTTGGAAAATACTAGAGAAAATTGTTGAAAACCTCCAGGTTTTGACTTGATAAGATTCATATGTGTGTTACTATAATGGATAACATTACCATCAGAGGGGGAATTGGAGTATGGCTATTTAAACTTCATCCTTTGCACGTCACCATTGCACAACTATGCATTTATATTCAACATTATATTCACTGTGTACCTTAATCATATTAACACATTTGAATAATCACTGCAAAGACTAAAAGATTTCTACACATGCACTAATGTTCAACTGAAAATACTTACATATACTAATTATTCATATTTTATATTTACACTTCAAGTTATGCTTTGCATATGTAAACATGTACTCTCTTCAGGTTTACATTTTTCCTGAGAGTTACACGTGTGCATCTATAACCATGTATTCAATATGCATATTAAATGTTTAGTTAAAGTTAGCCTCACTACAGGCCTCGTTTATTTTAAAATGTACTTTGCTTGGTCAGCATGTTCTTTCTTTACAAGAGCGTTGTCATTATTTCATTAGCTACAGAAAGAAGTATTGTTGTATGTATTAGTTGACAGATAGTGAGGCTTGGAAGAGAAATCTTGACAAGGAGTGTAGAGACCTAATGAACAAATTAAGCCTCCTGTTCATCATGTACCAGGAGTGAGAGATGTTCAAGGTTGCAGGAACTGTCTACATTTTGGTGAATGGGAAACCTAGCTGATGTTTCACTGCACATCACAAGCAATTAATTGATTGGTCATTGGTGGTGTAGGAAGAGATATGAATGTTCCTGATGTTTCTGTCATTTTAATTAGTGTTCACACTGTTAGTAGTTAGAGCAGATTCCCTTAAACTTAGAAGGGTTCAGACCTCTATGCTTCCCATTTATCCCTGCAAGTGAGGCTTTATGCTTAACACTTATTGCTTTTTCTTGAAGACTTCTATTTAAGTCCCAGCTATGCTGACACCTTCTTATATTTCATGAACTTCCAGAGACCCTATTCCAAAACCATCCTCATTCCCAAATTAGAGCTATGAATAGATGGTCTTAGAATGTTTCTATGTTTATGAGAGAGACCTAGAGTTTCTTTATGGAACACCTATTTCTAATTCTTAGTTTCTGTATTTCAGTGGCTATTGCTGTTTAGTATATTAGAGAATTTATTGAGATATTTCAGCTTGCCAGCTGCATTGCTGTACCTTTTTAATACATTGATCACTAATTTGAAATAAATCCTTTTTAATTACAGTCACTGATTCCTAGTGCTTATTGCGGAGTCGGATTTGCTTCACAAGATTGAAATATATTATTGATGCTGATTTCCTTTCAGTGCTTCACATCAACTTATAAAGGTGCATACCATCAATGGTGAAAAGTCTTTGATGACTTTACCAAGAGGCTGCGAGTTACTTCTCTGTGTATTCTTAAGGCTCTACTACCTGGTAGATTTGCAGGCAGGGGCCTTTACCTCTGACGGTAGAGGTGAAATTAACAATCATGCTTGTGAGATTTTAAGTCAAAGCAATCTGACTTCATTTGGCCTTAACTATAACCTATCCCAAGAAGCAGTAGGGCAATGTACATCTGGGGGAGAGGTGACTGAAAAGAGATACACAGAAAAGATTCCAGTGACAGAGAGCTCTCCCGATTCTTTTGTTCACCAATACCTCCGTTAAAGTTCATTCATGTTTCTTCTTGTTGCCTGCAGCTCCAACTCTCACAAATCACTGGAGTACTGGAATTGTTATTCCAGTTGATGTACAAGTGACTAACATTCCACCTAAAAATGGCTTCGAGGAGGGAACCTCTGTCAGAGTGTGAATTTTCTAATATGTTTTATTAATAATTTTAGTGTATTAATTGTATAACAAATTAACAAATGAAAACGGGTGACTTTTGAAAATGGTTGCCATAATTCATTTCTGTTCTTAGCTGAGCAAAATTTTAACTAAACGTCATGGTTATTTTCCGTAGTTCAATGCTTACATAAAAGTGTGTCAAAATGGCTTATTAGATGTGTACACAGCTACCCCAAGTGGGTTGCTGCGTTATGTCTCACAGGGTCCTGTTCTTGCATAAGTTAAATGTTCTATTGTCTGAATACGTGGTTTCTTCAACGAGGATGCAAGTAGGTGATACATTGTGAGACGTTTCTTCCTGAGAAGAGAAGTTTAGACGGGATGGAACAATGGAACCACAGACAAGACGGGAGAGGAAAAGTTACTCTTATGAATATGTCCTGGTTAATGTGACATCACTACATTTTAGGTTATTAATTAGAGCTACTACTGGTTGAATCGCAACCACCCCATGTACTGACCAATCATAAACTTTTTGAAGATTAGTATAACAATCAGGGTAGGATATTTTTTAAGTAGACTCCATGATAGGACTCTACAATAGAATTCTGTCAGACTTTAGAGAGATCTTTAGTTCGAGTTCCTGATGGTTCAAGACATACTAGCAGTTTGGGATTAACTGTTATTAGGCCCAATCTTCCGAAGACTTCTGATGGTGTCCTTTTGCTGAAGTAGACTGCATGTTGTTGTTTTATGAGTAATGTATGAAATTGCATTGATATATGTGTCTTTTTTGCTTTGCAGGTACCAGCTGCAACTTATAATTTGATTTCTGCATATTAATATATATATTTTTTAACCCCTTCGCTGCCAGGCCTTTTCCCCTCCTGTGCCGAGCCTCTTTTTGGCTATTTGGGGCAGTTCGCACTTAGGCCCTCATAACTTTTTCTCCACATGAGCTACCCATGCCAAATTTGCATCCTTTTTGTCCAACATCCTAGGGATTCTAGAAGTACCCAGACCTTGTGGGTTCCCCTGAAGGAGACCAAGAAATTAGCCAAAACACAGCAAACATTTCATTAAAAAATAAATGGGAAAAATGGGCTGCAGAAGAAGGCTTGTGTTTTTTTCCCTGAAAATGACATCAACAAAGGGTTTGCGGCGGTACAATAACCATCGTCCCAGTTTTCAGGAACAGGCAGACTTGAAATAGAAAAACCCATTTTTCAACACAATTTTGACATTTTACTGAGACATACCCCATTTTTACTATTTTTTGTGCTTTCAGCCTCCTTCCAGTTAGTGACAGACATGGGTAAGAAACCAATGCTGGATATGCTAAACATTTCTGAAAAGTGGACAAAATTCTGATTTCAGCAAGGGGTCTTTTGTGTAGATCCTACAAGTGTTTCCTACAGAAAATAACAGCTGAAATAAAAGAATATAGAAATTGAGGTAAAACACCAGCCATTTTTCTACACGTTTTACTCTGTAACTTTTTCCTGCAATGTCAGATGTTTCAAAGCAATATACCGTTACGTCTGCTGGACTCTTTTGGTTGTGGGGATATATAGGGCTTGTAGGTTCATTAAGAACCCTAGGTACCCAGAGCCAATAAATGAGCTGCACCTTGCAATGGGTTTTCATTCCACACCAGGTATACAGCAATTAATTTGCTGAAATATAAAAAGTGAAAAATAGGTATCAAGAAAACCTTTGTATTTCCAAAATGGGCACAAGATAAGGTGTTCAAAAGCAGTGGTTATTTGCACATCTCTAAATTCCGGGGTGCCCATACTAGCATGTGAATTACAGGGCATTCTCAAATAGACGTCTTTTTTACACGGTGTCTTACATTTGGAAGGAAAAAATGTAGAGAAAGACAAGGGACAATAACACTTGTTTTGCTATTCTGTGTTCCCCTAAGTCTCCCGATAAAAATGGTACCTCACTTGATTAGGTAGGCATAATGCTTGCGACAGGAAACACAAAATGGACACATCACATTTTTACATTGAAATCTGACATGTTCTTTGCAAAGTGCCTAGCTGTAAATGTTGGCCTCTAGTTCAGGCGGCACCTAGGGAAACCTAGGAAACCTGCGCAGTTTTGAAAACTAGACACCTAGGGGAATTCAAGATGGGGTGACTCTGATCAGGTTCTGTTACCCAGAATCCTTTGCAAACCTCAAAATGTTGCCAAAAAAACACTTTTTCCTCTCATTTCAGTGACAGAAAGTTCTGAAATCTGAGAGGAGACACAAATTCCAATCACCCAGCATTCCCCCAAGTCTCCCGATAACAATGGTTCCTCAATTGTGTCGGTAGGCCTAGCGCCCGCAACAGGAATTGCCCCAAAACACAACGTAGACACATCACATTTTCACAATGAAAACTGAGCTGTTTTTTGCAAAGTGCCTAGCTGTGGAATTTGGCCTCTAGCTCAGCCGGCACCTAGGGAAACCTAGCAAACCTGCACAGTTTTGAAAACTAGACACCTAGGGGAATCCAAGATGGGGTGACTTGTGTGGCTCTGACCAGGTTCTGTTACCCAGAATCCTTTGCAAACCTCAAAATCTGGCCAAAAAAACACCTTTTTCCTCTCATTTCGGTGACATAAAGTTCTGGAATCTGAGAGGAGCCACAAATTTCCTTCCACCCAGCGCTCCCCCAAGTCTCCCAATAAAAATGGTACCTCACTTGTGTCGGTAGGCCTAGCGCCTGTGACAGGAAATGCCCCAAAACACAACATGGACACATCACATTTTCACAAAGAAAACAGAGCTGTTTTTTGCAAAGTACACTATCTGGACACATCAAAATTATCAAATACAAAACTACCTGTTTTTGTGGGGAGGGCATCTGCGTTTTTGGTTCTGGGCTCAGCAGCCATTTAGGGAAACCTACCAAACTCAGACATTTCTGAAAACTGGACACCCGAGGGAGTCCAGGGAGGTGTGACTTGCGTGGATCCCCCAATGTTTTCTTACCCAGAACCCTCAGAAAACCTTAAATGTAGCTAAAAAAATCTAATTTTTCCCACATTTCTGTGTGGTATCACTGCACCGGGACAAATTTCATACCACCCATCGTTCCCCTCAGTCTCCTGGTAAAAATGATTCCTCATTTGTGAAGGTGGGCCAAGTGCTTGTGACAGGGAAGAACCAAAAGCATGTCGAAATTGAGGGGAAACCAAAGCAGGTCCAAAAGGGCAGTTTGAAAAAAAAACATTTTTAGGCTGACAAGCGCAGCAGAATTTTTATCAGTATAGATGAGACAATGCTGGGTGGTAGGGATTTTGTGGATTCCTGCAGATTCTGGAAGGTTCCATCACATAAATGTGGGAAAAATGTGTCATTTCCAGCAAAGTTGGAGGTTTGCAGGGCATTGTGGGTAAGAAAATGGTGGTGGTGCATGTGAAAACACACCACCCTGGAATCACCCAGATGTTGAGTTTTCAGATGTGTCTAGTTCTTGTGGCTTTTTCTACATGGCAGCGTCCCAAAGTCCATAAAGTGCAGCCCTCATCATTTCAAGTGGGACGATTTTTGAGAGTTAGCCAAGCTCTCATGGCCCAAATGTAAAACCAAAACCCAAAATAATCAAATGTCCTCTTGCTTGCCGTGGGATAAGATGTTTTAGTGTGCAAGGGAGAGCTGAAAGACTGTTACCCCCTTCAGTTGGGGTGGGGGCATAACCAGGCCCATACTGGTTGGTAGCCACCACCCCCACTATTCTTTGTTTCTTTTTAATTCCCTGGCATCTAGTAGACTTTCTGCCCTCCCCGGAGTGTGGATCAGGGATAATTGCCCCATCTGCCCACTGTTGGGCAGAACAACGGTGGCCCCATTTATTTGGGGTGGGGGTACCCCCACCCTCCTATTTAAAAAAAAAATCTTCCCTGGTCTCTGGTGGGCTTTCTGACCCTCCTCTTGGGGGCAGATGGGCCTTCCAAAAATAGGCCAATCTGCCCCCAAGGGAGGCAGATATGGCCAACAGTAATGTGCCCCCACGGTGAGCGACCCTTACCCAAGGGGCTGCTCCCCTAAAGAAAACAACCACATACACACACATCAATCCCTGGGGCCTAAGTGGTTTCTGCCATCCCCCGGGAGCAGATCGGCCTAATAGAAATATGCCGATCTGACTCAAAGGGGGGCAGAAATGGTCTAAAATGAGTTTTGACCCCCCCCCGGGGGACCGACCCTTGCCTAAGGGGTCGTTCCCCTTGCGTGAAATTGACGCAAAAAAAAAAGATCCCTGTTGTCTAGTGGTTTCTGCCCCCCTTGGGGGCAGATTGGCCTAACAAAAATCGGCCGATCTGCCCCAAGGGGGGCAGAAATGGTCTAAATACAATTTGCCCCACAGGGGAGCGACCCTTGCCTAAGGGGTCACTCCCCACCTCTAAAAAACAAAACAAACAAACAAAAAATCCCTAGCATCTAGAGGTTTCTGCCCTCCTAGGGGCAGATCGGCCTAATAATAATAGGCTGATCTGCCCCCGGGGGACCAGCAATGGTCTAAAATAAATGTGCCCCCCCTCGAGGAGCGACCCTTGCCTAAGGGGTCGATCCCCTTGCGTGAATACGCCTTAAAAACAAAACTCCTTGTTGTCTAGTGGTTTCTGCCCCCCTTGGGGCAGATTGGCCTCATGAAAATAGGTCGATCTGCCCCCAAGGGCGGCAGAAATGGTCTAAGTATAATTTGCCTCCCTAGGGGAGAGACCCTTGCCTAAGGGGTCACTCCCCACCTCTGAAAAAAAAAAAGAACAAAAATAAAGAATGATCCCTGGCGCCTAGAGGTTTTTACCCCCCCCCCCCGGGGCAGATCGGCCTAATAACGATAGACCTTGAAAAAAATTGCCCCCCCTGGGGAGTGACCTTGCCCAAGGGATCGCTCCCCTTATACCAATTTCCTTTTTGGAAAAAATCCCTGGTGTCTAGTGGGCATTTCAGAAGCCGGATTGCTTCACGATCGAGCTTCTGAAATGCTCTGAGAGACTTCAAAGGGAAGGAAATTCTGATGAGGTCAGCGCTGATGTCATCAGACGTCACTGGGGGAGTTGGGGGGCTGTCGGGGGTGGAAGGGGAAGGGCTTCCCCTTCCATCCCTGCCATGGGAGGGTGGGAGGGAAGCCCACGGAGTGAGCGCTAGTGCTCCCTCCGAGATCGAGGCCGAGGACATAATGGTTACGTCCTCAGCACAGGAGCACTGTGCCAGTGGACGTACCCATTACATCCCCTCCACAGAAGGGGTTAATATC
The DNA here is from genome assembly GCF_031143425.1 of Pleurodeles waltl. Classification (NCBI taxonomy): domain Eukaryota; kingdom Metazoa; phylum Chordata; class Amphibia; order Caudata; family Salamandridae; genus Pleurodeles; species Pleurodeles waltl. Next base: position 1,270,901,349 of record NC_090444.1, read on the forward strand.
CAGAGTTAGAGTGATTTTTCTAAATTTGTGTTACTAAATTCTTTTCACATGAAGTCCAACATGTTAATGCTGATTTGTGGTTAGTGAGGGTATTAACTTTTAAATGCTCAAGATTCATATTGACGCTCTTTGATTGTTTATACTAATACATACTTTGCCATTATTTCCAATTCTGATATTATTAATCAGTGTTATTATTTTGGAGATTATTTGTTTGGTTGTTTTGATTAAACTCAGATATATAAGATGTTCTAATCAACCACTATTGATACTATATGCTTTTCACTTGTGTTTAACGTGACGTTAGCATTGTTAATCTAGGGAAATAAATTCTTCTTAATAAATTGTTGTGGTTATTGTTATTGTTTGAGGTTCATAATTGCAAAAAATGTGGTTTATCGTTGATAGTCACATTGCCCTTTGATGACATCCCCTCATTCCTATGTCGCTTCGATTTATTGATCTCTTGCGCGAAATCCAATATTCAGCTTAAAGTGACAGCTAGGATTTCGTAGCACTGCAGCACCTCCAAGAATGGCTTTGTCATTCATTATGAAGTCACTCATAATACTGTGGCTCAGCATGAAAGTATAGAATTGTGCAGAAACTTTGCTGGACATGCTTTCATGGAATAATCCATCTCACTGTTTTCCACATCCCTCGGTGCCCTTCCCTTTGATCTCCAGATGGTGTATTGTCCCAGTACTGTTCAAACGTTCTTCCCCATGTTTATTGTTGGTTTTTACTCCTTTGAATGTCCCCTCCCGAAACCTTAAATGTATCACATATGCCGTTGTACCAGCCATACCCACCAAGGAATTTGTATTCATCCTTAGTACTGTGTCTTGGCTTCAGTTTTCTATTTGTTTTTAATTATACTTTCCTCAAATTCTAAATTTTCTAGTCCTGAATATTTATGACCCCTCTAGAATGAGTATTCCCAAGTATTCACCATAGGGATTGTGGTTATCCTAAACACACCGATTCTGGTCATTGTAAGATTTGTTTCGGTACCATTCACAAGGCATCTCCTTAGGCTGAACAGACTACTGGTCCCTATCATAACCTTTGTCTGCTGTTCCTATTCAGTTCCATTTTGAATCGCAGTCTGTGCCACTAACATTCTTAGGGATTATTTTGTACTTCCTGTATGCTATCTTCCATCTATGTGTCAACTTTTTGCCCATGCCTGTGAGCAATTTTTGTAAGCTATAGCAGTGGTGGCCCCGCAAATCTCTAGAGGAGGGGCAGAGGTGATGGGGAGTGGGATGGGGGAAATAAACAAAAATAATAATTTAAAAAACTTACCTTTTCCTGCCATTTCCGGCCACCTCGCTCTACTTCTGATGGTATTGGTGTCCCAGTAGTCACTGGGACACCAGCACAGGCTACTCACGCAATCCTAGTGCTGCTCTCATGCTATACCTAGCAACCAGAGGCCCCATTTCTAACATTTGGTGGCAGCAGTGGGATAGGACGTGCATTTGTACTTTATATACAGTGACTGGTGTACACTACTGTCTCAGTGTAGAACATTAAGTGACCACATGCTGTTTTTTTACCTCGTATGTTCTCTGGTGTCTTCCTGGATGTACTGTTGATATTTGGGACTATGGTTTTTGGTTGCACCTCTAGCGTTGGCAGAATGGAAGTTAACTTCTGGAACCTGGAGATCTATAAAATGAGGGAACTAAAAGTTTTCTTCATGAAAAGGGCCTGGCTGTGAAGAGAAGACTGGCACTCGGGACTCATGGAGTTGCTGGACTTCGGCAAGGATGTGGCAGCATCAGGCCTGCGGTGTCCATCAGGGTTGTCGCACCCCAGCAGGGACCATGGCTCCGTGTTGCAGGTAGCAGCATGGAGTCATTCAGCAGCGCCAGTTCTGGAGTTGGAGTGCCTGGATCTTTTTACTTTCTCACCAGAACTCCCTTCCAAGGGCCCAGGAACTGGATTGGCACCACTTGGCATGGCAGGGTCCTCAGCAGGAGTAACCAGGGGCTGGGAAGTGAATTCTTTGATGTCCCTTAGACTCCTTAACCGGAGGCAAGCTCAGTCCAAGCCCTTGGTGAAAATTCACAAGCAGGATTTCAGAAAGCAAAGTCCAGTCCTTTCCCCTCTTAAGGCAGAAGCAGCATCAGGTAAGCACAGCAAAGCAACAGGCAAAGTGGCACGTCCTCCTGAAGCATCAAACTCTTAGGTTACCTTTGATCCAGAACTAAACTGAAAATCTAGGGTTTTGGGTCTACTACCTATACTTGTCTGCCCTTGAAGTAGGCAAAGTTCAAAGGAAAGTCTCTATTATTCACAAGATCCTGCCTTGCCCAGGCCTGGCCCCACACACACCATGGGGTTGAGGACTACATTGTGTGAGAACAGGCACAGCCCTTTCAGGTGTAAATGTCAGTTCTTCCCTCCGCACTTTAGCCCAGGAGACTCATCAGGATATGCAGGACACTCCTCGGCTCCCTTTGCGTCACTGTCTACAGGAAATTCACAGCCCAATTGTATGACCCAGACATGGATAACACAGGCAGGCAGAGGCACAGAATGGTTAAGAAAGAAAATTACCATTTTCTAAAAGTGGCATTTTTAAACAGAGAATCTAAAAACCAGCTCTACCACAAGATGTTTTTTTTTTAAATTGTGAGTTCAGAGACCCCAAACCCCACAACTCAATCTCTTCCCCATGAAAAACTGCACTTAAAAGACATTTAAATGCAGCCCCCATGTTAACCTGTGGGAGAGATATACCTTGCAATAGTCAAAACCGAATTTGGCAGTATGTCACTATCAGAACACGTAAAACACATCAGTGCATGCCCTTCCTTTTAAATATACTGCACCCTGCCCATGGGGCTACATAGGGCCTACCTTGGGGGTGACTTACAAGTAGTAAAAGGGAAGGTTTGGGCCTGGCAAGTGGGTACACTTGCCAGGTCGAATTGATAGTGCAAACCTGCACACAAAGGCCCTGCAGTGGCATGACTGAGACATGTTTATTGGGCTACTCATGTGGATGGCACATCCAGTGCTGCAGGCCCATTAGTAGCATTTGATTTACAGGCCCTGGACACACATAGTGCACTTTACTAGGGACTTACTAGTAAATCAAATGTGCGAATTATGGAAAACCAATTACTGATATTTATTAGACAGATAGCACTTGCACTTTAGCACGAGTTAGCAGTGGTAAAGTGCACTGAGTCCTAAAACCAACAAAACAGCTCAAACAAAATAGGAGGAAGGAGGCCAAAAGTTTGGGAATGGCCCTGCAAAAAGGGCCAGGTCCAACAACTAGCAAAATGTGTGACTTATTAACTCATAATGTTGTCATCTAGTGCCACACTGGCAATTAATTTCCATATATACTGTATCTGCACACTATATTTGTCATTTCGATTATCTTTCAGCATAACATGTATCCTTTTGTTTTACTGAGCACATACTTCGAACATTTTTCATAGTGGTGGAGTACTGGAGGAGATTTTGCGAGTCACCACCATCAAATTTTATGGTTGTGCAGAAGATCACACACCATTCCAGCCCTGTAACACACAAAAGTTGCCACTTGTAGTAGAAATACTTATTACAAGTAATTCATTTTCAAGTGCAAGATCAACTTTTATGAAGTCCAAAAATCGATTTGCTGTTGTGTGTACAAAGTCTATTTGGGCATGCAAGAACATATATGTGTATAAGGGCCAGATGTAGCAAAGGGTTTTTCCCATTCTGTGTCAATGGGAAAATGTGTTTGTACATATGGCCCTAAGTGTTTTGTAAATCAGGCACCATATGCATTGTTTCTTGACATTCATTTGTGAATAATGATACATATTATTCTTCCAGAATACCTGCATAGCTATATATTTCACCCAATCAGCTTGTCTTTTGTAATTGCTAAATTATACATTAGACACTTTGGTGGTCATTACAACCCTGGCGGATGGTGTTAAAGCGGCGGTAAGACCGCAAACAGGCCGGCGGACACAAAAAGGGAATTATGACCGTGGCGGAAACCGCCAACCAAGACAGCCACTTTAACACTCCGACCACCACGGCGGTACAGACAAGCAGCGCGGCGGTCACCGCCAACAGATAGGCGGGAGACAAAGTACCGCCCACAATATCACAACCTACCAATCCGCCACCTTTTCCGGGGCGGATTCTCCGTGGATAAAAGCACGGCGGAAACAGCCTTTTCAATGGGAAAACGCTCACCTCTACACACTCCACGAGGAACGAGGGCACCATGGAGCCGGAACTCTATATTCTTCCTGCACTAGTCTTCCCGCTCCTGTACGATCGTCAGCAACGCCGGCGCCGAAGACAACGGTGAGTACTGCACCTACGACATAGGGGAGGGGGGAGGCAAAAGTCAGGGACACACACACGCAACACCCCCACCCCCACCCTCACCCACTACAACATACACACCAATGCATAACCAAACATTACAGTAACAACCCCAAAACCCCCCCAGAAGAATGCAAAGACAAAAGGAAATGAGTGCAACCATTGTAATGTACCAAAATAAAGTAACCAAATATATACAGATATATATACAAATCCAACAAAAGATACATCACGATTAGTAGTGCAGGTATGCACCATTCAATGTCCGTGGACCACTGGGCCCAAAATGCATGGACGAGGCCCACACACGATACCTGAGCAAAACGGAGAGAACACTGCTGGGGCATCAGATCGAAATACAACAGGCACCTCAGGGGGAAGGGAAGGGGGGGCAACTCAGCCGGATGACAGCACCACGCCAGATCCACAAGGGGGCTCCATGCCCATTGATGTATCCTGGGGAGTGCAAAGCCACAGTCTCTCAAGTCCCACAAGTGGGTGGGTTGCCCACTGCCATATCCTGGGGAGTGTGTAATAAAAATGAATATTGAAGGTACAAAATGTAGGTTCTTTAATAGGAGTATCTTAGCCACATACAGATCTGGTAAAGCCAACAGTCAGCTCCAACAGCTTCCTCGGAATCCCTTCTCTCTCACACTCTACTCTGATGTCAGATATGACATCAGTGCCACATCAGTGCCAGAGAGAGATGAGATCCCTCACATTCTAAAGCTGCATTCTATCATTACACTCTACAACTCACCTTCCCCTTTTTTTTAGAACAATTACAAAACCCATGAAAACAAAAGAAACTATATACAGGAAGAAAATATAATACCAAAACAATAAACTGGAAACTGGAATAAAATTGGGTTACATTTTCTTTGAAACAACCACACGGTTGAGATTCCAGACTCTACCATCTTTAATTCTCACCGCATTCCTGAAGAGTTTGACCACTTCAAAAGGACCCATAAACTTACTTCCAGACTTGCTAAACCTGGGGTTTCTAATCAAAATCTTATCACCCACTTTCCCCTCAACATTGCATGTGCTTTTCCTCCTATCATAGTTTTCCTTTCTTTTCACTAAGCACTTTTCCTCTTTCGCCCTTTCCTCCCTATTTCCGTCACACCATGTAACACACTTATTCTTACCCCAACGCACCTAACCTGGTGCCAAACATGTGTTAGCTTTCCGTCCCCTGAAAATTTCAAACGGTACCTTCCCTGTAGTGACGTGAGGAGAAAATCTATATGCATGGAGAAAATTCTGAAAACCATCTTTCCAATTCCTGCCAGCATCAACTTCCAACTGTATACATTCCTTTATGCACTTATTGAATCTTTCTAGTGTCCCATTACCCTCAGGATGATACAAGGAACATCTTTTATGCACAATATCCCTGGATTTACAGTACTCTTCCATCTCATTTGAAACAAATTGGGGCCCATTGTCCGTGAGAATGGTGTTCGGCAAACCTTCACGGCTGAAAATTTCATTAAAGAAATTAATCACTTTAGTAGTCTCCATGCTACTACCAATCGCTATTTCTGCCCACCTTGAAAATTGGTCCACTAAGACTAGAATATAGTTGCAACCACCTTTACCAAATATAGGTCCTACTACATCCACTGCCACAACATCCCACGGCTTAGAGGAACATTCACGAGTACACATCGGCGGAACTCTGGTTTTATAAACCTTATCACTGTTACAGCAATCATAACATTCCCTTACTCTCCTTCCTTCATATGATCCATTCCTGGCCACCAATAATTAAGGCGAATTCTTGCTTTAGTTTTACTCATCCCTTGATGACCCTCATGTGCTAGTTCGATAATTTTTTCTCTCAACAATACCGGGACAACCAATTTTGTTGCCCGCAGCAAAATTCCATTCTCCATAGATAATTCCTCTCTCACCTTCCAAAATCAGCCTAACTCTTTATCCCCCTTGACAGATGAACTCCATCCCTCACTATGGGGCAGATGAAGGTAGGAAAAATTTAGTGAGTCGGAAATTGCAAGTCGTTGCGTTCGCTAAATGGTATCCAAGAAGAAAACGCAACTTCAATTTGCGACTCGCAAATGAAGTCGCACCGCAGATTGCGAGTCCGCTGTTTGCGAGGTCGCTTTTTGCGACCGCGCTAAAAACGAACACGCAATTTGCGAGTGGGTGTCGCAAATTGCGACTGTGCCGCAAATTGAATTCAGGTGCTGCAGAACACTCTGGAAAACACTTCCTGGCTCATGATGATGACATCACAGCCAGGAAGTTTACAAATACACCTAGGAGGAGGGAGGACCACACCCATTTTAACAGCAGAACTGCAAACAGAGAGAACAGCAGCTACCATGGCTGAGACACCAAGGAAGTGCAAACTTAAATTTGCAGAGAAAGTGCTGGAGGTGTTGACAGAGGAGTGCTGCCAGCACCATGACCAACTTTTTGGGAGGGCAGCCCTCACCGTGCCAGAGGTGGAGAAGAGAAGAATCTGGACGGACATCCAAGAAAAAGTGAACTCCCAGGGTGTCAGCCACCGGAGCATCGATGAGTTAAAAAAACGGTGGTATGACCTGCGCTCCCGGACCAAGGAGATGGTGGCAAAGCGGCTCCGGGAGATGAGGGGCACTGGAGGGGGACCGTCCACAATACCACCACCCACACCCCTGGAGGAAAGAGTTGAGGAGACCCTTGAGCCAGAGGCAGTGTGCGGGATGGGAGAGCTGGATACATCAGAGCCAGGACCATCAACCGGTGAGTACCATGAGACATGCATGTACCCTCAATTATGCCATACCCCCACCCACCTTGTACACAGTAGCATGCACAACCAAAATAGCTCCATTTCAGAGTAGCAACCACCTGCATGGTGCATTATGGGCAATGTAGTCAAGTAGGCAGTTGATAGGCAACAGTTTATTAGGAAGTTGATAACAGATAGTAGATACTGACAGTGTGTTCCCTATGTCCCACAGGTCTCCCACAAGACACCCCCACCAGCCAAAGCATCCAGGGGCCACTGGTCAGCCACCAGCCAACAGATGAATCAGGACCAGCCACCACTGAGACCTGCACCACCAATACTCAGTCCCCTCATGATACACCAGTTGCCATACTGGTGTGTGATCCAGCACCTGGTCCCAGCCACAGAGCCACTGTAGAAGACACAGAGACTCCACTGCGTCACAGGCAACGTGTAAATGTACCACCAGAGCCGCAGGCAGAGTCAGGGGACGCCTCCATGTCACCAGCTGAGGCCGCACTCCTACGGGGTCAGCGCCTGCAAACACAGGAGATTAGGAGAATTTCAGGGGCAATGCGGCGCATGAAGCGAAACCAAAGCAGTAGTATGCAGCTTGTACACACGGAGTTGCAACAACTGAACACACATGTGGGCGACCTTGCACTCTCCATGAGACAACTTGTGGCCGAACTCATAACTGAGAGAGAGGGTGTAAGGCGTTGTGACAGGCAGCTACTTAACCGGCTGGACCGCATGTCTGCCTCCATAGTCAGGCTGGCTGTGAACACTAATGGCCTTTCTAGGCGCACGGTCAGCCTCCAAGTTGACATGGGCCACTTTGCCAGTGATGTGGCATGTGGACTGGGCCGTCTCAGCCATGCTGTTGATATAATGGAGGCACGGCAGGTGGTCAGGGGCGCGGCTGACACGCTGCAAGACAGCGAGTAGGGCTCCACCATCAGCAGTGTCTCTGCCAGTGACACCAGGGTGTTGCGCAGTGGAAGCGCAAGGCAGGGCACTGCTGACACCCCTCGTACCAGCCATGCTGGCCGAGGCCGGCGTAGGATATGAGCTCCACACTGTCCTGGGGTTGGGGCACATGAGGTCAATGTGTCCTCATGCCAGGTGGACTGTTACAGCCCCTGAACTGTTGTCAATGTATATCGTTTTTTTGGTTGCACAAATTAAATCACTTGTTAGTTCCCCTTCACACCTGGACTCTTTGTGTGTGACATTAGTGAGTGTGGTGACAGTTAGCACGTACCTTCCAAAGTATTGGTTTGCAATGTGTTTCAGTCTCAGTCTGCCTTGATTTGCGATGCTTCTATCCCCATGATGGCGATGTGGTAGCTCTTGCTCTTCATCCTCGGAATCAGGGTCTTCAGGGGTGAGAGGTAGCCCACGTCTGGTGGCAATGTTGTGCAGTATAGCGCATGCGACAACGATCTTGGAAGCTGTTAGTGGGGTATACTGGAGGGCACCTCCACTTCTGTGGAGGCATCTGAATCTTGCTTTCAGCAGTCCAAAGGTCCATTCTATGATGTTTCTGGTCCTCCTATGTGCACTGTTGTATCGCCTCTCTGTCTCATTGCTGGGTGTTAAGTACGGGGTAAGTATCTATGGTCGAAGTGCATATGCACTGTCACCTGTGTGGCACAAAATGTACAATGTTAGCTGGGCATAGATGGGTTCCACATTGACCTGTGTGTATGTCTGCAAGGTGTATTCAGCTATACCTAGGAGGTATCCGTCTCCAAACTCCCCACGTTCTAGGCGTTGGTGTATCCCACTGTGCCTGAAAAGGTAGGAGTCATGTGTACTCCCTGGAAATTTGGGAACCATGTCAGTGATAACATAATGGGCGTCACATACCACCTGGATGTTCAGTGAGTGGGTACACTTTCTCTTGCGGAACAGATATTCCAGGTTTGCAGGAGGGCATATTTGTATATGTGTCCCGTCTACACACCCTATGACATGGGGGAAGTTGGCAATCCTGTAGAATTCCAACTTGGTGCTGTTGATTTCTGCCTCATTCCTGGGTAGGTATATGTATCTGGACATGTGTGTGAGTAAGGCATCTAGGAATGCCCTGAAGAACCGTGAGAGTGAACTTTGGGAGACCCCACCTGCCACGGCAATGACCCCCTGATAGCTACCCGAGGCCAAGAGGTGCAGTGAGCAAAGCACTTGCACATGCGTAGAGATGGCGCAGCCACGCACAGTCTGGCGTTGTAGTTGTGGATTGAGTAATTCTATTAAATCTAGTATTGCTGCACTGCTGAGTCTATATGTCTCATAAATCTCCTCCTCAGTTTGTTGGAAAAGTGTCTGCCTGGTTCTGTATATCTTCTCCTGTCTCTGGCTCCTCCTCCTCCTCCTCTACTGGGCGGCGTGGGCTCTCCTCCTCATTCCTATCACATATATCTCCGCCATCTTGAGTAACCCAGGTGCCTTCTGGGTCTCCTTTTATACTTTGGTTCTGGTTACCACCTGCTCTGAGTTAGTGGTAAATTGGAAGTGCAAAATGGGCTTTTTGCGACTAGTCGCAATTTGCGAGTGGCTATTGCATTTGGGTTGTGACTCGCAAATTGCGACTTCCTATTAGCGGGTCGCAAAATGGGGTCACTATTTTTGCGAGTTGGTAATGGCTTGCGTCGCATTTTGCGAGTCGGAAATGGGATTTTTGCATCCCATTTCCGATTTTGCGGGGTCGCAAATTGCGATTCGGGCCATTTGCGACTCGCAAAAGTTTCCTACATCTGGCCCTAAGTTCCTTACACATGTGTTGTAGCACAGCATCTTCCATAACCGCTCTCAACCACTCATTTTGTTCAACAATACCTCTTATCACATTACACACACTAGTGACATCATCTTGACTTTCTTCTGAACTGCTCTCAACTTCAGTACTCAATCTTGATAGACAATCAGCAATCCTATTGCTTGGACCTGGTACATAAAACACCTTAAAAGCAAAGTCTTGTAGGCCAACAATCCACTTACTGATTCTTCCAGAGATCATATCCAGACCTCTCTTCATGAACACTTCTACCAGGGGTTTGTGATCAGTAAAAATCTGAAACTCTTTTCCCCACAGGAAATTTTTAAATTTATTAATTGCCCAGAACACACTCAAAGCTTCCTTCTCTATTGTCGAATAATTCACTTCTGCTCCTCGCAGAGTTCTAGAGCAGTACACCACAGGTCTTAAATCTTGCTCCCCCAGGTCTTTTAAAAGTACTGCTCCTAACCCTTTCATACTCGCATCGGTCATGATGACACACATTTCGTTAGGATCAAATGAGCTTAAGCTTCCAACTGATGTCAATTCTTTCTTTATACTCTCAAACTCCACTCTGCACTCATCATCCCACACAAACTCCTTCCCTTTCTTCAACAATTTCCTCATGTTTGTGGTTTTGGATGCTAGATTTGGCAAGAACTTTGCCTGAAATTCAACCATTCCCAAAAATGTTAACAGTTCCTACTTTTTCTCAGGTTCCCATAGGCCCAAAATGTTCTTAATAAGTTCTTCCTTAGGATACACCCCATTGGGAGTTATTCTATGACCTAAATATTCTACCTCCGGTCTACCAAATGAACACTTCTCAATTTTAAGAGTCAAACCATGTACTCTTAAAATTCCCAAAACTTTCCTGATTTTTATTTCATGTTCCTCTTCAGTCTGAGCATGTATCAAGATATCATCCTGAAAACATTTAACGCCTGGTTCTGAGCCAAACATATTATACTTCAAACACTGGAAAACAGCAGCAGCTGAAACCAGACCAAAAGGCATCCTTTTGAACCTAAAGGTCCCAAAAGGTGTGATAAAAGTGGTATAGTCCCTTGAGTCTCCATGTAACATGACCTGATGGTAGGCCGACGTGAGATCCAGCTTACTGAAATACTTGGACCCATGTAGCAAAGTCACCATTTCTGTTATATTAGGCAAAGGAAATTGGTCACTCACTACACATTTATTAAGATTCCTCAAATCGACACACAGTCTAATATCACCTGATTGTTTCCGTGTGACTACAATTGGTGATACCCATTCTGATGACTCCACAGGCTCAATGATTCCATCTTTGCACAATCTTTGTATTTCTCTTTCTACATCATCTTTCATGGCAATTGGTACAGGACGCACTTTGGAAACTACAGGAACTGATCCTTCCTTTATTCTAATGCGGTGGACATATTTCTTAAGACATCCCAATTTGTCACTGAATACATTCTCATAGTCCTTTACAAACTTTGGCCAGACATTTCCTTTGATTTCCTGCACAGGAAATTCACCACCATCCTGCACTTTTTTGATGAATTCATCCCTCAACATTATCGGAGAAGTTGAGTTAGGATCTAAAATGACGTCCAAGTCTCGTTGGTGCGGCCAACTTAACACACTGTCCACTTTAACTGGAACATAAATCTTCCCAAAAATAGTATTTCCTCTGAATGAAATTTCTGATTCAAAATAGCCCCTCAGTTGAATGGTTTGGCCACCATACCCTCCTGGGATAACATCCGGATCTTTTAAATGGATCTTGTGAATCAAATTTTCATCAAAAAAATTATTTGAAATTAGAGTCAACCACGCTCCAGAATCAAAAAATATTTCCACATCTTCATTTAAGATCGAAATTGTGTCTCTCGGATGATTTTTCCTTTGAGCATTTGCTGCAATCGACAAAATGCAATCTTCCACCACTTTCACCGATGTTGCACTTTTGCTTGACTTACAGCATTTAGCAAAATGTCCCTTTTTATTACACAACTTACATATGCTGCTGATCGCTGGACATTTCTTATATGAAGCAAAGTGACCTGCATTCCCACAACAGAAACATTTCAAATCCTTAGATTTTAACCATTGAGCATGAGTCACTTTATCTTCCCCTTTGTCACCAGATGCTTCTTTACTATGATCTTATTTTTTTTAATATATCTTATTTACTGAATTATTCTTACCTTTCTCTAATTCTTCTACACATGCCAAAGTGTGCTCGACACCCTTTGCTAATACAATGACCTCTTGCAAAGAAGGATCGTCCTTGCTCCACAATTCCTGATGAACTTTATCACTCGAGCATCTCAGCATAAATTGATCCCTTATACGATCCTCTATGGTTACTCCAAACTTACAAGTAGATGCAAGTTTCCGCAAAGCTGTAATACAATCCTCAACACTTTCTCCTGGTTGTTGCTCTCTCATGCCAAAGTGATATCTTTCCAAAATGGTACTGACTTTTGGTAAATAGTGCAAATCTAATTTTTTTAAACAAATTTCAAATTCGTTCAGATCTGTTCTCTCATCACCAGTGTCAGGTAAGTTCTCAAAAATTTCTTGTCGTTCGCATCCTAGACAATGCATCAGGAGAGCTGTTTTTCTTTCATTAGAAAGATTAGTTCCACACACCCTGGAATAGTGTAGGAAAGTTTTTTTTCCATATAGACCATTTTATAGGAGGTTCCCCTGGTGTAGTGAGGAAAAATGGTGGGGGCGAGATGTTTTGCATACTTCCTTGTGATTTATTTCCAAAACAATTTTAAAGTTGAAAAATATGTGTTAAATATGCTTTTAGTATAAAGCTTGAAAACGACCAAAAATGGGATTATATTCCTATTCACTTCATCTAATTGTCTGGAAATGAAGGCTGGATTAGAAGTGCTGGATAAAGTAAAGTCCCAAAAATATAGTGTTAAGAAACTCCTGCACACCTTCGTCGCCAAGTGTAATAAAAATGAATCTTGAAGGTACAAAATGTAAGTTCTTTAATAGGAGTATCTTAGCCACATGCAGATCTGGTAAAGCCAACAGTCAGCTCCAACAGCTTCCTCGGAATCCATTCTCTCTCACACTCTACTCTGATGTCAGATATGACATCAGTGCCACATCAGTGCCAGAGAGAGATGAGATCCCTCACATTCTAATGCTGCATTCTATCATTACACTCTACCACACAGTGCAAAGCCACGGTCTCTCAAGTTTCTACAGTGGGTGGGTTGCCCACTGCCATATCCTGGGGAGTGCAAAGCCACAGTCTCACAAGTCTCTACAGTGGGTGGGTTGGCCACTGTACCATCCTAGGGAGTGCAAAGCCACAGTCTCTCAAGTGGATGACAGTCTCCACTGGTTCTGGAGGGGGACTGGTGCCCAGAGTGCTTCATCCTGCCAAGGACTGAGGTAGTGGATGCATGTCTCCACTGGTTCTGGAGGGGGACTGGTGCCCAGAGTGCTTCATCCTGCCAAGGACTGAGGTAGTGGATGCATGTCTCCACTGGTTCTGGAGGGGGACTGGTGCCCAGAGTGCATCACTCTCACCGTGACGGTCCCAGTTCCGTCACTGCCCCTGCCGCACATGGGCTAGCAGTGCTTGAGTTGGCGGTGCTTGCCCTGTTCAGCGGTGCTTGCCATGGCGGTCTTTGCCCTGTTCAGCAGTGCTTGCCCTGTTCAGCGGTGCTTGCCATGGCGGTCTTTGCCTTGTTCAGCGGTGCTTGCCATGGCGGTCTTTGCGCTGTTCAGCGGTGCTTGCCCTGTTCAGCGGTGGTTGCCATGGAGGTCTTTACCCTGTTCAGCAGTGCTTGCCCTGTTCAGCGGTGATTGACTTTGCTGTCTCTGACCTGTGCTGCGGTGCTTGCCATGGCGGTCCCTTATTGCCCAGCGGGGCTGTGGCTGCCAGGGCACTCCTGGGCACTGACTCTGGCGGTGGTCTCCTGACCAGTGATGATGGGACTGTCCTCCTGGGCACTGACTCTGGTGGTGGTCTCCTGACCAGTGACGATGGGACTGCCCTCCTGGGCACTGACTCTGGCGGTGGTCTCCTGACCAGTGACGATCGGGCTGGCGGTGGCCTCCTGGGCAGCAGGGATGATGGCAGCCTTCTCCGCCGTGCTGCTCTTCCCAGACTTTGGCACTTTCTTCTGCCCCTTCCCCACCTTGGGAGGAGTCACAGCTGACTCGACACTCCCCCTGGGACCCTTGTGAGCGGCTTTGCCGGCTGGAGTCTTCCCCCTATCCCGTCGGGCACTGTCCAACTTCTGGTGCTTCACAGGGGGGGACTGGCTGTGCTTTGGCTCCGTGTCACAGGCTGCCCTGGTGCCCGGTGCACTCCACATACCTCTAACAGGCACCACTGGTACCGGAGATTTTTTGGCTGAGGTGCTAGTACGGGACGTATGAATAGGGGGGGGGGTGGGAAAGGGGTCAACATTGCTCAGGAAAAGTTTCTGACGAACACTGGGACGGGTAGCTGGAGGGGGCCTGGGAGTGGAGGAAGAGGAGGTGGTTGTAGGAGGTGTAACATTTGATGATTTGGGTGCAGGTGCATGTTCCGGAGGCTGTCGTGAGGTGGATGGATGTTGGGTGTGTGTGTGCCCGCGTTTGTGTACTTTGGGAGGGGGCGTCACAGACACACTGGGAGAGGACACGGGGGACGTGTAAATGGTAGTGGGGGTGGTGAGTCCAGGTGAGCGGGGTGTGGTGGTGGGTGTGCTGGTGCGGGTCCTAGTGGCTGTAGTGGTAGTGCATGCAGGTGAGTGTGTAGACGAGACTGGGAGGGAGGAGGGAGACGACGAGGAAGGGGACACAGTTGAGGCAGTGGATGTTGCTGTGTCTGTATGTGGGTGATGCTTGTGTGAGTGCCTGTGGGATGTGTGGTGCCTATGTTTGCCTGAGCTTCCCTTGTGTGTTGACATGTGTGCAGGCTGGTCTGATGGAGTGCTTGGGATAGGCAGAGGTACTGGGGATTGGGTCTGGGTGGAGGAAGTTGGAGGGGGGAGGCTAGACACAGGGACAATGGCTGCCATCAGTGCTGAGGCCAGAGATTGCAGGGTTCGATGATGGGCAGCCTGACCAGAATGAATGCCCTCCAGGAATGCATTAGTGTGTTGCAACTCCCTTTCTACACCCTGGATGGCATTCACAATGGTAGACTGCCCAACAGTGAGTGACCTGAGGAGGTCAATGGCCTCCTCACTGAGGGCAGCAGAGGTGACAGGGGCAGGGGCTGAGGTGCCTGGGGCGAAGGTGATGCCCACCCTCCTGGGTGAGCGGGCACGGGGCGAATGCTGAGGGGCTGCTGGGAGGGCGGTGCTGGTAGGGGGGGTGGCGGCTGTACCTGTAGAAGTGGGGGGCACAGATTTTGCCGCCACCACAAGGGAGCTCCCATCGGAGGACGAGTCTGTGTCGCTGGTTGCTGATCCGGTGACCGCCGTGAAGCTCCCCTCGCCCTACGTCCCACTGCTGCATTCAGAGTCCGTGGTGTGGCCCTCCATGGCCATGTGGGATGCAGCTCCCTCGTGCTCCGGTGCAACTGTACCTCCGCCTGATGATGCTGATGCACAAAATAACATGGAGAGCACAAAAATGGGGGGGGGGGGGGACGACAGAAGAAAAACAGGTTGAGTGCATGGCTTACCGCTACAGTTGGCGGACAATACAGACACAGCAGCCCCCTGCACTACGCCGCACTCTTGGGCTATACTGATGCAGTTCCTGGGATATGTCCTACATGGCTATGGTGGACATCAGCACACATAGATGACACGGGGCATGTATACCTGTACTTGGCACTCTACAGAGGTGGGATGGAGTGCCACATGGCCTGCATTACGGAGGGGCCTAGCCTACGGAACTCGCCCTGGCCTAGGGGAACCCACAGCCCTCCTCCCCCACCCAGACACCTTCACTGCACGCAAATTCCACTGAATGATGTTGTACTCACCCCCTTGTGCCTGCTGTGATGCCCTCAAGCGCCCATCCAACTCAGGGTAGGACACCGCCAGGATCCTGAACATCAGGGGGGTCATGGTGCGACGGGCACCCCTCCCACGTTGGGAGGCCATCCCCAGCTGAGCCTCCGCCGTCTTCTTGCTCCAGCGGCGAATGTCCTCCCATCTTTTCCGGCAGTGGGTGCTTCCTCTCTGGTGGACCACCAGGGTCCGGACGTCCTTGGCGATGGCACGCCAAATATCTTTCTTCTGGTGGGCGCTGACCTACATGACATGTACAGGGGGAGAAGAGAAGTCATTACCAACTGCACCGTCGAAGTGAGTGGCCCCCATCCCTACCCTTGCCATGTGGCACATGCATTCACAGTCCTTCATGCTCGCAGAATTGTGCCTCCTTCCTTCTTACAACCAGCCCTCTCCACACAGGCAAAGCCCATACAACTTGTTCCCTGTGTACTCACCTGTTGGTCTGGAGGACCGTAGATTAGCGTGTACTGGGGGAGGACCCCGTCCACGAGCTTCTCCAACTCCTGTGCAGTGAAGGCAGGGGCCCTTTCCCCAGACGCACTTGCAGTATAGGTCCTCTCCTGTCGAAGATCAGGTATCGAGTGATTGAACAGATAGAAAATGGCGGTCACGTCCGCGGCGGTGACGTCAGCGGCGGTGCGTATCATCACCGCCGGCGCACTTCGTCATTGGCTCCTGGGACCCATAGGGTCCAATGTTAACCAATGCAGCATTGCGCCGCAGTATTCGACCGCCTACCACGACGGTGTACAACCCAGCGCAGTTACCTCACATCCCATTGTCCCACTTTACAGGTCAGGCAGCCGCCATTTCAGGGGCCCACATTGCTTCATTTTCAACTGCATCACACATACCTAGGCCTGGACTCAACACACTTACAGACAACTGTTTGGATTATGTTTCGTGTTCTGTGTAGACTGTGGGTACACACCTCTGAGTAGCTTGACTCTGGTCGCTGTTGTCCTTCCTAGGCACCGTCAGCTGGGACATGTGAGGAGATGGCGGAATCCTCTGGTGTACCGACCGCTGGTGGACCTGTTGACAATGGAGGAGCGACATTTAATCATCACCTACAGGTTTGACCGTGCCACAATCCAGGAACTGTGTACCCAGTTGGAGCCTGACCTGATGTCAGCAATCCGCCATACCACAGGAATCCCCCCCTGAAGTGCAGGTGTTGTCAGTGCTCCATTTCCTTGCAAGTGGGTCATTTCAAACAACAGTGGCCATGGCATCAGGGATGTCCCAGCCTATGTTTTCCAATGTGTTGTCCAGACTGTTGTCTGCCCTGCTGAAACACATGAGGAGCTACATTGTTTTCCCTCAGGTGGAGGATTTGGCTACTGTTAAAGGTGACTTCTATGCCCTTGGACATATCCCCAACATCATAGGTGCCATTGATGGGACCCATGTGGCTTTGGTCCCCCCGCAGGAGTGAACAGGTGTACAGAAACCGGAAGAGTTATCATTCCATGAATGTACAGATGGTATGTTTGGCAGACCAGTACATCTCCCAGGTAAATGCTATGTTCCCTGGCTCTGTGCATGACGCCTACATCCTGCGGAATAGCAGCATCCCTTATGTGATGGGTCAACTCCAGAGGCACTGTGTGTGGCTATTAGGGGACTCTGGTTACCCCAACCTGTCATGGCTACTGACCCCAGTGAGGAATCCCAGGACAAGGGCAGAGGAACGCTACAATGAGTCCCATGGGCGGAATAGAAGTGTGATCAAACGCACCTTCGGCCTCCTGAAGGCCAGGTTCAGGTGCCTCCATATGACAGGTGGTTCCCTATTCTACTCACCAAGGAAGGTGTGCCAGATCATCATCGCCTGCTGTATGCTTCACAATCTTGCTTTGCGACGCCAGGTGGCTTTTCTGCAGGAGGATGGTCCAGATGACGGTGTTGTGGCAGCTGTGGAGCCTGTGGACAGTGATGAGGAGGAAGCAGAGGAAGAAGACATTGACAACAGGGACTCAGTCATCCAGCAATATTTCCAGTGACACACAGGTGAGAACACATTCCTGCCTACTACAGTATAAGTACTTTCACACTTCTACCTTTATCCTGTCTGTCTGTTTCAAGCAGTATTTGGTAACTGAATTGTACATATCCATTACGGTTTCACAGGTGTGGTTACCAACGTGTGTCATCTGCTTGCATCCTTCATGGACTTGTGATGTGTGACATAGGTATGTTGACATTACATTTGAAAACG
Organism: Pleurodeles waltl; assembly: GCF_031143425.1. Lineage (NCBI taxonomy): Eukaryota > Metazoa > Chordata > Amphibia > Caudata > Salamandridae > Pleurodeles > Pleurodeles waltl. The sequence goes on from NC_090444.1 coordinate 1,270,919,438, forward strand.
CTTTTTGTCACTGTCATTGCTAATACACATTTTCAAAATCACAGACTGACTCCAGATTGTTTTGTGCTTCAAGGGTGTTTATTGAAGTGCTAATTATTGGAGGTGGTGGTAAAATGGTGAGGGGGGATGGTGGAGGAATGTCCATGGCAGAGTCCAGTCTATTAGTCTCACAGGTGCACTGCCCATATGGGCATAGGAAGTGGAGCTGGGGCAGTTCCAATATGGACAGGGTTACAAAGTGGGACAGTGGGGTGACAATCAGGGTGGTCTCATTTCTTGGCGGGGGTCTTGCCATCGTGCTCTGTCATGTTCCTGGTTCTCAGGGACCGCTTGCGGGGTGGTTCTCCATCTGCAGGGGGTGGGGTGTTGGTATGGTGGTCCTGTGGCGGGGCGTCCTGTCCACTAGCGCTGGCGGAGGTGGTGGGCAGTTCAACGTCCATGCTAGTGTCAGGGGCCCCTTGGAGTGCCACGGTGTCCCTCATGGTGTTCTGTATGTCCTTCAGCACCCCTACGATGGTGCCCAGGGCAGAGCTGATGGTCATGAGTTCCTCCCTGAACCCCAAATACTGTTCCTCCTGCATGCGCTGGGTCTCCTGAAACTTGGCCAGGACCGTCGCCATCGTCTCCTGGGAGTGGTGGTATGCTCCCATGATGGAGGAGAGGGCCTCGTGGAGAGTGGGTTCCCTTGGCCTGTCCGCCCCCTGTCGCACGTCAGCCCTCCCAGTTCCCCTGTGTTCCTGGGCCTCCGTCCCCTGGACCGTGTGCCCACTACCACTGCCCCCAGGTCCCTGTTGTTGTTGGGGTGGTGGGTTAGCCTGGGTTCCCTGTAGTGGTGGACACACTGCTGATTGACATGTCCTGGGGACGGAGGTATGGGTCCGCTGGGTGGGTGCTGTGCTGGTGTTTCCAGAGGGGGAAGCTCTGTGGTGGCCTGTGCCAGTGTGAGGGGAACCGACTGTCCCGAGGTCCCCCGATGGGCCGGGCTGGTCATCTAGATCCAGTTGGACAGAGGTTCTGTCATCACTGTGGGCCTCTTCTGTTGGTGGTGTGGACATGTGTGGACCCTCCTGTCCGGTGACGTTGGGTAGGGGTCCTGCAGGGGTATAAAAGGATGTTTATTACATCTGTGTGTGCCATGGTGTGCAATGGGTGGGTGACCGTGTACCCCAGTGCTTGCATTCCTGTGTGGGACCTTGTGTGATGATGGTTTAGGGGGGTGTATGGGTATGTGCACTGGCCATGCTTTAGTGATGGGTGTCCATGCTTTGTTGTTGCATGCAGGGCTTGGTGTTAGAATGTGTGGTTTGTGATGTTGGGACATTTGTGAGGAGTTGGAGTGATGGGGGTGAGGGCGAGGAGGGGGGTATGTGATAGCATGCAGGTAGGGTGGGGGATGTAATAGTTAAGATTTGACTCACCAGAGTCCATTCCTCCACCTACTCCTGCGAGGCCCTCAGGATGCAGAATTGCCAAGACCTGCTCCTCCCATGTTGTTAGTTGTGGGGGAGGAGGGGGGGTCTGCCGCCAGTCCGCTGAACCGCAAGGTGGTGTCTTGAGACCACGGAACGCACCTTCCCCCGTAGGTCGTTCCACCTCTTCCTGATGTCCTCCCGATTTTTTGTGTGCTGTCCCACTGCGTTGACCCTGTCCACTCATCTTCGCCATAGCTCCATCTTCCTTGCAATGGAGGTGTGCTGCACCTGTGCTCCGAATAGCTGTGGCTCTACTCGGACGATTTCCTCCACCATGACCCTGAGCTCCTCCTCCGAGAACCTGGGGTGTCTTTGCCATGCCATGGGGTGGTGTAGGTGATGTGTGGGGTGGCGTGTGGGGTGATAAGTGTGCTGATATGTAGTGGTGTGTAGTGTGAGGTGCGTAGAAGTTATATGGGTGATGGTGTTGTGTGCCTGTGGATGCTAGTAATGTTGATGGTGGTGTCTCTCTTTGGCCTTCTCTCAGTAATTGTGGTGGTAGGGGTTTGTGGGTGATGTGGGTGTGTGTTTTATATTGTATTGGGTGTGTGGGAGTGGTGTGTGTATGTGTATCAGGTGTGTGTATTTCGATTTGTCCAATGTGTCTGTGTTTTGGAGATGTGTGTGTATTTTGAGTGCGGCGGTGTGTATCGCCAATGGAATACCGTGGTTGAAAGACTGCCGCATGGATTCGTGGGTCGTGATGGTGTGGGCGTATTTCTGTTGGCGTGAGGGTGGAGGTTTTGTTTTCGCCAGTTTATCACTGACCTTTGGTGTGGCGGACTTGTGTGGGTGTCTGAATATTGGCGGATTCCGTGTTGTGGGTCATAATAGCTGGGGCGGATTTCCGCTGCGGTCTTCTGCACGGCGGTAAGCGGCTTTTACCGCCAATGTTGTAATGACCGCCTATGTGCCAAGTGTTAAACTTCCCTTTCTCTACATATTACTCACCCCTAAGGTAGGCCCTAGGTAACCCATAGGGCAGGGTGCTATGTAAGTAAAAGGCAGGACATGTACTTATGTGTTTTACATGTCCTGGTAGTGAAAAACTCACCAATTTGTTTTTCACTACTGTGAGGCCTGTTCCTCTCATAGGCCAGCATTAGAACTGACTGCCCTTATATACTTTTAAGTGGTAGATTCTGATCTGAAAGGAGTAGCCCTGTCATGTTTAGTATGTCCAGAATGGTAATAGAAAATCCTGCTTACTGGTGAAGTTGGATTTAATATTAATATTTTAGAAATACCATTTTTAGAAAGTGGGCATTTCTCTGCAATTACTGCCATTTGTGCCTTCCAGCCTATCTCCAATCCACGTCTGGTCTGTGCTGGTTGACAGCTCTGCTTGTACATTCTACCCAGACAGCCATAAAAACAGAACACTCAGTCACATCTAGATTCATCTGCACACTAAATGGGTCTCCCTGGGCAGGAAGGGTGGAGGGGCTCTCTCTTCCACTTCAAAAGCCTGTGGCCTGCCCTCACACAAAAGACTGATACCCCCCCAGAGGGATCCTGGCAGACATCGCTGGGTTGAAAGGGGAACTTGTGCACATCAAAGCCACTCTTTGAAGATTCCCCAACTTCAAAGTAATTTTTGGGTATATCTACTGGATCTGTGACTCTTCAAAATTAGACACTTCTGGATCTACAACTGGACTTTGCCAGAGGGACTGCCTGTCTGCCCAAAGGACTCATCTGGACTGCTTTGCTGAAAAGCTCCACTGCCCTGCTTGTTGCCCTGCTGCCTGCTGAACCTTGACTCTGCTGGAAAGACTCTGGCTTCCCCAACAGTGCTATCCAGGGGCTTGGATTGAGCTTGCCACCCATTCTGAAGTCTCAGGGCCACAAAGACTTCACCAAAGAGAAGAAAATTAAAGTGCATTGGAAAATTGACGTAACACCTGCAGAAATCGAAGCAATACCTTCCTCATGGCTGAAAAATCGCTGCATTGCCTACTGGATCGATGCAGTACCTGCTTCTTCTCACCAGCGCATCAAGGAATTTCAATGCATCGTCCCTGGGTGTCAAAATATCCCTACATCGCAGTGAGGAACAAATGTTGCACTCCTGGAAATCAACACATCACTTTGCAGCGTGGAAAGAAACAATGCATCATCTGTGCTGAGCCGGAAAATCTGATGTATCACCTTATTTTTCAACACATCTCCCCATTTGTCGTTATTTTTGACACATCCCAGATACTGTGTGTTAGAAGGATACAATCACTGATTCTTGAGGATTGAGACTTATTTAGACCTTTAAAAAGTGATATTTTGAATTGTACATATTGGATTTTTGTCATTTTGGTCATTTTATTCAGATAAATATTTTCCTAAACTGGTGTGGAGTTCATTTTGTGGTGTTTTCACTGTGTTACTGTTTGAATTATTGCACAAACACTTTTCACATTGCCTTCTAAATTAAGCCTGCCTGCTCTGGGCCAACCTACTAGAGGGTGAGCACAGGATAATTTAGACTGTGATTTTGGTTCCTTCTTGGACAAAGGTGTATACCTCTGCCAACTAGAGACCGAATTTCTAACAGGATACATGTTAGAGAACTATTTGGGAAGGTGTTTGGACCATTATAGTCCCTCACTGTGGCATTAGATCCATTGGTGAACACTAATGCTCTCTGCCATGGGATGCATTTATGTGCTCTGGTGAGAGGGTGCTGCTGAAGGACACTGGGAAGAATCAGCAATGAAGGCACTAATTGCTAAAGGCATCCCTGTCTTTGTCTGCCCTCAGGGCGCTTGGATATCACTAGGTTCACAGTGACAATTGAAGGTCATCAAGTAGACATTGCACTGAAGGCATTGTGTGAACCTGCAGTGCACTGATACTGAATGGTCTGAGAGACATAATACAGTACAGTATCTGAAGTGCCCCTATGAGGACTACCACTAGGTACACTGAAGAATAATGGCACAACAAGCCCAGAATCCACTGTGTGGGTTCTGGGGAGCATTACCTTGGAAGGTCTCTGGAGAGAACTTCCAGGAAAGCTACTGAAGACAATTGCACTAATTGCACAATAGGATAATTGGACATAGTTCACTCAAGCTCAATGGTGAGAATGGGCTCTGAGGAACACTGCTTTCAATGTCTGACAGGACACAGGGAACCAAGAGAGTATTGGCAATGGCCATCAACTTCCTCTTACGGGAATATGATCCAAGAAATGGAATACAACATTTACCTTATACCTTTAGTGCCACCTGAAGCACAGAGAGGGATCCAGTTAAGATGTTGCATTGAGACTCGCCTGAACATTTGGCAGGTAGTAGTCGCACCGTAGCTTTGAGTGACACTGCAGTGCATGCACACTGCTCGGTGTAGTGATGGAGAGCTAAGACTCCATGCTCCTTCAATTGTTTATGTTCGGACCAACAACATCAACGTAAAACAATCAATAATTTTATTGGTAGCTGAGCTCAATAGCATCCATTCTGGGCTAGTCTGGCTTAGTCTTTGTTTACTCCAGTTATTTTTAAGTTCTTTGACCTTTTTGTAAGTCTTTTGTACAGTTGAACAATTTGGGTGCAGTTAACTGCTTCTAGCTGCTAAAACTGGTGCGTTCACTGGTGACAAAAGATGTACTTGCTATTGTTTTGCTACTTGTATATAGTGTTCCCAGTTCAAAAGCACAGGTAGTGGGAAAAGGGACCGGTGCTATAAAAAGTGTTCCACTATTTAAGCTGTGTATTGAATTTGTTTTTAACAGTCACACTTGGAAACATTAATGCAGAGAAGGAATAAATTGCTGTATTATTATGTAAAATGGCTTGGACAACAATATGTTCATTGATATGTATATTGCTTGCACTGCTTTTGAAAATTATCATTGTATTTGCCTATCATATTTTACAGTTTAAGGCTGCGCCTTTGCGGAAAAAAAGATGATATACACTTTTGTTCATTACCGAGAGAGTCTTTTACCTAACGTGCAACTGAATTGCTATGAATGGAACAAAAAGTAATTTTTTAAGTAGGTAGGTTTGATACCTAAATTGCATAACGGAGATTGGAATTGCTCTATTGCACACAATGCGCCCCACCCCCTGCCAACCAGTTGGCATGGAAACAATTCTATAATTGGTATGTGGAATAGAGTTACATTTTAGTTATCCCATGCTTGCACCTGATAGACAGCATCTTTATGCAATTTTAGTGCAGCCCTACTGAAACTCCTAGCTCTGCAGGAAAGGGAATTACGACATAGCAAGCTTTGCTAATGAAGTACATTACATCACATTTTAAGAAAGAAGGAAGGACAGTCCGTATCCTATTTGAATCTTCGGTATGTAATTTCAAACATAAAGGGGGTCATTACAACATTGGCGGTAAAAGCTGCATACCGCCGTGCAGAAGACCGCCAATACACCGCCGCGGCCGCGGAAAACTGCCACAGCTATTATGACCCACATCTCGGAATCCGCCGAAATTCAGACACCCACACAACTCCGCCACACCAAAGGTCAGTGATAAACTGGCGAAAACTAAACCTCCACTGTCACGCCAACAGAAACACGCCCATGCTATCACGACCCACGAATCCACGCGGCGGTCTTTCAACCGCGGTATTCCATTCGCGGTACACACCGCCGCGCTCAAAATACACACACTTCTCCAAAACACCGCCACATTGGACAATTCGAAATACACACACCTGATACACATACAAACACCACTCCCACACACCCAACACAATATAAAACACACACCCACATCACCCACAAACCCCTACGACCAAACATAATTGACGAAGGCCAGAGAGACTGCACAGCATAGACAACCCCACCACACAGAGGCACACAACACCATCACCCACACAACATCCACGCACAAAACACCACACACCACTACACATCACCACATTCATCACCACACACACCACCCCACACATCACCTACACCACCCCATGGCACGGCAAAGGCACCCCAGGTTCTCCGAGGAGGAGCTCAGGGTCATGGTGGAGGAAATCGTACGGGTAGAGCCACAGCTATTTGCAGCACACCTCCATAGCTAGGAAGATGGAGCTATGGCGAAGAATAGTCGACAGGGTCAACGCAGTGGGACAGCACCCAAGAAATCGGGGCGACATCAGGAAGAGGTGGAACGACCTACGGGGGAAGGTACTCAACACCAGGAGGGACACTGTGGCACTACAAGGGGCCCCTGACACTAGCCTGGACGATGAACTGTCCACCACCTCTGCCGGCGCTAGTGGACAGGAGGCACTGCCACAGGACCTCCACACCAGCACCCCACCCCCTGCAGAGGGAGAACCACCTTGCAAACGGTCCCTGAGATCCAGGACAAAGACAGAGAACGATGGCAAGACCCCCGCCAAGAAATGAGACCACCCTGAATGTCATCCTTCTGTCCCACTTTGTCAACCTGTCCATCCTTAAACTGCCCCAGCTCCACTTCCTATGCCCATTTGGGCAATGCACCTGTGAGACTAATAGACTGGATTCTGACATGGACATTCCTCCGCCATCACCCCTCACCATTTTGCTACCCCCTCCAATATTGAGCACTAAAATAAACACCCTTAAAGCACAAAACAATCTGGAGTCAGTCTGTGATTTCGAAATTGTGTATTAGCAATTACTGTGGCAAAAAGCTCTTTCATTTGTAATGTCAACATACCTATGTCACACACCTCTAGTCCATGAGGAATCAAAGCAGATGTCACACATTGGGACCCACAGCAGTGAAATCGTAAGGGAAAGTGACAACTCAGTGACCATACATTGGGTTAAAACGACAGACAGTAGAGAGGTAGTAGTGTTTAAGTACATGTAGTAGGCAGGTTTGTATTCTTACCTGTGTCTCACTGGAAATATTGCTCGATCACTGAGTCCCTGTTGTCCATGTCTTCTTCTTCTGCTTCCTCGTCTTCACTGTCCACAGGCTCCACAGCTGCAACAACACCGCCATCTGGACCATCCTCCTGCAGAAAAGGCACCTGTCGTCGCAAAGCCAAGTTGTGAAGCATACAGCAGGCCACGATGATCTGGCACACCTTCTTTGGTGAGTAGAATAGGAATCCACCTGTCATGTGGAGGCACCTGAACCTGGCCTTCGGGAGGCCGAAGGTCCGTTCGATCACCCTCCTAGTTCGCCCATGGGCCTCATTGTAGCGTTCCTCTGCCCTTGTCCTGGGATTCCGCACTGGGGTCAGTAGCCATGACAGGTTGGGGTAACCAGAGTCACCTGCAAATGGCGATGGACACACACTAACCTGTAGGGATATCCCCAGACCCAGACAACCATTCCCACTGTCTTGCTTCCAGGTGCTCACCTAATAGCCACACATGGTGCCTCTGGAGTTGACCCATCACATAAGGGATGCTGCTATTCCGCAGGATGTAGGCGTCATGCACTGAGCCAGGGAACTTGGCATTCACATGGGAGATGTACTGGTCTGCCAAAAATACCATCTGTACATTCATCGAATGAAAACTCTTCCGGTTTCTGTACACCTGTTCACTCCTCTGGGGGGGGACCAAAGCCACATGGGTCTCATCAATGGCACCTATGATGTTGGGGATATGTCCCAAGGCATAGAAATCACCTTTCACTGTAGGCAAATCCTCCACCTGAGGGAAAACGATTTAGCTCTGCATGTGTTTCAGCAGGGCAGACAACACTCTGGACAACACGTTGGAAAACATAGACTGGGACATCCCTGATGCAATGGCAACTGTTGTTTAAAATGACCCACTTGCAAGGAAATGGAGCACTGACAGCACCTGTACTTGAGGGGGGATTCCTGTGGGATGGCGGATAGCTGACATCAGGTCTGGCTCCAGCTGGGTACACAGTTCCTGGATTGTGGCACGGTCAAGCCTGTAAGTCATGATCACATGTCTTTCCTCCATTGTCGACAGTTCCACCAACGGCCGGTACACCGGAGGATGCCGCCATCTCCTCACATGTTCCAGCGGACAGTGCCTATGAAGGACAACAGCGAGCACAGAGTCAAACAACTCAGAGATACGTACCCACAGCTTACACAGAACACCAATCATAATCCAAAAAGTGGCCTGTATGTGTGTTGAGTCTAGGCCTAGGTGTGTGTGACGCAGTTAAAAATTAAGCCATGTGGGCCTCTGAAATGGCAGCTGCCTGACCTATAAAGTGGGACCATAGGATGTGAAGTAACTGCGCTGGCGTTGTACACCATCGCAGTAGGCGTTCGAAGACCGTGGCGCAATGCTGCACTGGTTAACATTGGACCCTATGGGTCCCAGGAGCCAATGATGATGTACTCCGGCGGTGACGGTCTGTTCAATCACTCGATAACTGATCTTCGACAGGAGAGGACCTACACTGCAAGTGCTGCTGTGACCTCGGTCTGGAAGTGACAATGGCTCAAGTGTTTGGGGAAAGAGCCCCTGCCTTCACATCGGAGGAGTTGGAGAAACTCGTGGATGGGGCCCTCCCCCAGTACACGCTACTCTACGGTCCTCCAGACAAACAGGTAAGTTCTCTGGGAGCACGC